>NC_090377.1:17008879-17342150 GCF_036365525.1 Heterodontus francisci | reverse complement strand
CCAGACACAAAAATTCAATCACCAGTAAACTGATGAGACAGCTTTGGACATTCAGGGCAGCTTGCACTGACAATATTGAGAATTTATAGCACAGAAACAGGCCATTTGGTCTATGCTCCACATGAGCCTCCTCCTACCCCCCCAACCCAAAACATATCCTTCTATTTCTTAGCATAGATGTATTTAAGGGGAAGCTAATAAGTACTTGAAGGGGCTATGTATCTTGACTACTCCCTGTAGTCATGTTTCACATTCTGGGTAGGAACATAGGAACATAGCAGGAACAGGCCATTCAGCCCATCGAGCCTGCCCCACCATTCAATATGATCATGGCTGATCTTCCACTTCAATGCTTCCCCCCCGTCCCCACACTATCCTCATATTCCTTTATGTCATTGGTATTTAGAAATGTCATTCTCTGCTTTAAACATACTCAATGACTGAGCTTCCACAGCCCTCTGGGGTAGAGAATTCCAAAGACTCACAACCCTTTGAGTAAAAAAAAAATTTCTCTTCATCTCGGTCCTAAGCGGCTTCCCCTTATTTTGAAATTGTGCCCCCTAGTTCTAGACTCCCCACTAGGAGAAACATCTTAGCTGCATCTACCCTGTCTATCCCTTTCAATATTTTGTAGGTTTCAATGAGAGCACCTTTCATTCTTCAAAACTCCAAGGAATACAGGCCCAGTTTCCCCAATCTCTCTTCACAGGACAGTTCCGCCATCCCAGGAACAAGTCTGCTGAACCTTCATTGCACTCCCTCTATGGCAACAATATCCTTCCTAAGGTAAGGGGACCAAAACTGCACACAGTACTCCAAGTGCAGTTTAACCAAGCTTCTATACAATTGAAGTAAGACTTCACTACTCCTGTACTCAAATCCTCTGGTGATGAAGGCTAACATACTATTAGCCTTCTTAATTGCTTGCTGCACCTGAAGGTTAACTTTCAGTGACTTATTGACACGGACACCCAGGTCCCTTTGTACATGGGGACTTTTCTAATCTACCATTTTAAAGAAATACTCTGCACATCAGTTCCTTCTACCAAAGTAGGAAACCTCACATTTTTCCACATTATATTCCATCTGCCATGTTCTTGGCCATTCATTAAGTCAGTCCAAATCCCCTTGAAGTAGTTCCTCCTGAATTGCTTATATGATTTATTAGCGACTATATTATGTGGACATGTGGAAACATTTCCTCAGTTTTTAAAAAAAAAAACTTTTCCAGTGCCTTTAATTTTTTTTTGTAATAATGGAGTGCAGAACTGTGCACAGTCCAAGTATGGTCTAGTCACAGGTCTATACAAAGTTTAATAATTTCTCTGCATTTCAATTTTATCACTCCAGAAATGAAATGCATTTTTACAGCCTTAACAATCTGGGCTTTTGGGAAAGATTTAAATAAATCTTTCATTTTAATTTTGCATTTACTGAGTGAGGGATATTGATGCTGGGTAATGGAATACACTCCATTTCAGACACCCAGTGGCAGTGTCAACTGCTGCCAGCACGCGCACAGCAACGTTCCATTTGCTCTGTCCCACCCATATATCACAGACCCAACTTCAAAACAACCAATACATTCCACCCTTTTCCCATACCAACCATCCTCAGGTTAGGGAGCGACCTTGCCAATTAGGGTCAGTTTTGCGCTATAGCTCAATGCCTGCACAAGGCCTTCACAGCCAGGAGACAGATGAGCCATCAATCTGGGCTGGCTTCAAAGCCAATGGCCAGAGATCTAATCCACTGCAGCTTCTAGTTCCCAGCTCACCACATATCTGACTAAAATAGCTCACTGAACAGTAGCAGTTCAGACTGGATATGGTTGTGTGGCTGACCTGTAACCCAGAGGTCTTGACTAAAAGCAGAGAGTTCACGCCCACCGTAGTAGTAATTTTAGAAGTCATTCCATAAAGTAGCCAAGAGGGCGTCAGATGGCCGTAAAAACCCAACTGGTTGACTAATGTCCTTTAAAGGAAGGGAGTCAGTCATCCTTGCCCTACTCTAGTGCCACACCAAAACGCATCTACCTTAAGAACTGAAGATGTCGGAAATATTAAACAAGCCAGGCAGCATCTGTGAAGAGAGTGAAAGAGTTCAATGTTTCAGGTTGGAGCAAAAGGTCATTGACCTGAAAGGTTAACCGTTTCTCTATCTCCAGATGCTCCCTGACCCAAGTACGTACAGCATCTTCGGTTTATAATTTGATTTCCAGCAACCGTAGTATTTTGCTTTTGTGTTACTGCCCTTTAAGTGGCCTAGCAAGTCCTCATTGTGTGAAAACACTACAAATAGCCACAAAGACTCCAGTGCATCAAGAATGCAGCTCACCACCACCTTCTTAGGGCAAGTAAAAATGGATAATAAATGCTGGCCTTGAGGACACCCACATCCACAGAGAGTGTGAATTAAAAAAGTAAATGCTGCTGCAGGACCCAAGTCAGCTAGCACTTTACAATATTTGCTTCTTCGTTTCAACTTTGTAGTTGAACATTTGAATGAAGAACTTGCTCACCAGTTAGTTAGAAGAGCAAAAATATAAAAAAGGTCCCGTAAAACCTCCTCTCTCTACTTGCAATACAACACTTGCCTCTAGTTTGGTAATGGCTGACCCAGCTATGTATGGCCCAGCCATCACTTTCTCCCTCCCCAGAGCAGTTCACATTTGAGGCTGTTCAACAAGTTCATGTGCTCAAAAAGGAAAAAAAGGTGCACACCCAGAACAGAGTCAGTGGCCATTTCTTTAGAGATAAACTCAACAGCAGTTTCCGACCTGGGGATTCAATAGAAGTTGGAGCAAGAAAGGAAAAGTTTATTTTAAAAACTAACTTGCAACTCTGCAGAGTTTACACTTAGCCAGCTGTTGAGATGATCTCAATAAACTCCAATCTCAGGACACAAGTACCAATGAGCTGCACAAAACTGGAGAGCAGGAATCAGCTCATTTTAAGTCTGTTTTCACAAAAAGCCCTTATAATCTACTACCTAATGTAGAGAGCTACACTGCCTGCTGCAGCTTTTTGAAGTGTTCAAGACAGAGACAGAGCTTAAAGCAGTTATCACATCACAAGCACATGGACAGTTAAGCACAGCCACACACGCACCACACCAAGGCAAAAAAAAGGAACAATGTGGTCACCTGATTTCGAAGCAGATTTGACTGGGCAACGATGTGCGCCACAAGTTTTCCCTGGCACCACTGAGGCGCAGCTTTCTCAAGCAACGAGACAGGCTAGGAAGGAAATAAAACAAAAAAAAAAAAAAGCACACAGAAAGATTACAGCGAGAGCTGGTGAGTTGGGGGTAAGGGAATAGAAGGGGAGGGGTGGAATAACATTGTTAATCAACAGCACCGTGCCACAGATATACCAGCTTCTTGTGGTACTTCCCAGCAACAGTTAAAATGAGAGGTCAGCTGCAAAGAACAGTTAATAAGACAGAAGAGCAGTTAGTCACAGCAAGTCATCAATCTCAACAATGCAACGCATGGAAACACTTTAGCACGAGGCAGCAAATTTCAGACTCCCAAATGACCTATAACAGCATGCTGGCAATGTGTGTGGATGAATGAGTGAGGAGCCTCTCAAGTGTTACAAGCAGTCAGGATTGGCTCGGATCGAGGATTTGCATGTAGAGGTTCAACCGCCAGCTACAGGCCCTTGTTATTGTGCTCTTGGTTGACTGAAGGAGGGACAGACAGTTCTGAAGATCTAACATTTGTCAGTACTGAGGATTTTACCTTGTTCACCTTCGTTGCTTTCCATTTCCCTCCTGGTGTTTGATGAGGTGTCCACCAAAACTCACTGTACTAACACTGTCTTTCAGCACACTGTTAACATACCATTTGCCTTTGTTCCATGACCTTCTGGTCAGTTATTCTCTGTGACCTTGTCCTATCAACACCTTCTCTTTTGTTATCACTTGCCCACCCCCTGCTTTACTTGCTTAAAAACCTTTTACATTTCTAATATTTGTCAGTTCTGAAGAAGGGTCACTGACCTGAAATGTTAACTCTGCTTCTCTCCACAGATGCTGCCAGACCTGCTGAGTAGTTCCAGCATTTCTTGTTTTTATTTCATGAGAGTCGGGGTGGCGGGGGTGGAAATAGAGAAGAGTGGCAAGCTCTCCCATACATCCCAACAGTAGATTTAAGAGTAGCCCAGATCTTGAAAGCAACAAGCAACTACTGTACAAGGGAGAGTGCATAAGGAAAAAAAGCCAATAAAACTGCAAATCTAAAAATGAACAAAAAAAAAAAAAAAAGGACCCCTACCCTCTCCTGAAGTTGCTAACCCTTGTTAAGGATAATGTTCCACAAGTGACAATGACTCTCACAGGAATAGCCAGGTATGCACGCAGCAGGGTGGTGGGTATCCTAACCCAGCCAGGACCCCAGCAGAGGGCTGCTGGAAAAAAAAACTACTAGAAGCAAGGAAGCTCTCATCTCTTCCTTCCACCAAACACCCCCCAACTTACCTCCTCCTAGCCCAGTGGCAGAGGTCAACAGTAGCTTCCCCACCACTATTCCAATTAAGAATGGCCATTCACACCAGACCAAATTGATCTGGGACCTTAAAGGTCCACAATCAATCGTCAAGATCCTGAGTTGGCGTTAAAGTGAGGAAAGTTCGGAAGCCTGCAAAGTTGAGTTTACTTTTGAAAGCCCAGTCCCGGTGAGACCCACTGTCAACAAACAAGGGAACAACAATGAACTGCAGCAACACTTTTGGCAGGGACTAAAATAAGGACAAGCAGTCATACAAAATGTTCCAAATAATTTTAAACCCTTGTTACACATAAATGATCACAACTAAGAAAAAAAAAATCACCATTTCAGTGCTGGGGAAGACAACCGAAATATTTCCCTCACACCAAGGCCTTAAAAAAAAACTTCAAAATTTCAGTTTTCAAAGCGAAGACTTGGTGCATTTGAGTGAAAATTAGATTTTGACAGAAAAAAAAAAAAGTGTTGATATTGAGTTTTACATAGCTGGACAAGAGATAAACATGCCAAGACTACCATATGAAGGTTAGTAGCCGCAACAAGTCTCCAACTGTTAAGTGAGTGCTTCTATTTTTTTGTCAAATATGCTTTAAGAGCTGATATTTGAATTGTATCTGGATTTTTTTTTTGAGATTGCTGAACTTTGTGGTTTTGGACTGAGTGAATTGCTCACAGACTGCAAGACACCCGTTTCCAAAAAACTCAGCAGGGGAGTGACAGGCCAAGATTTATGATTGTCATGTGACTTGACTGTTTAAAATGTTTTTCACAATCCAAAAGTGAAACTAAGTCAGCTGCTGTTAGGCCTGCCAGGAGATAAGAAAACCAGACAAGTATTAGTTCTCTGTAAAGAATCTTTGCTCTTGAAAAGATAACATTTGTATGAAGTGATACTGTTGCCATCTGTATTTTAAAAAGTCCTGAATAGTTGCAGAAATCTTGCATAGTTTATTAAAAAAAAGACTGTGCATCAAATGTGTAAGGCCTAAGATGATCCTTGTTGCTACACCCCTGATGGAAGACCTATGTGATGCCTGCTACAGTTGAATTTCTTTTGAACACCTACCCAGACTGTTCATCAACCTTGCCTGGAACATTCTCAGTAGCAGCCAATTATTCAACTTTGGGACACCTTGCCAAACCAAAGGACTCCTTTTCAGACCAAGTTTTTTTATTCACTTGCAACAGCTGGAAACAAAAATCCCTTTTTACTTCCTCCTCTCTTCTTCCCCACCCCCCCCCCCCAAACCACAATTAACCAGTTTTTGAATGTATGGGTATGAGGGTGAGGGAACAAGGAGCTTGAATATATATATATATATATTTACTTCATTATAATAAAACCAAGTCTTAACCAATAAAGAGATAATTTTGTTGTTTATTAAAGAAACTTGGTTGCTGTACTTTATTCTGGGGACAAATAGAGTATTTAATTGGTTAAGTCAGCTGCTGTTAGGCCTGCCAGGAGATAAGAAAACCAGACAAGGATTACCTCTCTGTAAAGAACCTTCGCTCTTGAAAGGATAACATTTGTACGAAGCAGTACTGTTGCCACCTGTATTTTAAGAAGTCCTGAACAGTTCTGAAGGGTCACTGACCTGAAACGTTAACTCTGCTTCTCTCTCCACAGATGCTGCCAGACCTGCTGAGTATTTCCAGTATTTCTTGTTTTTAATTATAGTTAATTGGCTATTTCGGTAAGTGGGAAAATTTATTGATATGCTGTGACCTGTGGAGAAGTGGGACTGAATTAACAGTGCACTCCTCCCACCTCAGTCATACGAAACACTGTCAGCCTCCATCTCCAATGGGGCTGTTGCTGCACTGCACATTTTGGGACTCCCAACTGACAAGACGGTCTCCTGAAGGAGGCTCTTGCACTGCACTGCGTTTGGTAGCCAGAGTTATATTGCCACTTTTGCCTTGATGTGCCCCCACCACTGAAGATCAATTTTTCATTCACAAAAATTAACATTTCTGTAGTTGGGCAGAACTCTTCAGAGATAGTAGAGACGAGAATTTAAAATTTGGAATCCTACACCCCGATTGGCTCACAGTAAGGAATCTGAAGATATTTTGGTTTTCTCCTCTTTCCCAAATGTCCTCCCCCTCCTGAAGATGGGGGCTCATGAAGTATAGTTCCTCCAGTAATTCAGACAAATGAGTCTTTCCCTTGCAAGTATTAACCTTCAGGGACATCAAACACCCCAATTCCATCTTCATCCCAACATCCACACACATGTACCTTGCAGCAGGGATCACTGGATATATCCAGGACAAGAACCTTGGGCTGTTTCCCCACCCTATCAACCCCGCCTCCCACCCACCCCCCCTCACATTTCCCAGCCAGGAGGACTCACTATGCCAAAAAAAAGCAGTTTTGAAAAACTACAAACAGCTCCGTGGGATCTTCCAAATGACATCCTGCCACACCAGCAGTCGAAAGGAGAGTCACCGATAGACTTTAATCCTCTCAACTCCAAGTCACACCTTCCCAGTCAGAAGCACAGTGGACGCAAAGAACACAGACTCAAATACAACCAGGAAAAAGCTGGTGGTCAACAGATGTACCACGAGTTGCAGGCAATAGTTCTTCAAAAATCAAAAAAACAGTCGGGACAAGATTCCACTTCAACATTGCATTCTCATTTTTCTTGCAAAAAATCATGACAAAAAAAAGGAAGTGAATTGGTTATTTAAAAAAGTTTCCTGTTTGGAAGGGGTGGGTGATGAGAGTAGAGAAATAAAATGTATTCAAAACTCCATTTCCTCCAGGGAAGTTCTGCACACAAGGACTGTTCGCTCGCCATCAACAGATGCAGCATGAGTTAGATACACAGTAAAGCTGCCTCCTCACTGTCACACGAAGGGCATGGTTAACAATTGAGACATTTACAAATCACATCCTTTATGCCAAAATGCACTTTCAGCAGTTTCAAGAATGCCTGAAGTACACTTCTAGTAGTCCACTCAGCTCCTCAAGCCTCTTCTGCCATTCACTCATTTATATGATGGTTGATCTGCACTTTAACTCCATCTACCAAGTCTTGAAATTTTCAATTGTCCCCAGCCTCAAAAGCTTTTGAAGGGGGCTAGAGGACCAGATTTCCACTATCCTTTGTATGAAAAAGCATTAGTGGAACGCAGCTTTCAGCATTAATGCAATGCAAACAGGAACAGCATAAAGAAATCAAGGTGGACCGTCTGGTTGATGGGTTACAAAAGCCTTCTCATTCAGACATTCCTTCTTTGCATCACATTGGTCTGTTAGTGGAACTGGTGCAGTGTAGCCACTGTTAGTCATTCCTGATAAATGTTTGAACAAATAAGGCTGAGTAACTTTGAATATTAATACAATGTGGAACTGCAATAGCCTAGCTTAATGACTTCTCCCTAGAGCAGTAAACCAAGTTACTGAGGTTAGAGGATGAGGTGCCGATCAGCCAGGCTTGAAGGGCTGACCTACTCCTATCCCTAGTGCACAAGTTAGATAAACAAGTTAGACAATTTTCATTTACATAGTGCAACATTCCAAGGCACTACACAAGAAAGCAAGTCAGAAGTTGGCAGGTGACAGAGACTGACACCTTGGTGAAAGCAACACTTCAGGTGGAAAAACCACAGAGCTGCCATCTAAGCAGGATGGTTTAGGACTAGAGAGAGTCCATTTTCAGTACGTAACTAAATAGAAATGGAAACACGCCACGTGTATTCTCAGCATTATCCAGCAGTAGCTGTTCTTGGAGTGAAGGGAAATCAAGGAAAGCTTTACTAAACAAATGTGGGACTTTAGAAAAGACCAGCTGACCAATGCAAGAAAAGGATTTCTACTCAAGTTCCAACAGCACCATTACTAGACAACAATTCCATTACCAATATGGCAGATGGCAGCTCAAGTGTCAACCCATTATGTCGATTTAGAAGATCTCCAACAGTCTGTCAATTTGCAATAAGATAATGCAAACAGCAATACACTGGCAATTCAGAGAAAAATAAAATACTGCAGTTCCATCAGGGCAACTCCTAGTGCCTCAGAAACATCACTATACTAGTCATATTGTTCGAAAATTATTTTCCACCCTCCGCTCTGGTAATCATACTAAACATACAAGTAGTGATTCCATCCCTGTGCAATATAATCAGCATAACCTGCGAATTAGCCACTTTTTTTGTACATATTAAATCAGAATTGAGTGAGTATTGGAGAGATGGTGAGCAATTCATGGTAATTTCAAACACATTGAATGTAAGTAAAGGACAGTGTTTCCACTGGCAGGAGGGTTGGTAACCAAAAGAATACAGATTTAAGAATTAGCAAAAGAACCAGAAAGGAGAATTTTTTATTTAAAAATTAAGTTATGATCATCTAGAATGCCCAAAAGGGTGACAGCAGCAAATTCAATAGTAACCTTCAAAGGGGAATTGGATAAATAAAAGGAACAGTTTGCAAGGTTATGGGTAGAGTGTGGTGAGAGTGGGCCCAATTGGATAGCTCACAGCCAGCACAGGCACAATGAACCAAATGACCTCCTTTGATGCTACACAATTCTATGAACATACAGCGCATTTTACCTTGGCTATTTTTACGTCATCTTTCTTTTTTGCACCTTGGAGTGATTCGTAATGATGCCTTGCACTGTCGTAGTCAACAAGCTTCCTTCCACGCTTCGCAATGCGAGTCTACAAGAGAATTTTTTAAATTCAAAAACACACGTCTGTGCAGATAGTAAAAGGAGATTCACAAGATAGATGTTGTTTGTAAAGGTGAATATGCCCAACCCCCCTCTTTCCTGTCTTGAGGCAGTGAAATGTCAAAAAGGTCTTGTCAAATATTGAAGCTGCCAAGTACCACACACTCCTTATTTGGGTATCACTATTTGATATCACACCTACAGCTGTGTATTTCTACCAACAGATGGAAGTTTACAGGCCTCAGATTCCCTTACTGATCACTGGAAACAAAAATTGTTTAATGCTGACAAAAAGTCACAGGATATGCATTATTATTCCCAAAGAAATGTCAAAAACCATCAATATATCAAGCTATAAAATGGCAGAGAGTTATGAAGTCTAATGCTGTGCCTGAAAGGATGGTGGAAGCAGATTTAATGGTAGCATTCAAAGTGGAACTGGATAAATACCTAAAAAGACGAATTTGCAAGATTATGGGTAAAGCATGGGACTAACTGGATTTCATCTTTCAAAGAGCTAACAGGCACTATGGACTGAATAGCCTGCTTCTGCACTGTAGGAGTCTGAACTTAAAACCTTTTTGCAAAATGATTAAGGCTTGTAAATCTATCCTCATGCATCATTCACAAGGCAAATCCAGCCTCTGCAAAGGTTCAATACATTTAGCCAAGGGCCTTTTATAGAGTTTGCAAGTAGCATTTAAGACAATGTCATTTCCTGGGATGCAATTCCTCGCTCACACAAAAGCAAAAGTAGCAAGCCCTGGAAAAGGAAAAAAACTCATGGCCAAGATCCGAATCAAGCAGCACCAAAAGCACAGAATATGTACAGAAACAGAGGACAATGCCAACAGCTCCAAAAGCTTTTCTCCAGAATGAATGAACTAGTCACATTTAACATACTACTAAACTTAAATTATAGAAAGAGTTTTGCATAGGAGGTATATAAATAATGACAATTTCTCAAACTGAAAATAGCACTGCATCCAAGGTGACCAATCAGCAACATAAAATCACCCACTGTATTAATACAAGTCCCTCATCCTGTTCCACCTCTCCAAGATCCTCCTTGTCCACCATCCCTGCAAGCCCCAAGCCTTTCTAAAAAATAAAAAAAGGAACTCAAACTATTTATAGCACAGAAACAGGCCATTTGGCCCAATATGTCTATGCTAGTGCACAGTGCCTTTCATGAACTTGTATGTCGTAAATTGCTTTAGTCATTGAAGTGTGGTCACTGTGGGAATGTTGAAAGCTCCCCTTTGTCCAAGCCACCCAGCTTCCCCTAGATGTGCAGTCTCCTTTTCTTCCCTCAGCCTCACCTCAATCACCATACCCTCCTGCCCCAATGAAGGTTCAACCAGAATATCTGAATTTCATTTGACCCTCCAACCTCATCCTTCCCATTACAAGGAATGACAATAACCTCCATCGCTGCTGTAACAGCTCAAATACACATAGAATCTGCTCCACAAAAACTATTCCCGAGTAACCAACCAACTCCTTTGAAGTACTCCACAGCAACAGAGCAATTAACTGAAGGAAATGTGAAAAATGTTTATCAATAATCAGCCCACACTTGGAATGCTGGCTGCATTTTAAAAGTGAACTGAATGAAACTTGTTCAGTTGTTATCTGAAACTAAAGCAAAGAGAAAAAAAAAGTTTGACTCGTACTTTGATATCTGGAAATTGGCCGAGGTAAGTGTCTAGCGTCAGGAGAGCTTGATCCACCAGCTTCTGGTGATAGTCGGTCCAGAGAAGGTCACCATCCTAAAAGTAAACAAATAGAAGTTATGCAAAAATGAGAAATGTTTGCAAAATCAAATGACTGAACTTCTATGTTAACTCCACTTTCCTATCCCCACATCCCTCAAGTCCTTGGGTGCCCAAAAATTCCTTGATCTCTTGTGAATATGCACAAGAGCTCAGCATGCACATTTCTCTGCACCAGAGAATTCCCAAATTTCACAATCATCTGAATGAAGAAATTTCTCAGTCCTAAATGGCTGACCCCTATTCTGAGACTATGACCCCAAGTTTTAGATTCCCCAACCAAGAGAAACATCTCAGCATCTACTCTGGAAAGCCCCATCAGAATTTTGTGTTTCGATAAGATCACCTCTCATTCTTCTAAATTCCAGTAAAACAGTTGACAAGTAGGTTTCCGCCCACCCCCCACTTATAAAAAGGGAGTCATAATAGGGCAAGAAAGATTAGACAGTCAGAGATAAGATCCTAAAGTAGTTTTACAGTTATCGACTCTGCTACTAAAAAAGAGCCCGAGCCAGCTGTAGTCAGTCATTTTAAGACATAGCTTACTCAGACCAGTTAGTCCCTGATATTTAATTTTCACAGTTGAGTTGGGCTTGTATAGATGGGAGCTGAAGAGAGATACAGCAGAGTTCAAAGCTTCCCTTGACCTGTGAGGCAGCAAGCAGTATTAAAACCAAAAAAAAAAGTCCAACCTCAGAAATTGAATGAATATCTTCTCTGCCGACCCAGTCTGGCTCATAAATTTCTTCCAACAATTCGGACAGCTTCTTGGTGGCTTCGTGCATAGCTTTAAAAGGAAGCAAGTTTTCAATCACATTTTAGCTTAGAACACAAGATCAGAAACAGAAGCAGGAGTAGACTCTTCAGTATGATGATTGATCATCTACCTCAACTCTACCTCCCTGCACTATCCCCATATCATTCATTCCCTTAGAACACAAAAATCTGTCCTGAAAATACTCAACAACTGAGCATCCACAGCTCTTGAGAGGGCTGTGGATCTTTAGATTTATTCCTTCTGGGATGGAGAATTCCAAATCAGTCCTAAATGGCTCAGCCCCTTATTCTGAGGCTAACCTCTAGTTCAAGACTCCCCAGCCAGTGGAAATATCCTCTCAAACAGCTTGACAGAGTGGATGCTAAGAATTTTAAATATTTCAATGAGATCACTACTAATTCTAAATTCCAAAGAATATAGGCCTAGACTACTCAATCTCTCCTCATAAAAGAGTCCCCCTCATGTCAGGACTCAGTCTAGTGAATCTTTATTGCACTCCCTTTAAGCTAAGGAAGGATTAAGCTGCCTAAGAAACCAAAAACAGAGATTTCAGGTCTCACCAAGGCTCTATATAATAGTACCATTTCTTCACTCTTACACTCCAATTCCTTTATAATAAAAAAGGTCAAAATACCATTTGCTTTCCTAATTTCTTGATGTTCCTGCATGTTAAACATTCTACAATTTGTGTACAAGGACACTCCTGTCCCTCAGAATACCAACATTTTCCAGTCTCACCATTTAAAAGCCATTCTGCTTTTCTATTACCAAAGTGGATAACTTCACACTTCCACACATTATATTCCATCTGCCACAATCTCTCTCACTTAACCGGAGATCTGCAACCCATGGCTCCAGAACCGCCAGAGGCTCATTCAGGACTCATGGGGCTCCTAGTCTTGATCCATCAAACCCACTTTTTTAGTAATAAAAGGCTCATTTCTAAAAAAAAAAATCTTTTCATAATTGAATGCACTTGAGAAGGTAACAACTTCCTCAAAAACCTTTTAACATGTTGAAAAACAAGACTGTATTTCATTATTGGTATTTGAGTAACAGCACTGCAGCTCTAAGATATTACATTGACAAAATGTTTTAAAAATGGCTCCTCTGAAGATTACCAACCCAACTTAACCTAATATTCTTAAGAAACTGTCCTCCTCACAGTTTACTTTGCAATTTAAAGTTGCAGTCAATCAAGTCCTTGATATAGGCTGTAAATAGCCAAGATCCAAACATTGACCCTTGCGGTACTGCACTATTGTATAACCTGCCCATTTATTGCTACTGTTAGCCAATCCATGCTATTATCCCCAATCCCAAGAGTCCTAATTTTGTTACTAATGTCTTGTGGGGCACTTTATCAAATGCTTTTTGAAAATTAAAACACACTACAGTGTCATTTACAGGACAGGTGGCCATTTGGCCCATCGTGTCCATGCCAGCTCTCCAAAGAGCAGCATCCAATGGTTTTCCCTGATCCATTTCACTATTTCCATCCTCAAAAATGTTTTGTAAAATACAATTTTCCCCTTCATAAATCTGTGTTGACTCCACCTAATCATACCACATACCCAATAACAAATTTTAACATCTGCCCTACTATTGTATCAGGCTAACTGGCCAATAGTTTCTTTTGCTCTGGTCCTCCTTCCTTGAGTAGCGAGGTATTGGGATCTACTGGGACCATTCTAGAATCCTGGAATTCTAGGGAATTAAGTCCAGGAGATCTGTCGAATTTTAATCCCATTAATTTGACTAGTACTATTTCTTCAAATTCCTCATTCCTGCTAGACTTTCGGTGCCCCATTTCTGGAATGCCTTCATGGAACACAAAAAATGCTAAATATTTAATATCTCTGCCATTTCCTTATTCCCTATTACAATTTATCCAGTCTTTACCTCCAAGGGACCCATGTTTATTCGCTAATCTCTTGCTTTTTATATACCTATAGAAACCTTTACCATCTGTTTCCATGTCGCTTACTAGTCTATCCTCATTCCCCAATTTTTTGGCTCTCTTTTGCTGCATTTAAAATCTTCCCAATCCTCAGGCTTACTACTCCTTTTGGCAACACAAGCCTCTCCCAATCTAATACTTCCTTTAACTTCTCTCTTCAGCCATAGTTAGACCATACTTCCCATGGTGTTTTTTATTCTTCAAATGTATATTTGTTGCAAATTATGAAGCAATTCATATTTTGGGTGAGTGGGTGCACAAGATGGGAAAAACAAAAACATTAAATCTATCAAAAAGCAAGGTGACCTTGTTATCAGTGAGAAAAGCACAATTCAGTAAAGGGTACATGAATATTTCTGCTCCCACTTGGTCAGCAATCTAACAGAAGCAATTAAACAAAAAATGAAAAAATATTCAAATCTTTGTTCTCATTCGGGTTAAGGGATTGTTCTCCTTAGATCAGGAAGGTCAAGGAGAGGTGCTCAAAATTAGGAAGGGTGTTTTCAGGAGAGTTTGCTTCCAGTAGCAGGAGGGTCAGTAACCAGAAGGCAGAGATTTAAAAAGTAATGGCAAAAGGAAAGAAGGGAGCTTGTTTTTTTTAAAAAAAACATACAAGTTATGATCTGGAATACACTGCTTCAAAGGGTGGAGGAAGCTGATTCAATAACAACTTTCAAAAGGGAATTGAAAAGGGGAAAGTTTTATAGAGTTATGGGGAAGAGAGGAGCAGGGGAATGGGAATGGGATTAAATTTCAAAGCTGGCACACAGTCACGATGGGCTACATGGCCTCCTTCTGTTCTGGATCATTCCATGATCCGTACATATTTGGCTTATCTGGAGCTTAAGTGCAAAATTCAGATCAGGCAATGACTGCAGCAGCACCACGTTAAAATCGGTGTATTAAAACAATTTGTATTAAAAAGAAATGTTGCCAGTAATAATCACTGATACCATCAGGATACAGGGGCAAGGGCAGATTGTGTTTGCATGATGTATACATTATATTTTTTAAAAAATATAAATTGAACTACAGCTGCACCAACATGCAAGGTGCCAAAGCTTGCTGCACTGGAGGCAGACAAATGGCATCACCCACTGCAGATATGGCAGCTTCTAAATTCAAGAGAATTTAGAAGGATGTAACCCAAGGTAGAGAGAATTCCTTTTGCATTATTACTATAGGCAAAGGCTGCTGTACCCATTTTATTTATATATATTGTCTTTGTAAAAGGAGGCAACCTTGATCCACAGGAGGCTCCAAAACCTACTCCAGCTAAACTAAAAAGGTGGCAAGCTCTTACAGCAGCACCCTGTCAGGTCTGTCATGGAGTTTGACCAAGTGGCCATGGTGTTTAGTCTCAATCCATTAGGAAGATGAGGAAAAAAAAAAGGGAATAGCCCATTTAGTGCCTCAAGGCTGTCCTGCCATTGAAATACGATCATAGCTGATCAGTGACCTGTCTCCATACATCCCTCAATATCTTGGAATCGACAGCTTTTTTCAATAGCTGCCAATGTTATTGCGTTTCAAAACTATGCTCTGAATATGTTTATGAGCACCCTACCTTTTACAGCAGTCAGATACGTTCGCAGATCTTTCTGCAGTTTGGTTCCTTCGCTCTGCGGCAAAGCAAAAAGATACTTCATTAATTTTCACAAGTGTTCAACATTTATATTATAAATCAAGCAATACAGAGTAAAACTGCACAATATTGGCAAGTGGCTGACTAGCCTTTTGGCAGCATTCACTTGGCAAACTTTCCCTCTTGGGTACAGATTGGCAAGAACAAGGTTCAACAATAACCAAATGTGATCAACTAGAATGACAGGTTTTTTTTTGAGACTGGATTATTAGAAGTGCTTAAAAATAAAAAGGTTTTAGATAGAGTCAAAGAAGAAAGACTGTTTCTGATGGCTGAAGGATTGATAACCAGAGGGCACAGATTTAAAAAGGTGACTGGCAGAGGAACCCAAGCCAACGAGACAAAAACATTTTACACAATGAACGGGAAGATTTGGAATTCACCTGATAAGCCGGTGGATACAGATTCAATAGTAGCCTTTAAAAAGGGAGTTGGATAAATATTTGAAGGGGAAATAAGTTGCGCGACTAAGAAGCCGGACCAACTGGATTGTTCTTCGAAAAAGCCACTGTGGACTCGATGAGCCAAATAGCCTCCCTTCTGTGCCTTATTATTCAGATTCCAGACTTTAATTCACAAGTTCAAGAGTGAAATGAAGAACTAAAAATCTTTTCATTTACAGCCCCACCCACACTGAAGCTTTGTGTGCTTTGAAATTCCCATGGAGTGATGGACAGTACAATAAAGGGAGAAAGAGTTGGGGGGGTTGGTGTACAGTCAGCCCAGCCAGTCCATCGATAGAAGAAATATGCAGGCAAATCTCAGAAGTGCAAAAACAATAGGACAGCAATAGTGAGGGATTTACCCTACCATTAACTGGGATAGAATTAGTGTGAAAGGCAGAGGGAGCAGAATTCCTACCTAAAAAGCATTCTTCAGGAGAACTTCAGCCAGTATGTAGCAAGTCTGGCCTTAGTTTTAGGGAATGAAGCTTAGCAGGGGAAAGTGGTATCAGTTGAGGAGCACTTTGGTGGAAAAGAGAATTCATTTAGATTTAGGAGTAGCTATGGAAATGGACAGAGATGAGGAACAGAAGTTCAACTGGAGAAAAGCTAAATTTTACCTAAGCCAAGATGTTATTTAGCTAAAGTTGACTGGAAACAGCTACTTGAAGTTAAATCAGTGCCAGATCAATGGAAGGCATTCAAGAGATAGTGATGGCTCACAGCAAGTACATTCCCTTAAAGGGCAGAGCTAACAAATCCAGAGCCCCCTGGATGTCAAGAGGCTTAAAAAGGAGAGGATAAAGAAAAAAAAAGGGAAGCTTGACAGATAGAGGGCTCAGTACTGCAGAAAACAGGAGTATAAAAGTGTAGGGGCGAAATTTAAAAAGGAAATTAGGAAAGCAAAAGAGGGAATGAAAAACAAGCGGGACTAGAAAAAAAAGAGAGTGCACTCCTCCGAGTCATAACAATCTGCTCCAGAGTTACTCTTAATATTGCCTCCAGTTTGCAATGGAGCCTCACTCCAGGATGCGGAAAGTACAATCTATGTCAGAGCACCAAATCTAGCACAGAATACGACCCAAATTAACAAAAGATTTTCATGTTGAAGATAAAACTGCCATTGTTAAAAATTAAACCTAAAATTCCAGGGCAGCAAAGGGAAAAATACTTCAATGAAAATTACTCCCTTAGACTTTCATTTCCATGAAAAGCACTTTGGATTGGAGCAAAGCATGGCTCTGCAGCTACTAAACAGACACTATCAATACAACACAGGAGGAGCTCATTCAGCCCATTGTGCCTGTACTGGTTCCAATTAGTCCCTTCCACAGAGCTTTGCAATAAATCACAGATCATTCACACCAGCAAGTGCGACAAGATGATCACATCCAAGTTGTGTGTAGTGAAACCTCCTGTTTTGTCAATTCACTGATCTGCATGGTCTATGTGTGGGCAGTAACAGATGGGGAGCTAACATTCTGCACCAGCAGCAAAATGTGAAATAGCAGCTGAATCACCAGCTCCACTAATGCCAATCTGTTCCTGGCCTATCAGAGATGTACAAGGGAACTTACCTGTGGATGCAGATGATGTGGGCAGGGCTCTTAATGACTTTTTTGTCTGTCTTCACAAAGGAGAGAGACGATGCAAACATTGTAGTAAAAGAGGAGGAGTGTGAAATATTAGATACGATAAGTATAATGAGAGAGGAAGTACTAGAGTGTCTGACATCCTTGAAAGTAGATAAATCACCAGGGCCAGATGGATTGCATCCCAGGTTGTTAAAGGAAGCAAGGGAGGAAACAGTGGATGCACTGAGGATCATTTTCAAATCCTCACTGGATGTGGGCCAGGTGCCAGAAGACCGGAGGTCTGCGAACATTGTACCATCATTTAAAAAGGGTGTGAGGGATAGGCCAAATAAATTATAGGCCTGTCAGTCTGACCTCAGTGGTGGGTAAATTATTAGAATCAATTGAGGGACATGATAAACTGCCTCTTAGAAAGGCACAGATTGATCAGGGATAGTCAGCATAGATTTGTTAAGGGAAGGTCATGTCTTACTAAATTGAATTCTTTGAGCAAGTAAGGAGGATTGATGAGGGTAGTGCAGTGGATGTGTTCTACATGGATTTTAGTAAGGCATTTGACAAGGTCCCATATGGGAGACTGGTCATGAAAGCCCATGGGATACACAGGAATGGCAGGTTGGATCCAAAATTGGCTGACAGGAAGCAAAGGGTAGTAGTCGACAGATGCTTTTGTGAATGGAAAGCTGTTTCCAGTGGGTTTCCACAGGGCTGTGTTGGGTCCCTTGCTGTTTGTGGTATATATTAATGATTTGGTCTTAAATGTGGGAGGCATGATTTGGAAATTTGCTGATGACAAAAATTGGTGTAGTTGATAGTGAAGAGGATGGCTGTAGACTCCAGAATGACAACGATTTGGCTGAGTGGGCAGAAAAGTGGCAAATGGATTTCAAACCGGAGAAGTGTGAGGTAATGCACGGGGGGGGGGGGGGGGGGTGCAAATAAAGTGAGGGAATACACAATAAACTGGAGGATATTGAGAGATAGAAGTGACAGACCTTGGAGTGCATGTCCACAGGTCCCTAAAAAGGTGGCAAAACAGGTAGATAGAGTGGTAATGGAGGCATATGGAATGCTTTCCTTTATTGGCAGAGGTCTAGAATACAAAAGAAGGGATGTAATGTTAGAACTGTATAAAACTTTGGTTCGGCCACAGTTGGAGTATTGCGTACAGTTCTGGTCGCCACATTACAGGAAGGACATAATTGCTCTGGAGTGTGCAGAGGAGATTTACAAGAATTTGCTCAGGCTTGAAAGTTGCAGTTATGAGGGAAGATTGGATAGGCTAGGGTTGTTTTCCTTAGAACAGAGGAGGCTGAGTGGTGACTTAATTGAGGTGTACAAAATTATGAGGGGTCTAGATAGAGTAGACAGGAAGGATCCATTTACCCTAGCGGAGAGGTCAATTACCAGGGGGCACAGATTTAAGGTGATTGGTAGAAGGATTAGAGGGGAGAAGAGGAAAAACTTTTTCACCCAGAGGGTGGTGGGTGTCTGGAATTCACTGCCAGGAATGGTGGTGGAGGCAGAAACCCTCAATTCTTTTAAAACATAGCTGGACATCCACCTGAAGTGCTGTAACCTGCAAGGCTATGGACCAAGTACTGGAAGGTGGAATTAGATTTTTCAGCTGGTACAGACAACAGGCTGAATGGCCTCCTTCTGTGCTATAATTTTTCTAATCGCCCTATGTCAAGCTCTGGAATTCCAAACATGTTTCTCCAACACCTACACAAATGTTCTCAACCTATTATTCAGAACAGGATGTTAAAAATAATGTGGTTTTAAACAAAATGATGCTGTCAAAAACAAGAGACTCCCCCTTTGTATTTCATTCTGCACAGCACTGCCTTAAGCTCCACCGCAGAACTTAAGTCTAAGCAATACAACCATGTCTGAATGGAGAACAAAAAAAAAAAAGGTTGGGGTTAGGGAACTCACCATAACGAAATAGAGAAAGAGGAGGAGGAGAAAACTATTCCCTCTGCGAGCCCAGAACAAGGGAGCACAACCTTAGAAGTAGAGCTAGGATGTTCAGGGGTGATGTCAGGAAACACTTCAAAGTGCAGTGGAAATCTTCCCAAAAAGCTATTGAGGCTAGGGGTCAACTGAAAATGTTGAGACCAAGATTGACAGGCAGGGTATTAAGGGTCATAGAACCAAGGTGGGTAGATGGCATTAACATACAGATCAGCGAGTATGAAACGGAATGGTAAGATCGACTCAAGAGCTGAACAGCCTCCTCCACCATGAAACAGAGGGTCAAAGGTGGTCGACCCAATCATGGGGTTAAACTGAAAATGTTCATCTATTTATTCGTACTACCCATGGTCAATTGCACAAGCTTGTATATTACCAGCTTGTTAGAGATAACCAGACACATACAGGATGTTCAATTATAGACATTCCTGGCTATAAAAAGGTAGAATACTTGACCAACATTCTCATTCCCTCGGACAGACAACACAATGTAATTATACGCAGAAGGTGCTTTTCACCTCAAAGCAATGAATCCTTTTACTTATTTAAAAGTTCATTTCACAATGCCAGAGAGAAATTATGTACCTAATTGATTTACACAGACACCTCTTAAAATTTCACAGAATGAGTGCGTCACCAGCAAGGCTAGCATTTGTTGCCTATCCTGAATTGCCCTCAAGAAGTTGGTGGCAAGCTGCCTTGAACCAAAGCAGTCCATCTGGTGTGGGTACACCCAGTGGTGTTGGGGAGGGAGTTCCAGGATTTTGATCCAGTGACAATGAAGGAATGGCAATATATTTCCAAGTCAGGATAGTGTGTGGCTTGGAGGGGAACCTGCAGGTGATGTTCCCATGCATCTACTGTCCTCCTAGGTGGAAGGAGTCATGGGTTTGGAAAGTGCTGTTGAAGGATCCTTGATGAGTTGCTGCAGTGCATCTTGTAGATGATGCACACTGCTGCCACTGTGCATCAGTGGTGGATGCAGTGATGTTGAATGTGGTGCTAATCAAGCAGGCTGCTTTGTCCTGGATGTCCATGTAAATAACTCATCCAACTTGCACCAGCTCCAAATCCACTACAAAGAACAACCTCCATTGTAAATACAATGCAAAAAAATATACATCATTCTCCACTCAGATGCATAGAGCCACATCACTAGCAGTGCTTCTAGATTGTCACACTACTTTCCAAGTCTGATGATTCGAATTGACCCTCAGACAGCAAGTCTAATGAAAGTGTCAAGTGAGACAGTAGGAATGAGATAGGCATACCGTTTGGGTAACTGCTGCCCCATATTCAGCAAACTGTTACCGTACAACTTTCAGTATGCTGTTTTAGAGCAGTTTCATTAACTGGCAAGCTCAGTACAGCATTCTCACTTCATAGTCAGAAGGTTCTGGGTTCAAGTCCCACTCCAAGCTTGAGTACCTATCTAGGCTGGCACATCAGTGCAGTGCTGAGGGAGTGCTGCAATGTCAAAAGTGCCATTTTCGGGGATTAGGTGTTTAGCAGAGTCCCTTTCGACAGAAAACATCCCATAAGAGTATGGAGCTCTTCCCAGTGTCTTGTTCCTCAACCAGTGAAAGGCTACTGTTTGTGGGAGCTTATAGTGCACAAATTGAGTGCCAAGTTTCCTACAATGCTGACTACACCTCAAAAGTACTTCATCGGTTGCAAGCCATTTCATGAAAGACAGCACATAAATGCAAGCTCTTTCTTTCTAGTTCCATTAACACTGGCCCCACATCTTTAATATGACTCAGTCAGTAGCTCTCTTGCCCTCAAGTTAGGTTACATACAAGCATATGAATTAGGAGCAGAAGGCGGCTATTCGGCCCCTCTAGTCTGCTCTGCCATTCAACAAGATCATGGCTGATGTGTGTCTCGAATTCCACACTCCCATCTACCCGATGGCCTTTGATTCCCTTTCCTAACAAGAATCTACCTCTGCCTTAACAATATTCAATGACCTTGCCTCCACCACCACCTGAAGCAGAAAGTTCCAAAGTTGCACAACTTAGAGAAAAAATTTCTTCTCATCTGTCCTAAAAGGGCGACCCCTAACTTTAACAGTGCCCCAAGTTCTGGACTCACCCACAAGAGGAAATATCCTCTCCACATCCACCCTGTCAAGACCATTCAAGCTGTGGATTCAAGTCCTACTCTAGGACTTGAGCACAAAAATCAAGGCTGATACTCCAGTGCAGTACTGAGTTAGCACTGCACTAGGTGCCTTTCAGATGAGACGTTACACAGAGGACAGATCAGCCCCCACAAGTAGATGTAAAAGATCCGACTGAGTTACTTCGAAGAGCAGCAAGGAAGTTATTCTCAGGATCCTGGCTGATATTTTCCCCCTCAAATCAATATGTCTGAAATAGATAACTTTATGGGAGCTTGCTGTGTGTGCACACAACATGGCTGCCATGTTTCCCCACACAAGTGACTACATTTGAAAAGTACCTAACTCACTATAAAACACTGGGATATAGTTGTGAAAGGCACCATATCAATTCATGAATTGAAACACATCTTACCAGCTGTCTGTTGAAGTTCTGCACACACTGCTCAAATTGTTCATCTTTTGTTTCGTCAGCCTTGCCCAGTTTCTGGAGGACCTGCAAATTTGAGAGGATAATAGTGAACATAGGCAGGACAAAGATGCCAGCACAATCATGGACTCGTCTAGATAGGATAGCATGCACCTTTGGTCAGGACAAAAGAAATAAACATCAACACAGCAACAGGTAACACTATACCAATTCTGACATCAGGGTGCAGGTTGGTGTTAACCCACTTGGATGAAAGCCATGTCTAAAGCTCACAGGTTGAACACATTTAGAAGAGGTATGGCTACAGGACATTGCACTAGTGAAAACACTTCGAGAATAGGCAACAAAGAAGTAATCAGTGCACATACAGGTAGAAGGCCAAAGGCATGACCTAGTTAGTAATGAACATCTGGGCAGCCCCAGGAAGGGCCAGTTTTCTACCCAACTTTAACGATGTACGGACAAGAGATGAAGATTTTGTTATAACCAATGGATCACTTGGTACAGGCACTGGAAAGGTGAAACCAAGCTGTAGGGAGCAGGAAATCCCCAGGGCGAATTCTCGATCAACTCAAAACAGCAGCAAGAATCCTGCAGCACCACCACAGCCTTGGCTGGAGTTGAGGCAGTGTGTTTTGTGCACTTACATTTAAAGTCACTTCATCACCCATAGTCCGATTCAATCTTGAACAGAAGCATCTGACTGTCTCTCAAACTCAACGTTATGACTGCACATGACTATTAGTTGAAAAATAGACACTGACCTTTATAGTCAACTATAGCTCAGTTGGTAGCACACTACCCTCAGGACAGAAGGTTGTGAGTTCGGATCTCGCTCCAGAGGGGTGTAAAAAAAAAAATCACAGCTGATGCTTCCCGTACAGTACCAAAGTGCCATTTTTCCAATGGAGACACGAAACAGAGGCGCCATCTTCTCACTCAGGTGGTTGTAAAAAAAAAAAAAAGATTCTTATTTTGTTACCTCCAGTGCCCTGGCCATATTTACCCCTTGATCAACATTACTGAAATAGATTATCTGGTCATTACCACACTGCCTTTAGTGGAAGGTTGCTGTGTGAAAATTGGTTGCTGCGATTCCTACATTACAACAGCAACTACACTTCAAAAAGTAGTTCATTGGTTGCAAAACACAGACATCCTGTGGTCATGAAATATGCTATAAAATGCAAGACTGGCTTTAATTTGTTGGCCACCCCTCTCCTGCTGGGAAATAGGACAGGGCGCAACTATAATATCCCCCTCCATGATCAACTTATCCACCAAACTTTGCTGTCCTGGCTTACAGGTGACAAACGGCCACTGGAAGAAATGCTGGAGAGATTATCTTTATCTATATTCAGCACAAGGCAACATCTCCCAAAAAACAACTTTTATACAGCACTTTTCATGATCACAAGACGTTCCAAAGCACTTCACAGCCAATTAAGTACTGTCAAAATGTAGTCACTGTTTAATGTAAGTAGTGCAACAGCCAATTTGCACACAGCAAGCTCCCACAATCAGCAATGGGATAGTGACCAGAATTTTTTTTGATGTTGGTTGAGGGATACATATTGGCCAACTCACTAGGAATAATTCCCCTGCTCTTTGAAATAGCATTGAGATCTTTTACACACCTCCCCCCACCCCCAAGGGGACAAATGCAGTCTCTGTTTAATGCCTCATCTGAAAGACAGCACCTTCAATAATGCAGCACTCCCTCAGTACTACACTAGAGTGTCAGCCTAGATTTTTGTACTAGTCTCTGGTGTAAGACTTGAACGTACAACCTTCTGACTTAGGCGAGTGCTATGCACTTGAGTCACAGCTGACAAATAGCAAAGTAGCAACATCCAGCAGACATTATGTAGGATTCAGACCAGAGATGGTGCATGTCACAATATACAGCATGAGGATATGAGACACTGGAGAACATGCATAAATAAGACCTAAAAATGATACCAGAACAGAGAAAGACTGAACAGGTGGAGGCAGAAGAAAAAAAAAAGAGAAAAGGTGACTCAGCACAGATTTAAGATCAAGAAAGGGTTTGAAAGAATATGAACCATAAAGATGGTCACCGATAAATCCAATAGAGAATTCAAGAGAAATTTTTTTACCCAGAGTGATTGGAATGTGGAACTCACTACAAGAGTAGCTGAAGCAAATAGCAAATGCATTTGAGGGGAAGCTAGATAAAACACATGAAAATGGAATAAGATATGCTGATAGGGTCGGAAGGGCCGGGACGTGCACCAAAACCTGGGGAGGAGCGAGTAGCCAAGGTACAACAAAAGCTGAGCGTGTGGGGGCAGCGATCTCTCTCCATTGTGGGTAAGAACCTGGTCATCAGGTACGAGGCGCTCACGTTGTTGCTGTACGTGGCGCAGGTCTGGCCCATACCCCACTCCTGCGCTGTGGCGGTCACCCGAGCCATTTTCCACTTCATCTGGGGATCCAAAATGGACCGGGTCCGGAGGGACACGATGTTCAAACCTCTGGATAAGGGCGGGAAGAATGTACCCAACATGGCCCTTATCCTGATGACCACCTTAGTCTGCGGCTGCATCAAGCTGCGTGTAGACCTCCAGTACGCAAACTCCATGTGTCACGATGTGCTGAGGTTCTATCTGTCCCCGGTGTCGCGAAGGATGGGCCTGGTCACACTGCCACAGAACGCTCCATGCAGTTGGACCGTGCCGTACCACCTATTCTACATGGAGCAGTTTCTGCAGGAAAACACCTTTGACCACCGATCCATCAGGCAGTGGTCTGCACGGAATGTCCTCAAGGCCCAATGGGAAAAGACTGTGGATCCCGTCAGATGGTTCCCCGAGCAGACCGCCAAAGTCATCTGGCGGAATGCCTCATCACCAGAACTTCCAAACAAGCACCAAGATGTAGCTTGGCTGGTGGTGAGAAGAGCCCTCCCCGCCAGATCCTTCCTGCACGCCCGAAGTCTCGCCCCCTCCGCACAATGCCCCCGCGGTGGCTGTGGTGGGGAAGAGACGGTCGCCCACCTCCTCTTGGAATGTGTCTTTGCAAAGCAGGTGTGGAAAGAGATGCAGTGGTTTTTGTCGAGGTTCATCCCAAGCAGCTCTGTAACACAGGAGTCTGTGCTCTATGGGCTGTTCCCAGGGAAGCACACAGAGACAAACATCAATTGCTGCTGGAGGACTATCAATTCGGTGAAAGACACCCTTTGGGCTGCCCGAAACTTGCTGGTCTTCCAGCGCAAAGAGTTGTCCACGAACAAATGTTGCAGACTGGCACATTCCAAGGTCCAGGACTACGTGCTGAGGGACGCACTAAAGCTTGGGGCAGCCGCAGCAAAGGCTCAATGGGGAAAGACCACAGTGTAAGGTCCCCCCACCAAGCTGAACTGAGGGGCTGGATCCATGGGAAACCCCTCAAACTGTATCAGGAAAATTTTCATTTGCTGTAAAGTGTAAAAATGTAATTGGCATGACAAATGTGAAATGGAAGGGTTGTGAGGCATCTCATGATTGTAATGAAGCAAATGGACCTCCTTTGAACGGTTTGTATTTTTTGACTTGGTGCTGTTTGAAACTGGTAATGTAATTTTTACAGATTTTTATGAATAAAGTATATTTTGGAAATAAAAAAAAAATGCTGATAGGGTATGAAGCAGGATGGGAGGACACTCGGAGTATAAACACCAGCTGTTGTGCCAAATAGCCCGATTTGGTGCTGTACATTCTCTAGATCTGACATGGAATCAAGCTGCACATTGAGGCGATGAATGTTCAGCTGTGCCATTCTGGGATTCTTCAATTCACCTCTCCCTTAAAAACACTTTAAAAACTACCTTCCTCTGTCATCACATCTCCTTATATGGCTTAGCGGTAAATTTGACCACTCCCGTAAAGCACCTTGGGATGTTTTACTACTGTAAAGGCACTATATAAATGCAGATTGTTGAAATAAAACAAGCTCAAGGAACGAGATAGTGTTTATAGGGTCTCCAGTCACATGACAAGTTATGATTGGTAATGCACTGCCTGAAAGGGTGGTAGAAGCTGTTTCAGTGTAACTTTCAATCTGGCACTGGATATATAGTTGGAGAATCTCGGCACAGGAAGCCACCATCCGGCCCATCATGTCTACCAACCAAAAAAAGCTATTCAGCCCAATCACACTTCCCAGCTCTTCGTCGGTAGCCCCATAGGTTATAGCACTTTAGCTTTATAAAAAGGTGTATATCAAAGTATTTTTAAATACAGAGGATTTCTGCCTCCACTGCCTTCAGACAGCAAGTTCCAGGCCCCCACCACCCACTCGGTGAAAAAAAAAAGACTTAACGCCCCTCTAATTCTTCCAATTACTTTAAATCTATGCCACCAGTTATTAACTTCTCTAAAGGGAATGAAGTCCTTCCTATCCACTATCTAGACCCTTCAATTTTATACACGCCAAATAAATCACCCTTTAGCCTCCTGTTTAAAACAAACCCAGTCTATTCAATTTTTCTTCCCAGCTTAATTCTCCATTCCTGACAACATCCACACAATTCTCTTCAGTGCCCTCTCTAGTGCAATCACATCCTTCCTATATTGACCAGAACTGTACATAGTGCTCTAGCTGTGACCTAACCAGTGCTTTATACAGTTCTAGCATAACCTCCCTGCTGTTATAGTTCATGTCATAGCTTGAAAAAAAAAAGAAATAATTTGCAGGGTTATAAGACTGGATAAGAAATAGGAGCAGAACATTCAGCCCCTCAACCTAGCTCCACTATTCAATATGACTCTGGCTGATCTACTTCAACTCCAGTTTCTGCCCAATCCCCACATCCCTAGATTGATGAGAGATTAAAAATTTCTCAGCATTGAACATGCTTAATGGAGCATCTACAACCCTGAGGGAGACAATTCAAAGATTCATAGCACACTAGGTGAAGGAATTTCTCCTCAGTCCTAACTGATCAACTCCTTATCCTGAGGTTCTGCCCCCATGTTCTAGATTCCCCAACCATCAGAAAACAACCTCAGTGTCTACTCTCTCAAGCCCCTTCAGAATCTTGTATGTTTCAATGAGATCACCTCACATTCTTCTAAACTCCAGTGAGTATAGGCCCAATTTATTCAGCTACTCATCATAGGGCAAACCACTCATCCTAGGCACCAATCTAGTGAAACCATGGATATACTACCTCCAAAGCAAATATCTCCTTCCATAAATATGGAGACCAAAACTGCACAGTACTGCAGGTGTGGTCTCAGGAGAAAAAAAAACTAGTTGTAGCAAGACATCCTTAGCTTGCACTCCAGTCCCCTTGCAATAAAGGCAAAGATGCCATTTGCCTTCTTAATTGTGTGCTGTACATGCATAACTTTGTGTTCCTTGTATGGGTACACCCAATTCTCAACATTTACAAGTTAAACACCTTTTGAAAAATATTATGCTTTTCTATCCTTAGTACCAAAGTGGATAACCTCATACTTCCCTGCAATATACTCCATCTGCCACCTTGCTGCACACTCACTTAACCTCTCTTTCAGCCAACATTCCCACCTAACTTTACAAACTCAAGATAGATACATCTTTGGCTTACTAGGAAAGTTGAAGCTAGTATAATCTTAAAGATGCTTATAATGTTGTAACGAATAAGTAAGAAGATTGAGAGTATTTTAGAAACCAGCAAAGGGCAACCAAAACATTAAGCGGAAAAACAGAATAAGAGTAAACTAGCCAGGGATATAAAAAGATTGTTAGAGCTTTTACAAGTACATGAAAAGGAAAATAGCTAAAATAAAAGTTGGTCCCTTTAAAAGGCAAACAGGAGGAAATCATGGGGATTGAGGAAACTCCAGAGACACTGAAGACAGACCACAAAATATTTCGACAGTAGAAGACAAACTACATACCAGAAATAGAGGATAATCAAGGGGCTGATAAAGAGTAAGGAACTTAAGGTAATTAATATGAGAAAAAGTATGAGAAACTTAAGGGACCAAAAACAGACCAATCCCCAGGACTTGATTGCCTACATCCTTGGGTTCTAAAAGAGATCGCTTCAGGGATATTCGATGTACTGGTTATGATTTTCCAAAATTCCCTTGATTTTAGACAGACCCAGCAGACTGCAAGTCCGCAGAAAGGATGAGAGAAAAACGGGAACTACCGGCTAGTTAACCTGACATCAGTTGTCTGGAAAATGTTGGAATCAGTTATGTAACTCTTAATACACTTAAAAAATGATAGTATGATCAAAGAGAGTGTTGACATACTTTTATGAAATGGAAAGAGCGTTTGACAAACTTAGATACACAACTCTCAAATCGCTTACTCCAAGTCATTAACATAGATTGTAAACAGCCGAAGCACTGATCCTTGTGGCACTCCCACTAGCTGTAGCCTGCCAACTTGAAAATGCTCCATTTACCCCTACTTTCTGCTTCCTGTCCATTAAGCATTCCTCAATCCACACGAATATATTACCCCCAACTCCCAAGCCCTTATCTTGTGTATTAACCTTGTGTGGCACCTTATCGAATACCTTTTGGAAATCCAAATAAAAGTACATCTAATGGTTCCCCTTTATCTACCCTACTTGTTACATCCTCAAAAATTTATCAAACACTATTCCATTTCTTTAAGAAGCCCCGAGAAGCAAGTGCAAGAAACAGACTGAAACTGTTGCCACATTTCTCCTGAAAGGCCTACCAAACTGATCCTCAACGTCACCCAAAAAGAACTGTTTGAGGAAGATCCCAGTGACAGCTGTCTACGCATTACTGGGTCACCAGACAACAAAAATCTTTCCATAGTTTCTCTTTTTGGCTTCAATTGGCAAATATTTGGCCAAAGTAATTTTTTGATTTTTTTTTAAACAAACCTCTAGAGAGAATCTGTATCTTTTCTCCCCCAGAGCGAGCGTGTGAGGGGCTAATTTAAAAAAGGAAACTTTAATATTTAAATCTGTTACTAGATAGGTCTTGTTTTGATAATAAACTGATAATTGTGTTGTTTATTAAAGAACCCTGGTTAGTGTATTTTATTCTGGGATAAAGAGTAGAGAATGATTGACCGATTCGGTATCTGGGTAAACATTCATATATGTCTGACCTGTGGAGAAGTGGAACTAGAAATGACAGTGCATCTCCTCCCACCTCAGTCGTAACAATCTCCAAGTCTCTTTGGGCCTCGGTTTCTAGCTTTACCAATTAGAAAGTATCCTGTTCTACCCTTTTTAGATCCAAAGTGACCACAGTTCAATCTGTGCCACAGTTTTGCCTATTCACTTAGTCTATCAATATCTTTGTAATGTTATGCTTCCATCTACACTGCTTACATCACCACCTGTCATTGGCAAACACATATGTGGCTTCTTATCCCATCATCTAAATAGTTAGCGAATACAGTGAATAGCGAGGCCCCAACACATCCTCGCAGGACACCACTAGCCACATCCTGTCAGTTAAGAGTACCTGCCCATTATCCCTACTGTCTCCTGCCACTCCACCAATTTCAGGACCGTTGTTTTACAGAAGAATTTATACGTGAACTGGACATAGGTATAGGAGTACTATTTTGAAGTTTGTGGAGAATACAAAACTTAGCAATGTAGTAAACAGTGAGCAGTTGCAAAGTTCAGGAGGACAGACTGGCAAAATGGACAGTTACAGCATATGCAATTTACTGCATACCAGCATGAAGTGATGCACATTGGAACATGGAGAGCAGTATAATCTCAATGGTACTATATTGAGCGAGTGCAAGAGCAGATGGATCTGGGGGTGCATATTCACAAATCTTTGAAGGTTGATAAAGCAGTTAAGAACGCAAATGGGATACTTGGCTTTCTAAGTAGCAGCGTTGAGCGTGAGAGCGATTCCATAGGAAGTGTTAAAAGGTAACTGGACATGTACTTGAAGCAGACTAATGTGCAGGATTATGGGGAAAAGCTGGGGCGTGGGACTAACTAGATAGCTTTCAAAGAGCTGGCATAGACACTATGGGCTGAATGGTCCCTGTAGTAGGCTTCTATGACCCGTGTACTATCCAATGGACAGACAAATCTGTATACTACAGATTTCCCCTTTAGATGGGTCAGTTTGGTGCAGATAGCAACACTGACTTTAGTCCAACAAAGACCATATAAAAAGGGAAAAACAATGACAGATGGTACAGAATGAGATGATTAAAAAGGAGGTTGAAGCAGAGGCTTGGAGAGTTAAAACCACTGATGCCAGAGTAAAAATGTCTATTTCATCCAGTCCAAGGGCTCCCAATATATCTATTTAGAGATACAGCACTGAAACAGGCCCTTTGGCCCGAGTCTGGGCTGACCAACAACCACCCATTTTATACTAATCCCACATTAATCCCATATTCCCACCACCTACCTATACTAGGGGCAATTTATAAACGCCAATTTACCTATCAACCTGCAAGTCTTTGGCTGTGGGAGGAAACCAGAGAACCTGGCGAAAACCCACACGAGCACAGAGAGAAATTGCAAACTCCGCACAGGCAGTACCTAGAATCGAACCCAGGTCACTGGAGCTGTGAGGCTGTGGTGCTAACCACTGCACCGCCCCAAAGTATAGTTAGGATAATCTTACAAAAGGACTAGTGGACCTACCAGTCACATACCAGCTGGGCAAGAAAGATCCCCCGGCACTATTTCAAAGGGTAGAGGAGTTCTCCCAGTATTGTGCCTAGTAATTATCCCTCAACCAACATGACAAAAAAATTCTGATCATGACCACATTGCTGTTTCTGGGAGCTTGCTGTATGCAAATTGCAGGCTACATTTACTATATTACAGGTTTGACTATACTTTAAAAAAAAAAAAAATACTTTAGAACATCCACGTCATGTAAGGTGTACAAATTCAAGTTCTTCCTATACTGAAAAACTGATATTCACTTCAGGAATACAAGAGAGAGATGTGCAAAGAGGGGCCCTCTAATCTGAGCACTTTATTCTGTAGACATCTCTTCCACACGACTAGAATTTTAATTAAAGGATTGGGGCTGTGTATTAAGCAGCTATCTGGATTCAGCTCCTGACAGTAATCTGTTGTTTGCTGACAGTTTTCTTCAGATGCCTCATGTCTAATCTTCCAGCTCAGTGTCACAAGGGATGACCCTCAAATCTGGTCAAGTTTTAGAAGTGTTCCCCATCTTGCAGTGAGCATGTTTTTGTGCCAAACAGCATTAAAAGCAAAGATTAATAATCCAGCTTTAGCTGCAGTACGCCACCATGCTCATAGCTTAAGAGCAAGTTGCGCCTTGCTACAGCAATTCAGCAAAATAATTCGCCCAGTTCAATGACAAGTAAATGCACCATCCTGTGCAGCAGCCAGCCAGCAAGGTCCCCACTTCAATCTCAATCTTACAGAAAACAGAAGGGGTAAGTCAAGAGGAGAATTAAATTCCAGGAGAATTGCTGTGTGCAAATTGGCTGTCACATTTCCTATAACAATGACGAACTTCAAAAGTACTTCCATTGGTTATAAAGTACTTTGGGACATCCAGTGGTCATGAAAAAGGTGCTGTATAAATGCAAGTTTGTTTTAAAAACTCTATCAAAACCCGTTAATTTAAATCGATCAACCTTCTCTGCTCTAAAAATAATCCCAACTTCTCTAGTCCCTTCACATAGCTGATGCCCTCATCCCAGATTTAATTCCAGTAAATCTCCTTTGCACCCTCTCAATTAATGGACCTCAGCACATGGACCTATGGGCAAAATTTACAAAGATGGCACTCTGCCAGTCCTTCCTCCTAGTGTTTTGTTCCAATAAAACCTCAGCAGGTGTGATGCTGTTGCTACTTGAATCAATGCTAAACTTGAGTATTAGTTGAGTGAAGTTTCAAATTCTAAGCGAACTATCTTCACCACCAAGTTTGCCTCCTCTCAGTCGCACCCTTTCCAGATTAAATGACAAGGATAGAAGACAACAGAAGCCAATACTGTGGGCTCAACCCTGGAGCTTTTGAATTTGCATGGCTTGACAACTCGCTGCATTTGCCAGATGGAAAACAAGGATCAGCACTTATCAATACTTTTGTAAAAACTAACATTTGGATGATATCCAATGCCCACTCCCCATGGAAGTTGAGGGAGGGACACAGGGAATGTATATTGTACTATTAGTATCTGCAGTTTTATAATCTACCATGCCATCTGGTATTACTCTTGAAATGCTTTTGAGCCTAGTAGAGAACAAAAATTAAAAGCCCAATCTTAATGCACAATGTAAAAATACTCTTGGCTGCTAAGGGGAATATCTAGGTCAATGCTGCAACCCAGAAAAAAAATATACATCTGTTATAGCCACAAACAACAAACATTCACTTCAACTATAATGTATGGTTTTGCCTATAAAATGGCCCACCTTTTTGGACCCTGCAATAGTCATTTCCCACAGCATCGGAATGTGTGGGAAACAACAAGGCCAAATCCTATCAAACCAGCACACACCACCCCCACCGCCACAAAGACTAGCCAGACAAGACATCTCAAACACTACACTTACACCGCTACATTCCAATTCATTTCCTCACATTACATTTCTGGCAAGATTAGAGACACCAGGTTTCCTGTCCTCATAGGTTGTGGCCGTTCGCAGTCAACAATCCCAGCACTTCAAGTTCAAAATACAGCAGCATTTTGTTGAACAGATGGGCCTTGCATGGTATTATACACAGATGGACCATGACAAAGCCCAGAGCATGGCCATCCTACGCAGCGAGCCCCAGGCTGCATCCAGATGTCCACGACTTGAGCATCGGCCAATAACCCCAGTAAGGGAACCACTGCATGAAAGGTTGCCCACAATTAGGATTCAGATTTCCCCAAAATATTTTCCCAATTGAATTTGCAAACGATATAAAAGTTTGCACCATTAAAAAAAAAACAGCATCAAAAGTGAAAATCCATTCCAAGGCGTGGAGCAAATAATCACAATGTGATTCTATCTCATGGCATTAATCTTCAACACAACTAAAACAGAGATTACAAATAAGGAACACATTAAAGTGGTTGGTTACCACTCCAGTCAACACAACTCCCTCATTCCCCAACCCAAAGCACTGTCGCCTAAACTAGTACGCCATCTCCTATTGCAACCAAAGATCAGCACATCATAGGCTATGCTCGAAGACTTTTCCCTACAACAGTGATTATATTTCGGGGAAATAAAATGCTCAACAGGCTGTGAAGGACTTGGGATATTCCAAAGGTCATGAAGGGTGTTTAAATGCAAGCCGTCTTTGCCCAGTTTAACTGATGTTGCGTACCTTTCAGTGAAGGTGTTAAATTTGAACGACTGTTTTTGCAAGATGACTAGGTTGCTGGCCGATTGCAAATTCTAAAAATAGCTTACCCACCTACCCAGTCACTCCAGCTTTCATCTGCAGCTTGTGATCTAATTCATTCCAATAACACTGCCAATAATCACCAAGTTCAGCCAGAGTTAGAACTAGTATATGAGCTTTTACTTCTCACTTTCAAAAGGCTAGTGCTGGGATATGGGTGGGATGGAGGGGGGAGGCAGGAGGGTGGGGGGAAATGGCATGGCTGCTTTTTGACCCAAATGAGGTTTGAGAATGGCGGGGAGAAAAGAGTAGTAGTACAACTGCCTGGGATCCAATCCTTACCCTGACATCCAGATACACATTCCACGGTCACTGGACAACATTTGGGATTGGCAATTACAATTAGATTACCCCTCAAATCCCTTTATTACCAATCACTAGTTGCCAGAGAAGGCGGTGGTGAGTCGCTGCAGTCAGTGTAGTGAAGGTACTCAGCCCACGCTATCAAGTAGGGAGTTCCAGGATTTTGATGCATTTCCAAATCACAAGTCATCCAGATTTGAACAGGACATGAGGTGATTGAATTCCCATCCACTCACTGCCTTTGTCTTTCTAAATTATGGGACTCATTAGGTCCAAAGGCAATACTGAAAGAGCCTTGGCACTTGCTGCCAGGCATCTTGTAAATGGTACACAATGCAGCCATGGTGGAGATAGTGAATGTTTAAAGGTGGTGGATACAGTGATCAAGCAGGCTGCTTCATTCTAGATCATGTCGATCTTAAGTATGGCTCCCATTCAGGCAAGGGGAGTGCATTACTTCTGACTTGTGGGTGGTGAAGAGGCTCTGGTGATATTTACCTTCATGAACCCAGGGGTGCTGTGGAACTGTACAGCCCCACCCAAGATCAGCTAATTAAACAGAGACTAGGAAATATTCCTGAAACCTGACTGGTTTGCAATATTTCACATTATAATAAGCAGTGCACATTGCCAACAACCATAACAGCCCTTCAGAGCTTTACACGTCCCAGTGTACAAAACAGTTGCATCAGATACCCTTGGTGTGAGGGTGAAAGGAAGATCACAGGCACAAGCCCAGTGTGTTGAGTTGACCAATCTCTCATGTGGTGAGTTGATGCAACTGACCTTGGTAATACCAGCACTTGGGGGTGGAAATCCAGAGTTTGGTAGTCTTGGAATCACCCTCTATACCCATCCTTGTTCAATCCAACAACTTCAGAATCTTTGCTTTCATTGAATGAAAATACAATGGCCCCAACTGGCAGAGGTACCCACACAATCACAGAATTATGACTCTTCACTATGGCTTCACTTGAGAGGAGAGAGCAAGGAAAAGTAATGGGCAGGGCAATTTGTGCCCAGAGTGTGGCATTTCACACTTTGCCATTTAGCAGCACAAGGCACGTCAGGTTTAGGAGAAAGTGAACAAGGGGAGGGGAAAAAGGGAGACTGATTGCATCTTGCCAAGGTAGCCTTGTGCCAATCAGGTTTCTAAGGCAGCTCTTTGGTGCAAAGTTTACTCCATAAACAAAGTTTACACATTTAAAACTATAAAAGTTAGTGTTGCCAATTCTGGGCACCACACTTCAGGATATCCATACCTTGGAGATATATTGGAAAAGGTAACATGGATGAAATGTGAAGGGACTAGAGAAGCTGGGATTGTTCTCCTTGGATCAAAGGAGGTTAAGATCAACTATGAACAGCTTTGACAAGAGTGAATAGGGAGAAACTTTCCACTGGCAGGGTCAGTAACCAGAGGTTACAGATTTAAAGTAATCAGCAAAGAAAAAAATTCTATGTAGCAAGTTATTAGCTGGAACACACTGCTTGAAAGTATGGTGGAAAGAAATTTAATCATAACTGAAGGAAATTGGATACATGCTTGGAAAAAGAAACTGCTGGGCAATGGGGGAAATTGGACAGGTCTTTCAAAAAGCCAGCAGAGAGACACAATGGACCAAATAGCCTCCTTCTATGCTGCAAGATTTTAGGCAACCAATGAACATGAAGCTAATAGAAAAGTTTAAAGCTGCAGTGCTGGTGAATGCTTGTGTTAGCTTTGCAATGGCAGATGGCACAGTGCAGAGGTAGGGCACAGATTTGATTTGCCACATTAATGTGACCATTTTAGGAGTATTTAAATTAGCATGCTTCCTTCTGTGTCGCAGGCTTCTATAATTCTAAGTACTAACAGTTAGGCACAAACTAACAAGCTCGCTTAGAAAGGCCACAATATGGGCTGCAGAGTGAAGTGCAAAAAAAAAGCCCCATTCACACAATAATGAGTGCTCGCATAACAGGGGGTGGTGCACGTACTTCAACCTTGTCACAAGGTCATTGGCCTTGTACTGCAATAACCTGGTTGGTGTGCAATAGCTCAACTACTGCAGAGGTACTTTTATACTTGCTCCATCAATGCAAACTGTTTGAGAATGATTGATATTATACTACTGCATAGAAACAGGCTTTTCAGCTCAAATTTGTGCTCAATGTTTTCTATCTGATGTTTAAACAATAGGTTTAGTTAGGTGGCGGAAGCAAACGGAAATAGCGTGGGCACTTGCAGCTGAGCAATAGCCCATTCAGCCCAACTGGTCTATACCACTGTTAATGCTCCACAGGAGTCTCCTCCCACCCTACTTCATCTGACCCCCCCATCAGCATATCCTTCTCTTCCTTTCTCCCTCATGAGAGGATTTAGCTTCCCCTGCTTGCATGAAGGATAATCAACCCCAACTGTTGTGGAAATGGGAATTTTAGATGAAAATGAAGTGGACAAAATGATTAACTTGGGGTCATGGATAAATACACTCAGACAAGCAACCTAACTAAACAAAAACAACTGAAAAAAAGTCACGACCCAAAACATTAATTCTTTCCTTCTCCACAGTAGATGCATGACCTGTTGAGTCTTTCTAGCATTTGGTTTCAGATTTCCAGCATCTGCAGTATTTTGCTTTTGTGCAAATACAAGATAAACTGAAAGAAATGTTCACAGAATAGTTACAATGTAGAAGGAAGCCATTCTGACCATCATGTCTGCACTGGCTCACTGAAAGAGCAATTCACTCTGTTCCATTCCCCTGCTTTCTCCCCATAACTCTGCACATTCTTCCTTTTCATACAAGTCTAATTCCCTTTTGAATGCTTCAATTGAACCTGCCTCCACCACATTCTCAGGCTGCGCATTCCAAACATTAAGCACTCTCCAAGAGGTTTTTCTTCATGTCACTTTTGCTTCTCTTACCAATTACTTTAAATCCGTGCCCTCTTATTCTCGATCCTTTCACAAGTGGGAACAGTTTTCCTCTGTCTAGACCCATGATTTTGAATACCTCTATCAAATCACCTCAGCCTTCTCTTCTCCAAGGAGAGAAGAAAAAAAAAAAAGAGTCCCAACGTCTCCAATCTATCTTCATAACTGAAGTTACTCATCCCTGGAACCATTCTTGTGAATCTTGTCTGTACTCTCTCCAATGCCCTCACACCTTTCCTAAAGTGTGGCACCGAGAGCTGGAATGTAATACTCCAGCTGGGCTAAACTAGTGTTTTATACAAGTTCAGCATAACTTAATTGGTTTTGTACTCTATGCCCCTACTAATAAAGCCCAGGATACTACATGCTTTATTGACCACTCTCAACCTTCTGGAATTTGACACTATTCACCTCACCGTTCACAATGCTGCCAAGTTTCGTATCATCTGCAAACTTTGAAATGGTGCCCCGCACACAAAGGTGTAGGTCATTTATATCAGGAAAAGTAAGGGTCTCAACACTGACCCCTGGGGAACTGCACCACAAACCTTCCTCCAGCCCGAAAAACATCCATTAACCACTACTTTGTTTCCTGTCACAGCCAATTTCATATCCATGTTGCTACTGTCCCTTTTATTCCATGAGCTAGAAGTTTGCTCACAAGTCTGTTGTGTGGAACTATCTAAAACACCTTTTGAAAGTCCATGTACACCACATCAACAGCATTGCCATCAACCCTGTTACCTCAAAAAACTCGAGCAAGTTAAACATGATTTTCCCTCAAGTCAATGCTGGCCTTCCTTAATTAATCCACATTTATCCATGTGACTATTAAATTTTGTCCCAAATTATTTTTTCTACAAACTTCCCCACCACCGAAGTTAAACTGACTGGCCTGTAGTAGCTTGGCTTATCATTACACTATTTTTTGAAAAAGGGTGTAACGTTAGCAATTCTCCAGTCCTCTGGCACTACCCCCATGTCGAAGCAAGACTGAAAAATTATGGCCAGTGCCTCTGCAATTTCCACCCTCAAAGCAAAGCTGGAGAGAAAAGGTGTCTTGGTAGCAGCCTTAGTTCACACTTTCTCTATCCACCCATGGGAATTATTCTTGCTGTAGAAATATTTTTGCTAGTTATTTCACACTAAATATCTAGAAGGTACAGAGAAAGGTTTTGAAAAGGAGAACACTCATGAAATCAAGGCATCTAAGAAAAAAAAGTACCCAACATGTCCTGGTGTGAACAAATACAACAGAACTTAAAATGTTCCTGAACTGGGGTGCCAACTGTGGTTCACTGGGTGGTTCTCTTGAGTTCACAGCTGCCTGACTCGCACAAGACCCATTGCAGGAGATTTGGAAGCAAAATCTCAGCTGGCAGCCCCAATGTAGCAACAAGCAAATGTTACACTGGCCGACATTTCGGATGAGACATTAAAAACAGAGGCTCTGTCTGCCCTCTAGGGTGGGCATAAAAAGATCCTGCGCTTCAAATTTATCCCCTCAATGACCAGGTAATCTGTTATTGAAGTTGGTTATCAGCTTGTATGCTAATTAAATGCCACATTTCTTACACTAGGGACTACTATTCAAAAAGTAGTTCAGGGCTGCAAAGCACTTTGGGATGTCCTGACGTCATGGAACTCACGATACAAATGCAAGCCTTCCTTTGCCACAGCTATGTGCACATTGTGCAGCAACCCCACATATGTTAGCATTTTAAGCCACTTCAAAAACATTGCAGATCCCTCGGATATCACCACATTCAGAATGTTAGATGTGAATGCCACTCCAATTATGAAACTCAGCTACAGCAAACACTGGGCAGGGGGGGTAGAAATCCTGCTTCCCAGACAAGAAAATGCTGAACGGCAAAAATAAAACACCTACAAAATAAGGTCCCATTCTCTTCCCCACCCACTCCCACCACCACCCCAGCTTGATCGAGCAGTTCTCACTAACGTCTGAACCACAACAGAAACCAGACTGACAGGCTTGCCACTCCTGACAGATAGCTAGTGCGGGAACTCGAGTTACAAGCCATGCAAGCTCAAGAGATCGAGCAAGATAAGTGGAAAAAAAGTGCAAATGCTCAAAATACAAAAGTTGACAAGGATTAAGAAAAAAAAAAGTGACCACACTCTAGTATGGTGCACAGTTTTGATCTCCATTACAAAAAGGGATGTTGAAGCACTAAAGTGCAAAAGACATACAAGTTGATATCAGAACTGAGAGGTTATAACCATCAGGAAAGACTGGTCAGGCTGGGGCTCTTTAAGGGAAAAAAAAAAGAGAAGGCCAAGATGTGGCCTGTTGGAATTTTCAATGGTGAAAGGGTTTGATAAAGTAGATTCTGATGAAAGGTCACAGACCTGAAAAAGTTAACTGTTTCTTTCTCCACAGATGCTGCCAGACCTGCTGAGTATTGCCAGCACTTTGTTTTTCCAGCATCTGCAGCATTTTGCTCTTATTCGATTGATAGGGTAGATGTTTGCACTATGTGGGGCAGTCTGAAACTAGGGGCCATAAATACAAGAAAGTCACTAATAAATCTAAGAATTTAGGACACCGGAGCTTGCTACCACAAGGAGTAGCTGGGCCAAATAGCATGGACTTAAAAGGGAAACTAGGATAAAGGGAGGAGGAAAGACATAGAAGGATATGTTGCCAAGATGAGGTTCATGTGCAGCATAAACACTGGCATGGAGCAGTTGGGCTGAATGCACAGAATTAACAACCAATGTATTTAATCGGACAACTGCCACTAGGCTCCAGCTCCAAACCAAATGAAAACTGGAAAACACCCACTAAATTTAAAAAAAAGTAAGGTCCTCCCAGCAACAGACTTACAATTAGCTGCAAATGTGAAATTCTGTGATGCCAGTGTTTCAGCAGCCCAGAGGCACAAGCACAAATCTCAAGTTTCAAAAAAAAAAGAGCATTGAGGGGGGTGGTGATCAGCATTTCAACTGCATACCTGACCCTGCCATCAGATTTTTTTTTGTTAAAAACCTCGCACCAGCAGAGTCACTTCGGTGCAACCACCCCCAACATTTCACACTTGGTGGAGAGAAAAAGCAAGTTAACAGCACTTTTGTTGTTACACGAATCTCACTCCAGAAACTAAACTGGACTGGCTCCTTTGGCTTATGTAATTAAAACCAATTCCCTTATCTAGACAGCAAAAACATAGCTGTACAAGTTTTCTGGGTTTGCAACACTTAGACCTTTGAAGTCAGGCTTACTGACAATATTTCATTGCAACCATTGGTGGGAAACCCCACTGGCAAAATCAGTCATACAGCAGACAGACTTGAATTTATGTAGTGCCTTTTATAACCTCAAGACACCGCTCCTCCCTTTAAAAAAAAAACACTTTACAGCCAACTCCTGGACGGTGTAGAATCATCCCATTTGGTTAGTTTTAAAAAAGTCAAACCACGTGCAAATAAATTCCCAGGAAGATTTTTTTTTGCCAGAAGATAGTTGGATAATATGGCTTTGGTCAACAGTCCCAGTTGGAAAGCCAACAGCTGCAAAACTGGGAGCAGAGAAGTCTTCGGAGGGCCTGATTTTTGATTTGTTAAATTCTTTTTGGGCCTCCTTATCTCGAGAGACAATGGATACGCGCCTGGAGGTGGTCAGTGGTTTGTGAAGCAGCGCCTGGAGTGGCTATAAAGGCCAATTCTGGAGTGACAGGCTCTTCCACAGGTGCTGCAGAGAAATTTGTTTGTTGGGGCTGTTGCACAGTTGGCTCTCCCCTTGCGCCTCTGTCTTTTTTCCTGCCAACTACTAAGTCTCTTCGACTCCCCACAATTTAGCCCTGTCTTTATGGCTGCCCGCCAGCTCTGGCGAATGCTGGCAACTGACTCCCACGACTTGTGATCAATGTCACACGATTTCATGTCACGTTTGCAGACGTCTTTATAACGGAGACATGGACGGCCGGTGGGTCTGATACCAGTGGCGAGCTCGCTGTACAATGTGTCTTTGGGGATCCTGCCATCTTCCATGCGGCTCACATGGCCAAGCCATCTCAAGCGCCGCTGACTCAGTAGTGTGTATAAGCTGGGGGTGTTGGCCGCTTCAAGGACTTCTGTGTTGGAGATATAGTCCTGCCACCTGATGCCAAGTATCTTCCGTGTTGTTTTAGTCGCTGTGAGGCAACTATGGAGTGACCTCTCCATGACGCATGCCTGGGCAAATTTATGGAGGTTGAGAGTTGCCCAGTCGTCAAAACCCCCCTCTCGGCCTTTCTGGTGGGGTCCAAAGGAGTGCAGGACACGACGTTTGGCACCAGTATGGCTGCAGGAACTGCCGGAAACATGCCAAAGGTGACACATGACCGCCTACGGGGTTCCGCTCCGGATTTTCTGTTAGGGTTTACTCCCTTAGCCTTGGTCTCTCCCGAGACGCCCACAAGGCAGTGGGGTTGTTGGGGCCCCTACACAGGTGTAGGATGGTGCCGGTGGGAGGAGGGGATGCAAGGGGGAGGGGTAGAGGGAGGGGGTGGGGGGGGGGTGCAGGGGAAGGGGGTGCGGGGTGAAGATGGTGCGAGGGGGGGGCGGGCTGGGACGGGGTTGTGAGGGGGTGAGCTGAGAGGGTGGAGCAGGGAAGGGGGTGGGGGGGGGTGGTGGAAGGGGGGTAAAGGGGGGGGGGGGGGGGGGAGGGGGGGTGGAATCTGGTGCAGGTAATAAGCCATTTCCTCAGTGCCCACCATCGACGTCCGGAAAGCTCATCCATGTCCTTCGGGAGGTGAAGCATCATTTGGCAGACTTAGAGGTGATTACATTTGCTAAGGGTTTTTTTTTCTGCAGTGGTTTAAATAAAGGCATGCAGCATTGCCGACAGTGCGCTGCAGATGCTCTCCGAGCCATCTCCCGCAAAGTCCATTAAAATGAGATATTGTCTGCCTCCACAAATGCCAAACACTGGCAGCCTGCCTCAGAGTCTGTTCCCTCCTGAAGGAGTTTTAAAACGGAACGAAAACATTGACAGTCCAAAAACTCAAAAGTAAAGGAAACAGATGGTGAGCACTTCCAGCCATGTAAGTAAGTGTATTGGCTGGCATCCTTCCAGATACAAAGATGGACACACAAACATACAATCCATTTAGGTGGGGTGTCTTCTCTTGGTGCACCTTTGTTGATGGCTGTGAAGGCAAATCCTGGAGAGGCAGGTTCTGCCACTAGTGCAGGACATGAAGCAGCCAAGTGATGCAGAGAGTTGCTTTTGATGTTGGCGCCTGTTGCCAAGCTGCTGTAGCAACTGGTCATCGGGATGAGTCGCCATTCCCCTCTTTTGCTCATGACTCCCAAGTACAACAGTCGACATTTAGGGCCTTCATGTCACACTTACAAGTATCCTTGAAGCAGAGCTTTGGGCGCCCCACTGGTCATCTGGCCCCTGCCACCTCACCATACAGAATGTCCTTGGATACGTGGCAGTCTTCCATCCTGTGGACATGTCTGATCCACTGAAGTCACCTCTGCTTGATTAGTGCCATCACGCTTGGAGTGCCACCTTTGAAAGAATTGCCACGTTTGATTTTGTCCTGCTAGGATATACCCATAACGTGCCACAGATAGCAAAGGAAACTGAGATTTTCCTGACAGCTGTAAGTCGTTCACGTTTCACAGCCATTCGGCAAGCTAAGAACAGAGCTTATAAACCATCAGCTTGGTCCCAAGGGTCAGCTGGTGTTATTTCATGCACATTTCACAAGTTGGCCAAAGATGGTAGATGTTTTCCTTACAGGTGTGTCATGCTCTGCATCAAGGAACAGACTGCCCGTCACTGTGGACCCAAGATACCAGAATTTGCTAACCACTTCCATTGGGGCATTTAGTGCAATGAGAGGCGGAGATGCAACACCTCGTCAAGGAGAACAAGCTACAGGCACGGGAGAGACAGACAGTCCATGGGTCTTTGTAGCCGAGTTCCCATGTTAGCAACTAGCACAGAATCAGCAGCTTCGGGGAGTTCTCTGCACAGGACGTGATGTGTTTTTGGCTTTGCTTTCAGCCTTGATATATTGTAGCTTGCCGTCTGACTTAGTGTGCAAGTAAACTCCTTCCATATCTATATATGGAGGCGAAGGTCAGAGCATGGAAAAGATGCCAAAGAAAAATGGGGTCTAGGACACAACCTTGTTTCACTCCATTCTTCACTCAGTCACGCAAGGTCTGGCATCAACTAGATCTGGTCATCACAAGGAGACATAATCTGCCCAGTGTTCTTCACACCTGCACCTACCATAGTAGTAAGTGTGTAGAACACTGCATATATGTACACACAGCATCATTGTGTATAGTTTTTGTGTGGATAGGAACTCAGCATCTCATGGCCTCCTCATCCCAAAACTGCCAAAAAAAAGGTAGATAATAAGCATGCAGCCCATCAAAATTACAGCAGCAACATGTACAGTTTTATGACCTTCCAGGTCTCCAGTACCAAAGCCATTGATCCAGTCAAAACCACTTGGCAAACAGCCAAGATGGAAGTCAGGCCATGGTCATTTTTGTGGAGCCAGCCAGTCTGCATAGAATCAGCACGAACTTGGGTTAACGATTTTTTTTTTTTAATTACCAAAATGCTGGCATACAATATTGCTGTCACTCCCTAGTTTTGTCTCCCTTCTTGGCAAAGAAGGAAAAACTATTGACTGGGCCCACTGCAAAATGGAGATTCAAATCTCAAACACATCTCCAATATGCCTCAGAATAAAGATTAGTAATAGTCAGATATGCGAAGTACAGGGGCCACAGAGTAGATTTCTGCTCAGCTGAAACTATGTTCAAAACAGAGATGAAGGCTTTGAATCAGTACCCACCTCATCTAAAAAAAAAGTCATATCTTCGATTCATTTTTTATTCTTTAATGGAATGCAAGTGTCATTGGCAAGACCAGCATTTGTTCTCATCCCTACTTGCCCTCGAGGAGGTGGTCAGTTGCCTTCCTGAACCGTTGCAGTCCATGTGGTGTAGGTACATCCAATGGGGAAAAACAGTTTTGGTAATAGCTTTAAAAAAAAATATTTGTCAATACTTGGCCAATTGTCTGTCCCATTACCCACAAAAAGATTGCATAGTCACTATAGAAAGTATTCCGACACACCAAGGCTGGTGATCCAAATCAAATGTTACCTCGCAACACAACACACTATCCCCCCAATCTTGAAAAATTACACAAGTCAACTTATCAGAAGGAAATTCAACATTTGTATTAAACGGTGAACTTTTGCATTACACAAAATTAAGACTCAAGTCTGCTCTTGCATCGATGGAAAGGGTTGGGGAAATTATCTTGACAAAAAAAAACTCAATTTCTACACAAAAACAATAATCACCACAATGACCATGAAGCTGGGCTATTGTTGCGGCAGTGACTTAAGGTGAAGTTCTCCCTTCCCCCAACCAGTCGTGATCTCTAGGACCACCCTGCACTTCCAAACCACCAGAGTGGGGAGTGGAAGCAGTGCAATGAAATATTAGCCTAAATCTCACTACCAGACAGCATGTAAAGTGACAGAGCGTTGGAGGAATCAGGAGCTTGCATCCATTGGGAGTTTAGAAGAGCAAGAGGCAACTTCATTGAAACATAACTGAGGGGTCTTGACAGGGTGGATGTGGAAATGATATTTCCTCTTCTGGGAGAATCTAGAACTTGGGGTCACTCATTTAAGACACAGATGATGATAGCTTTTTTTTTTGAGGTTCGTAAGTCTTTGGAACTCACTCTCAAAAGGCAGTGGAAGCAGAGTCTTTGAATATTTTTAAGGCAGTGGTAGCTAGATTCTTGATAAACAAGTGGGCGAAATGTTGTGTTATGGAGGAGGGGGGGGGGGGGGATGGGGTGGGTAGGCAGGAATGTGGGGTTGAGGTTACAATCGGATTGCCCCGATCTTGTTGAATGACACAGCAGGCTCAAGGGGCCGAGTGGCCTACTCCTGCTCCTAATTCGTATGTTTGCATCTTTGTCGCCTTGTAGTTTAAATTATTGCTACATCAAATACAAACTCAATCAGGTAGCCTACACCACAAGAACAAAATTTGAACAGTTAGTGAAATCATTAGATATGTCTTTATACAACAAAATGAGTGCGTATTTTTTTTTAAAAAAGTTAATAGAAAAAATATTTGAGGATGATTGAAGTGCAAGACAATTCAATGCTGGTTCAGAAGATGGCAATTCTGGTCAAAGAGCTTAAGATGGCTCCCTTCAGTCATGCCCAGCGTCCTTGCTGCATTTTCAATGCAGTGCACTTCAAGTGCTGCACTGGCTCGATCAAAACTGAGCAAATGACATTCATCCAAAAAAAGTCACAGTTCTCCTCACACCCCTCTCTGCCACAGGCTTGTACTTGGGGTCGATTACGGAAAAAGCTTGGGTCACATTTGTCTTCACCAGCATGTAAATTGTGCACAGATTACTGTACTTAAGATTCCACTATAAATCATAGTAATTTCCTGTTGGCAATTTAGTCAATATACCAAAAACAGCAGCAACGGAAAGGCAAAAGCACAACAAAATTAAGAGCAGGAAAATATTGGATCAAGGACAAGAGGAACCATCTTTGCCGCAACCTTAAATAAAACTGCAGCGTTGCCCGAAATTTAAGAGAGGACTTTCTATACCAACGGAAGCCCTTGATTGGGCCCACTTCCTCCTTCACTCTGTTAGATGTCATTCCCACCCAACAATAACTTGCATTTACAATTCCTAAAACAGAGTCATCACATCATCTTAGTACTACCCATGGAAGAAAGCAGAAATCAGAGCTCTGGCCAGTTGGCATGCCCTGTATAACAGGCAACCACCTACTATACCCAATTAGGTTCATGTCTAGGAAAAAAAAAACAATACTGCATCCTAGTTTTAGATTGAATTACCAGGAACATCCTGTCAGAGGGAAGTGGGGATTGGATGTTGAGAATATTGTCCCTTCACACATTGTGCTCCCAAAATCTCATTTCACTACAATAACGATACCAAGAAAACTCAGACCAGGCGAGAGACATTTGCTTTCATGTTGCCATAAAGGACTTCACTTCTCATTGCAAAAAGGCCATGCAGCATGTTGCCTTGGTTTATTTAGGAAGGCTAGGTCATGTTGCTGGTGGCCTCCTCACAAAAATGCAACTAGATTACAGCATGGTGGATAGGGTAGTCTCGATGAACAACAAACAAAATGCTGGAAATACTCAGGACTGGCAGCATCTGTGTGGAGAGAGAAGCAGAGTTCATATTTCAGGTCAGTGATCTTTCATCAGAACCTGTCCTAACTGATGAAAGGTCACTGACCTGAAACCGTAACTCTGCTTCTTCCTCCACAGATGCTACCAGACCTGCTGAGTATTTCCAACATTTTATTTTAATTTCAGATTTCCAGCATTTGCAGTATTTTGCTTTTATTTTAGTCTCTATGGATGTTGTTCTGAACAAGAGATTAGTAAAAGTGATAGCACAGGGAATGGGAGGTAACCTTGCAACATGGATAGGAAATTGGCTGGGTGTTGAGAGAGTAGGAATAAAGAGAATGTTCTGAGATTGCCGAAATGCATTCCCAGGGATCTAAACTGTGTTCAGCTTTTCACCCTATATATTAATGACTTGGGTGAAGGATGATAAAGTTGTTTGTCCAATTTTTCAAATGTTTTATCTGACTGAGCTGAGCTTCTGACCCCATACCATCTCCATCACAAAGACGGACTACTTCCAGTTATGTAACAGTCGTTGTTATGGTCCTTGGAAATCTGGAACACTCTAGATGTTTGATGAATTGAAACTTTGAAGACAGATGGATAGATTTTTGTTGGGCAAGGGGAGTGAGCTCTATGGTACTAAATGTGGGCTAAAAAAATGAAGTACAGATAGTTATGATTTAATTAAAATCAGGCTCACGAGGCCAAATGCTCTACTCTTGCTTTTATGTTTTAATTGATGCAGCAAAGTTAGTGGCGAGGGAGAGAGTCTAATTTCACCTAGGACTCTTTACAATCAGAAAGCAAGATTCAATACTGGCCTGAAGATAACAAAATGACAAGTCCAGAATGCAGCAAGTGTATGGTTAATTTCTGTACCTATAGTGTCAATAGTTCAGACTGTTGGCTTCACTCTGGAGTCCAAATCAGAGATCAGCATATCTGCAGTATACTGCAAGAGCATCTCTGTTGGCATTGAAGAATGACCTCACATTTATATAACCACCTTTCACATCCTAAGGAAGTCCCAAATAGCTTAATAGAAATAAATTACTTTGGAAATGCTGTTACGTAGGCAAACTAATTTGCATACAGCAAGGTCTTCCAAACAAAATGGTATAGGTAGGCAAGAGGAATCTCACCCAGAAGACTGGAAGAACCTGCTGCTTTTCAAACAGTGCAAAGGAACATCTTAACAGTGTCAGACAATGCAGCATCCCTTTAGTGCTGCACGGAAACAGGTGTAAGGTTAAGTGCTTAAATCCTAGAATGAAGCTTAAACCATAATCTAACTGAAGAGTTTACTACGAACTAAAACGTGACTCAATAATGGGTTTGGGTGAGCTGTCATCTTGCTCTTCCCTACAATAGCGATACCGATACACTGACTATGTCTAGTCACAATACCATGACGGCACTGAGAAAAAAAAAACAATTTTCATTTATATAGCACCTTCCACACCCTTGGGACATCCCAAAGCACTTAACAGATAATGAAGTACTTTTGAAGCTTCAGCACTATTGTAAAGTAGGAAACATAGCCAATATTTTTTTATTCATTCATGGGATGTGGGCATCACTGGCAAGAGGTCAGTATTTACTGCCCATCACTAATTGCCCTTGAGAAGGTGGTGGTGAGCTGCCTTTGTGAACCACTGCAGTCCATGTGGGGTAGGGACACCCACAGTGCTGTTAGGAAGGAAGTTCCAGGATTTTGACCAGTGACATTGAAGGAATGGCGATATAGTTCCAAGGTCAGGATGGTGTGTGGCGTTCCCAACCATTTTCTGCCCTTGTCCTTCTAGTTGGTAGAGGTCGCGGGTTTGGAAGGTGCTGTCGAAGGACCCTTGGTGCATTGCTGCAGTGCATCTTGTAGATGGTGCACCAGCGGTGGAGGGTGTGAATGTTTGTGAATGGGGTGCAAGAGGGCTGTTTTGTCCTGGATGGGGTCGAGCTTTGAGTGTTGTTGGAGCTAAAGGCCGGCTCAGGTCTGCAAATGAAACCTGACCCAAGCCTGACAGAAATCACATCCGACCCGTGTCCTTCCATTTTTTTCCCGCCCCCGACCATCAGTTAACCTACCTTCCATTTTTCACTTTGTTGCTGATCTGCACAAGCTTAAAACAAAACCACCTTTCTAATCCAAAAATTAGATTAACACTGGAGCCACTTACCAGAGGTTGCAATGCAGCGTATCCGACCCGGCCCCAAATGCCGGATCCGGAAGCGCGACCCAATCAGGCAGGTCTCGTCGGGTTCGGGTCGGGTAACCGGCTTTTAGTTGGAGCTGCACCCATCCAGGCAAGTGGAGAGTATTCCATCACACTCCTGACTTGTGCCTTGTAGATGGTGGGTAGGCTTTGGGGAGCCAGGTGGGTTACTTGCCACAAGATTCCTAGCCTCTGACCTGCTCTTGTAGCCATGGTATTTATATGGCTTCTTCAATTCAGTTTCTGGTCAATGGTAACCCCTAGGATGTTGATAGTGGGGATTCAGCAATGGTAATGCCATTTAATGTCAAGGAGAGATAGTTAGATTCTCTCTTGTTGGAGATGGTCATTGCCTGGCACTTGTGTGGCAAATAACATTCGCGCCACACATCAGCCCAAGCCTGGATATTGTCCAGGTCTTGCTACATTTCTACTCAGACTGCTCCTGTATCTGAGGAGTCACGAATGGTGCAATCAGCGAACATCCCCACTTTTGACCTAATGATTGAAGGAAGGTCATTGATGAAGCAGCTGAAGATGGTTGGGCCTAGGACACTACCCAGAGGACCTCCTGTAGTGTTGTCCTGGGACCGAGATGATTGACCAACAACCACATCCATCTTCCTTTGAGCTTGCTATGACTTCAACCAGCAGAGAGTTTCCCCCAGATTCCCATTGACTTCAGTTTTGCTAGGGCTCCTTGATGCCATACTCGGTCAAATGCTGCCTTGATGTCAAGGGCAGTCGCTCTCACCTCGAGTTCAGCTCTTTTGTCCACGTTTGGACCAAGGCTGTAATGAGGTCAGGAGTTGTGGGGCTCTGGCGGAACCCAAACTTGTTCTTTGAGCAGGGTTATTGTTAAGCAAGTGCCACTTGATAACGCTGTTGATGACACCTTCCATCATTTCACTGATGATTGAGTAGACTGATGTGGCTGGCCAGGTTGTATTTGTCCTGCTGTGTGTGTACAGGCCACACCTAGGCAATTTTCCACATTGCAGGGTAGATACCAGTGTTGCAGCTGTACTGGAACAGCTTCGCTAGGGGTGCAGCAAGCTCTGGAGCACAGGCACACCTCAATGAGTTGTCAACCTGGTGAAGCTTCAAGCCAGGACTACTTCAGTTAGTATTTTTTTTTTTATAAATTGTCCACCACCATTCACGACTGGATGTGGCAGGATTGCAGAGCTCGCTCTGTCTATTGTATGCTGCCTACGCAGTTTGGCATGCAAGTAGTCTTTCAGTCGTTTCTTGATTTTACTCCGCGTGAATCGAATTGGCTGAAGTCTGGCATCTGTGATGCTGGGGACTTCAGGAGGGGGCCCGAGATGGATCATCAACTTGGCACTTCTGGCTGAAGATTGTTGCAAATGCTTCAGCCTTATCTTTCGCGCTGATGTGCTGGGCTCCCCCATCATTGAGGATGGGGATATTTGTGGAGCCACCTCCTTCAGTTAGTTCACAACTGGATGTGGCAGGACTGCAGAGCTTAGATCAGTCTATCGTATGCTGCCTACGCAGTTTGGCATGCAAGTAGTCCTGGCTTGCAGCTTCACCAGGTTGACAACTCATTGACGTGTGCCTGGTGATGCTCCTGGCATGCCCTCCTGCACTCTTCATTGAACCAAGGCTGGTCTCCTGGCCTGATGGCAATGATAGAGTCAGGGATATGCCAGGCCTTGAGGTTCCAGATAGTGGTAGAGTACAATTCTGCTGATGGCCCACAGCATGGATGCCCAGTTTTGCATTGCTATATCTGTTTGAAATCTATCCCATTAGCACAGTGGTAATGCCACACGATGGAGGGTATCCTCAATGTGAAGGCGGGACTTAGTCTCCACAAGGACTGTGGAGTGGTCACTCCTACCAATATGGTCATGGACAGATGCATCTGTGGCAGGTAGATTACTGAGGATGAGGTCAAGTATGTTGGTTTCCTCACCACCTGCCGCAGACCCAGTCTAGCAGCTAGGTCCTTTAGGACTCTGCCAGCACGGTCAGTTGTGGTGCTATCGAGCCACTCTTGGTGATGGACATTGAAGTCCCCCACCCAGAGTACATTCTGCACCCTTGCCACCCTCAGTGCTTCCTCCAAGTGGTGTTCAACATGGAGGAGTACTGATTCATCAGCTGGGGGGGGGGGGGGGGGGGGGCAGTAGGTTGTAAAATCAGCAGGAAGTTTCTTTGCCCATGTTTAACCTGATGCCATGAGATGTCATGGGGTCCGGAGGTGATGTTGAGGACTCCCAGGGCAACTCCCACCTGACTGTATAACACTGTGCTGCCACCTCTGCACACAGCAAGTTCATACAAACAGTAATTAATAATGACTAGATCATCTGTTTTAGTGATCTTAGTTGTGGGATAAAACATTGGCCAGTACAACAGGAGAATTTCCTTGCTCTGACATCATGCCATGGGATCTTTTATATATATACCAGAGGGGGAAAATTGGACTTCATGTTTAACATCACATCTGAAAAGCAGCAGAATATTTCACAAATTAGAAAGCCAAGTATCAGACAAGTTAGCCTCATGAAAGGAAATAAGTGCAACCTTAACACTTGGAAACAGTCCCATTACATGCAGCAATCCACAAGGGTCACAGCACAAAGTTGGGAAATGCTCAGTATTCATGGTCAAAACCCAATATTCAAATCAAAGCTCAGGACAAACAGACATCTAAGAAAGCATCCACTTAAATGAAATCATGTGGCTTAGCAAGTGATCTTCGGTGTCAAGAACCACTCTGGAAGCTGAAGGTTGCATTTGAAGCAGAGACTTGTTTTTTTAAATGGGGAGCTGAGGGGGTGGAAATATAAGCTTATCCATCAACTTCCCATAGTGAGACTCATTATGAAGTACTAGAGGATCATAACGTGTATTCCACTCAACCAAGTGGTGAATATCTGGTGTACTGGGTTCAATTCTGGTCACTATACTATAACAGGTACAGAGGCACTGGACAGGGAGCAAAAAAGATTTACAAGGATGATAGCAGGAATGTGAGGGGTAGATCCATCAGGTGAGAAAGAACAGGCTAGGTCTTTTTACTCTTGAAAAAAGGTTGAGGGGTTAGGTAATAGAGGTCTTTAAAAATTAAGATTTTGATTTTTGTTCTTCCCCCACAAGTAGAAATGACACAAAGATATAATTGAAGAAATCCAGTACAGGAATTAAGAAACTTCTTTACCCAAAGAGTGGTGAGAATGTGGAACTCATTACAATGGTTGAAGAGAATAGTACAGATGCATTTAAGGAGGTTAGAAAAGCATGAAGCAGAAAAAAGTGTTATGTTGATAGCATTAGTGAGGAAAAGCAGGAGGAGACAAGAATGCAACATAAACAGCCTGGAATGATCTGAATGGCCTGTTTCGGTGCTGTACAATGCAATTGCAAACCCACCTTAAAAAGGTATCAGCTGTGGCTCAGTGGGTAGCACAGTCACCCGAGTCAGAAGGTTGTGGGTTCAAGTCTCACTCCAAAGACTTGACGGCAAAATCTAGTCAGACAGTACTGAATAAAAAGAAGAACAGTACAGCACAGGAACAGGCCATTCAGCCCTCCAAGCCTGCGCCGATCCTGATGCCTGCCTAAACTAAAACCTTCTGCACTTCCAGGGACCGTATCCCTCTATTCCCATCCTATTCATGTAATTGTCAAGATGCCTCTTAAACGTTGCTATTGTACCTGCTTCCACCACCTCCCCCGGCAGCAAGTTCCAGGCACTCACCACCCTCTGTAAAAAAAAAAAAAAAAACTTGCCTCGCACATCCCCTCTAAACTTTGCCCCTCGCACCTTCAACCTATGTCCCCTAGTAACTGACTCTTCCACCCTGGGAAAAAGCTTCTGACTATCCACTCTGTCCATGCTGCTTATAACTTTGTAAACCTCTATCATGTCGCCCCTCCACCTCCGTCGTTCCAGTGAAAATAATCCGAGTTTTTCCAACCTCTCCTCATAGCTAATGCCTTAGAGACCAGGCAACAACCTGGTAAACCTCCTCTGTACCCTCTCCACAGCTTCTACGTCCTTCTGGTAGTGTGGCGACCAGAACTGCACACAATATTCTAAGTGTGGCCTAACTAAAGTTCTGTACAGCTGCAGCATGACTTGCCAATTTTTATACTCTATGCCCCAACTGGTGAAGGCAAGCATGCCGTATGCTTTCTTGACTACCTTATCCACCTGCGTTGCCACTTTCAGTGACTTGTGGACCTGTACGCCCAGATCTCTCTGCCTGTCAATACTCCTGAGGGTTCTGCCATTTACTGTATACTTCCCACCTGCATTAGATCTTCCAAAATGCATTACCTCACATTTGTCCGGATTAAACTCCATCTGCCATTTCTCCGCCCAAGTCTCCAATGAGATAGGTGCATATAGAAGATCCAATGGCATTATTGTGCAGAGTTCTCCCTGGTGGCCTAGCCAATGTTTATCCCTAAACTAACATTAAATCACATTGCTGTTTGTGGGAATTTGCAATATAGGAAACATGGCCAATTTGCACACGAGTAACTGCATTAGCTGTAAAGCACTTTGGAACATCCTGAGCTCATGAAAGGTGCTACAGAAATGCAAGTTCTTTCTCGCTATACTCCTATTTTGAACATTGCCAACTGAGACAATATTCAGACTGGAAGTGGTCTACTGTAACACAATTTAAAATATACAAACAAGGCTAATGGAATGCTATCCTTTTATTCAAGAGGAATTGAAAATAAAAGTAGAGATGTTATGCTTCAGTTATGCAGGGCATTGGTGAGACCACATCTCTAATACGGTGCAGTTTTGGTCTCCTTATTTAAGGAAGGATGTAATTGCATTGGAGGCAGTTCAGAGGAGATTTACTAGACTGATATCTGGAATGAGTGGGTTGTCTTAGGAGGAAAGGGTGGACAGACTGGCTTGTTTTCACTGGAGTTTAGAAGAGTGAGGGGAGACTTGATTGAAGTATAAAAGATCCTAACAGTCTTCACAAGGTGGATGTGGAAAGGTATTTCCTCTTGTGGGTGAGTCCAGAACTAGTGGCCAAAGTTTTAAAATCAGGGGTTGCCCTTTCAGGACAGAGAAGAGAAATTGTTGTGTGACTTTGGAGGTAGGGGTGGGGGTTATTAAAAGGTGGAGGTAGATAGATTTGCTTGCCTAACAAGAATCTAAGGTTATTGGGGGTAGGTGGGAGTGTGGAATTTGAAACAAACAGATCAGCCATGATCTTACTGAATGGTAGAGCAGGCAAGAGGGGCCAAATGGCCTACCTTTGCTCTTAATTTGTATGTAACCAGGATATTACAGGGGAGACAGTGGCATAGTGGAAATGTCACTACTAGAAATCCAGAGACTCAGGCTAATGCGCTGAGGGCACATGTTCAAATCCCACCATGGCAGCTGGTGGAATTTAAATTCAATTCATTATAATTTAAAAATCTGGAATTGAAAGCTACCGTCAGTAATGGTGCTATGAAGCCATCGATTGTCAGAAATACCCATCTGGTTCACAAATGTCCTTTAGGGAAGGAAATCTGTCATCCTTACCTGGTCTGACCCACATGCGACTCCAAACAGAGTAATGCAGTTGACTCTTAACTGCCCTCTGAAATGGCCTAGCAAGGCACTCAGTTGCCAAGGGCAATTACAATGGGCAACAAATACTGGCCTTGCCAGTGATACCCAAATCCCATGAAAAAAAGTTAAAATAACTGTCTGGCTTGACCAAAGACTAATGTTAGCATGAGGTACTTAAATTAACAAATTTGCTGTTGAAACAGTCTGCTCACTATTGAATTTAGCTAGGGAACAACATGAATGTTCAACCCACATCCTCAATAGCAGACAACCTCAAGTTTTACCAGTGAATTCGGCTTTTTTTTTTAAAAAAGCCTATTACTTCATGCAAATAACTGATCTCTTTAGAAACAAAGTAGCATCAAATGATCAAAAAAAATGGAAAATTCTAGACTTATAAAAAGCTGATATTAATTGAAACCAGCCGAAGATGACGAGGGGAACAAAAGTTTCAACTTCCTAATCACTAGGAGCTTCTCCTCAACCTGGTTTACAAATCCCTCCATATCTCTAATCTCCCCCAGTCCTACAAGCTTCAACATCTCTGCTCTCCAATTCTGGCCTCGTGCACATTCCCAATTTTAATTGTTCCAACACTGATGGTCATGCCTTCAGCTGCTTAGGCCCTCAGAATTTCCTTCCTAAAAGGAGGCCAGAGGTTTAACATGTTCCTTACAACCTAGCACTGACCAAGCTTTTGGCTATTTGTCCTAATTTCATGTTGCTCAATGTCAAATTTTGTTTTGATTGCAGTCCAGTGCAACACTTCCGGATGTTTTATTGCATTCAAGGCATTATATAAATGTAGTTGTCATTGGTCATTGCCCAGAGTTTATTACCCAACTTCATCCTCGTTTCCAGAATGAGTCACAGTCCAAAACTAGCAGGCTCAAAAAGAAAGGTCATGAAGGATGTTCCACTTGCAACTCACCCCAATGAGCAAAACTCAGCAGAATCTCCTATGGCTGACTGACCCTTCAGCAAGGCAGATTCAAAAATCAGAAATAAAACTAGCAGATAACCATTAGTGTTCAAGAACTTGCATGTGGGGAGAAGGTTTGATAAACCACAGACAGCTTTGCTCTTATGGATTTGGAGCAGCACTGCAATTATGTTATACGCTTTGAAAACACCAGTATAGTAAACACCAGTATTTTTTTTTTTTAAATGTTATATAAATGCAAGCGGTTGGTGCACATGTTCTATATCCAGACAGCTCAATAACTGCAAGGCAAAATGACAAAGTACTGACGTACAGAATGTAAATTTGATTAGCAGGTTGCTGAAAATTCCATCAGCTCAAATGGGTTGGAGAAAGACTGCAACTAACTCAAATTAAGGATTTAAAAGCTCATTAAAATGCCATAGTAGGCATACGACTGACAGAAATGAGACTTTGAGGTCTGCTGTTAGGCAAGGCTGCAAGTTAATTGATAGTACATGCAAAACTAATTATAAACTTCTGGAAACAAAAACAAACTGTCACATGCACAACACTGAAGTGTCTCAATTGTCAAAGTCTTTCAAGATTTTGATTTGTGTAGAATGCAGTAACCATTTTACACAGCAAAATCCAACAAACACTAATATTTTTGCCTTTGAAAAGGAATTTGAGAGGACACGGTTCTCAATTCTTCCAGTAGCACTGTGGAATCCTTGGCAAAGATGTAGGAGGGGTTTGGTCAAATTTCTTCCTCTTCAATACCCCACCCGCCCACCCCAGCTACCTTAGCACATCTACCATGGTTACTGGCTTGCTGGGCTAGAGGCCAGCCAAGAGTCAAATATGTTGAAGGACTGCAGTCACATTGGCCCAGACTGGGGTAAAGGACAACGGGTAATCTTCCCTTAAAAAAGGGAGGGAAAATACACAAAAGCAAGAGGGACTGCTCTCTTCAACCATAGCGTATTACAAGCCCCCCAAAAAAAAAAAAATAGCATCCAGCCAGCTTTTGCATTTTTGTTCCTTCTGGCTGTTGCAAGCAACTTCAAGTGAAAATATATACCTCCCTCTGCAGCAGTTGGGATGTGGGCAGTGCAAACAGTGCCATACTTTATCACTAGGGGTACAAGTTAGGCCCATGCCCATATCAGAAGAAGCATCTCAGATTAAAAATAGGGAAAGGAGTACCCGCTGCTCAGTTACCACAGCTGTTGAAGTAAATGGAATAGATGTATTTATGGGAAAGCTAGATAAACACAGGAAGGAGAAAGGAATAGGAGACTGATGAGTTAGGTGAAGTAAATAGTTTGAAGAGGTTCATGTGGAGCACAAAGACAGAGTGCCCTCTTTGCACTATAATTTCTAAACCTTCAGCACTAGTACAAGAAAGTCATTTAATGGCTTCTAGCTAGGTCAAGATTGGCCTCACTTAGCTTTTATACAATGGTCAGGCTCCCCTTAGACAGGGGAAAGCATGAGCACATTTCACAACTATGGACAAAGTACAAATCATTCAAATCACTCAGCACAGGGAGGCGGCCTTTACTTGAATGTCGAATGGTTTAATGGTTATCTTGAATTCTGATACACACCGTTGCGGAGGAGCGCATGTGTGACAGAGAGCACACTGTGGGTGGAGCTGGAATGTTGGTGCCATTACACCAAGTCTACAGTTCTTCGTAGATGTGGGAATAATTTATGGTTGAGTATATATTAGTGCCAATAGTCTATTATATAGTAGAATTCCAGAATTTTTATTGAGGGGTTGGTTGAAAAAGAATCTACATTCCTATCCCTTACCCTGCCCGCTACTTAAACCAAGTTCTGTAATAAGATTGTAAAAAATGGTGGAGCTAATCATATTTAGGTTATTTGCCAGCGTATTTCCTCCACAACCTCACTTTGAAGAGATGAAACCAGTCATAGCTGCTGAGCACACTGCACTGCTGAACTACAAGAAAGCCCCCCAGCAAGTTAACATCTTTAGCACTTAAAGCCGCCAGACGCACCGCACAAAGAACAGCCAGACGCTGTGCAAGTGAGCATATATGCCCGACTGAGCCAGCGGCGCTTGAGATGGCTTGGCCATGTGAGCCGCATGAAAGATGGGAGGATCTCCAAGGATGCATTGCACAGCGAGCTAGTCACTGGTATCAGACCCACCAGCCATCCATGCCTCCGCTTTAAAGACGTCTGCAAACGCGACATGAAGTCCTGTGACACCAACCACGAGTCGCAGGAGTCAGTTGCCAGCGATCGCCAGAGCTGGCTGACAGCTATAAAAGGTAGGGCTGAAGAGAGGAGAGTCGAAGAGACTTAGCAGTTGGCAGGGAAAGAGAGAGACAGAAATGTAAGGAGAGCACCAACTGTGTAACAGCCCGACCACCAATTTTATCTGCAACGCCTGTGGAAGAGTCGGTCACTCTAGACTTGGCCTTTATTGCCACCCTAGGCGCTGCTCCACAAACTGACCACCTCTAGGCGCTTACCCATTGTCTCGAGACAAGGAGGCCAAAGAAGATTTCCTCCACTTGCTTAGAATTTACAGCACAGAAACAGGCCATTTGGCCCAACAGGTCTATGTAGTTTATGTTCCACACAAGCCTCCAAACCCCTCCCCCCCCACCCCTCTTCATCTAACCCTATCAGTATAACCTATTTTCTCCCTCATGTGCCAGTCATCTGGCACTAGGCCCTTGTCTAATGCATTTTTATATATTTATATTCAATAGTGCCTCTTCCCTAAGTTTTCAACATGCGTGGGTGCAATCCATCTAGACCCAGGCGTTTTATCCTCAGTTCAATTTGGTTACTATCTCCCCTTTCAATCTTAAAACATCTATTTTCTTTTTAAATCTGTGTCATGTCCACCTTCTGACAGACCCTGGTAAATACTAAGGCAAAAAAATGCATCTATAATGATACTCAGTTTTTGTCTGTCCGGACTGTTTTGGACTGGCCAGTTTAAGGGGCATGCCTGGTGCACAGAGGCACATGGGGTGCTTGTGACTGCCAACAATTGGTGGCAGGTGATGGGCAACAAAAACAGCAGAGGCAAGGGAAGCCCAAAGTTACCCTGGCTGGAAATTGCAATGAATGGGAAGGATGGAAGAAATAATGGAATTGGTTAAGTGTGGCAAAATGGCAGGGACAATTGATATAAAATTTGAAAGTTATTTTGTGCTAAAAATGAAAATTGACTTGATTTAAATTAAAAAGTGTTTTAGAAAAGCTGTCAGGTGCATTAAAAGAATACCTCAGTGTTGATTCTATAGACGAAGATGATAGTCTATACCCTGCAGAGTTTCTACAGACTAACTCCAATGGACATGCCACCACAGACTTGGACTTGAAGGAGCAATTATAATGTTGCTCCAAAACTTCAATCCTAAATAAGGACCGTCATGGAATAAGATTGACAGTTACGAAGTTGATTTCTTCAATGATATCTGCCTGTTATTTCCTTGAAAGATGCTGAAATTGAGTGTTTATTCCTCAAATAATATTGAGCCCATCAGATCTAAACCTGCCTTTTCAACTCAGGAGGAAACAAAAAAAAAGTTCCCAAATGGACTTTCATATTCGATGACTATAAACAAGTCAAGACCAGACTCAACAAATTTTGTATTTATATTCCTCGGCCAATTTTTACACATTGACAGCTTTATGTAGCTTTTTTCAGAGTGAAGTTTTGGTGAAAGTATAATTAGAAAATGTATTTAAAGTACTGTTGCAACAAAGATACTAATTTGATTACAAATGTTTTGCAGGTCTGTACCAGTTATTCAATATTTCTGCCGTTTTGCTGTCATTACCTGCAGCTCGTCATGTGCATCCCTTAACCCTTAAACTGATTTTCCTTAATTCAAATTCCAAACACATCACGTACTGCTTTATTACAGCAGTGTGGCTCAGAGGGCTTGGAGTGCGGCTCAGAGGGCTTGGAGTGCGAACTGTAAAATGAATGCATTGAATGCTAATTCAAAGTTTCAAGTGCTGACAGCCTGAACACAAAATGGAAAAGTGCTGGAAATTCACAGCAGGTTAAAATCAGCGCACTGTAGAATTGTGACCAAATTCTGGACCTGCCCTGAGACCATCAGCGATGAAGCAGCTGAAAAACAGTAAGGCCATGAAAATGGTACAGCACAGGAGGCTATTCAGCTCATGTTCTTTGTAAGCTATCCTATTAGTCCCACTTCCCCATAGCCCTAAAAACTTCCACTTTTCAAGTATTTTTATTCTGAATGGGACTATTGACCTGCTTCCCCCACCCTTTTAGTCATGCATTGCAGATTACTTTCTGCATTTTTTTGCCATTACCTTAAATTTTATTCAAGAACCTTTCCCCTCAGATATTGCGCAAGTGCAAAGATGGACTTGGCATGGATACGCAAGGACGTTGGCACTGTGCGATGATGTCATCTGCGCATGTGCCACTATATCCTGGCAAGATGTAACTTGCATTTGCGCAGCTTGGCACATTCTGATGACGTCAGCGGGCCGATGCGTTGTCAGGAATCACGTTTTACGAACATACAAACTAGGAGCATGAGTAGGCCACTCGACCCCTTGAGCCTGCTCCACCATTCAATAAGTTCATGGTGGAACTGATTACTCCACACTTCCACCGACCCCCGATAACCTTCCACCCCCTTGCTCATCAAGAATCTATCTACCTCTGCCTTAAAAATATTCAATGACTTTGCTTCCACTGCCTTTTGAGGAAGAGACTTCCAAACACTCTCAACCCTCAAAGAATTTCTCCTCATCTCGGTCTTAAATGGTCGACCTCATTTTTTAAACAGTGACCCCTAGTTCTAGATTCTCCCACAAGGGGGATCATCCTTTCCACATCCACCCTGTCAAGACCCCTCAGGATCTTATGTTTCAATCAAGTCACCTCTTGCTTTAAATTCCAACAGCTACAAGCCTAGCCTATCCAATCTTTCTTCCTAAGACAGCCCACCCATTCTAGATATATTAGTCTAGTAAACCTTCTCTGTACTGCCTCCAATGCATTTAAATAAGCAGACCAGTATTGTATTTAATCACTGTCACAATGAACACCATCAAGCCTCCACAGCATCTGGAAAAAATCTTCAGGGGCCAAGGGTAGTCATTAGACAGTTTCATCAGAGCCTTCATACAGCCAGCTCAACTCATCTTCCCACCCACACTGGATTACATAAAGTCACAATAATGCTCCAACATTTATTGCCTCATTGTAATCTATTGTATGCTACCTCATCAACATGTTTGTTAGAGAGCCACAGGCAGCAACACAGCTGAAGAGATTAAATTATTTCATCTATTTTATTTTGCATGTACCCTGCAAAGTATATTCCTGCATCCAAGGGTGTCCATTTTATTCCCCCACAAAAGTTAGACAGGAGTAAAACACCCTCATTTCAGCCCAAAGAATCTACCATTGCAATGTGCAACATCACAGTGCACATCAGCCATCCCTGCAATTGGTCACTGGGTCAGAATCTTGGAACTCCCTCACGAACAGCACTGTGAATGTACCTTCACCACATGGACTGCAGCAATTCAAGGCAGAAGCTCAACAGCACCTTCTCATCGGCAATTAGGGATGGGCAACAAATGCTGGCCTTGCCAGTGATGTCCAGATCACGTGAAATGAAAATCTGTTTTAAAATTCATTAATCCAAGTAGTAAGGTTTCAAATTGGGATCCATGGGGGTGGAAAACTTTTTTTCATCCACAGGAGTGGTTGAGTTGAATAGCTAGGTGAAACTAGATAAACACAAGGGTAAAAAGGAACAGAGGGTTATGTGGATAGCGTGAAATGAAGAGGGATGGGAGGTGGTTTGTTGGAGCATAAACATAGTATGAACCACATCACAGGAGGGAGAGAGGAATGGAATTAGAGAGATTAAAATGAAATAGATAAAGAGCTGAGTCAGGCTCAAAGAATCACAGAATACTAAAAAAAGTAAAGTACAGAGAACTGAAAAAGTAGTAAAGGGCAAGAAAAGTATGAAAATAGATTACTGGGCAACAGAAAAGGGAACCATGAAAAGTATTTTGTGACCTTTACACGGGGTCTCTTGGTCCAATAATGAAGGAACTCCATTAGATGAACGGAGAGCAGTTTGTACGAAACCAGAATGGGGAACTCACGGCAAGATTACAAACTGGCGCAACCATGGAATTAAATTTACTTCAAGCTCTGGGATTCCGCATTCCGTTCCCTCCCTACCGCCAACGCCTCAGCCATGAGCAATGATTAAGGCATTTACAGGGCTCTCCTCTAACTTCGTCGCGCAAGCAGTTTAGCCTAACAGATTAGGAAGGTCTCAGGTTCCCTCCCCAGAGGGTAAGTTAACTGATCTGTCAGGGTGGAGCCCTGGGGTGAGGGAGGCTCCTGATACGGGATCTCCTGTGACTGGTGTTGGACACACGAACAGATCTGGACCGAACAGATCTGGACCGAACAGATCTGGACCGAACAGATCTGGACCGAACAGATCTGGACCGAACAGATCTGGACCGAACAGATCTGGACCGAACAGATCTGGACCGAACAGATCTGGACCGAACAGATCTGGACCGAACAGATCTGGACCGAACAGATCTGGACCGAACAGATCTGGACCGAACAGATCTGGACCGAACAGATCTGGACCGAACAGATCTGGACCGAACAGATCTGGACCGAACAGATCTGGACCGAACAGATCTGGACCGAACAGATCTGGACCGAACAGATCTGGACCGAACAGATCTGGACCGAACAGATCTGGACCGAACAGATCTGGACCGAACAGATCTGGACCGAACAGATCTGGACCGAACAGATCTGGACCGAACAGATCTGGACCGAACAGATCTGGACCGAACAGATCTGGACCGAACAGACTCTTATTTTCAAATAACCCATTATACTATCTAGGTCCCAACATGTAAAATGGATAAAATCACCAAGCAAATGGACAATGTGGCAGGGAGGGGCACAGAAAGGTATGTTCCAGGTTTTAATGCCCTCGCTGCCTGATCTCAGCCAGGCAGTAGTGTAAAAGGTCAGGTATACGTCACCTATTGATGCCTCTTGCTAAGAGGCCATTCTACATGCACCATTCTAGGATATCCTCTCATTTCCTTACACAACCAAACTTCAGACACACTGCTCCTGCCTTGCAGTCTTGTGTACTCAGCATTTATAATGCAAGGCTTCTCCTTCACCCACTGCTCACACACTTGTGCTCCTGTCCTTTGGAACACCCTGCCTAGTTAGAGACTTCATTCCCCCTTTAATTGACTTTAAAGATCATCCTCAAAAACAGTTTGTTCCCCATCTTAAAGTTTCTCCATTAACCCTCCCCACATGCACGGTTTTATCCTCAATATAGAGGAAATGGAGACATGTTCCCGCTCACAGTTGTCATTGTGTAGCAGTCCCCATGAGCAACAGAATGAGCTCTCCACATCAGGGAGGATAGTTAAGTGGTTACCTGAGAAATTTGGTTTAGTACTATTATCGTGTTGGGTTCACACGTGTCAGAGACCCACATAACCCAAAAAGAGATCCCGATATCATCCACTCTCCAATGTGAAAAAATGAATATTATTGAATAAGCACTGCACCAAAAACATTATGATACTACACTAATTGTCCAGGCTACATTACCAAAATCTTTTATACATGGCCCTCACATTGGGTTGAATTTCAGGACAAGTTTAGTATGTTAAAAATATGCACACTCAGGAAGAGTTTGGAAAAAGTGAGTTACCTGCCAAGACATACAGTACAAAACGAGTGTACACTTCAATCTTACAGGTTCACTCAATAATAGCTGATCAATAATGATCACCCCTGCTTTGCACAGTGCATCAGGAGTACCCTTTTTCAGCAATCTTGATTACAGAACCATCAGTGCAGCCCCAAGACTATCCTGCAGGAGTTGCACAAGGCAACCATGCTCAGCTGCTTTGCCAGTTCTGAACTGTCACTGACCTGAAACGTTAACTCTGCTTCTCGCTCCACAGATGCTGCCAGACCTGCTGAGTATTTCCAGCATTTCTTTATTTATCTTATTTTTATTTATTTAAAGATACAGCACTGAAACAGGCCCTTTCGCCCTCCAAGTCTATGCTGACCATTAACCACCCATTTATACTAATCCCACATCCCCACCTTCCCTCAATTCCCCTACCACCTACCTATACTAGGGGCAATTTATAGTGGCCAATTTACCTATCAACCAGCAAGTTTTTGGCTGTGGGAGGAAACCGGAGCACCCGGCGAAAACCCACACGGTCACAGGGAGAACTTGCAAACTCTGCACAGGTAGTACCCAGAATTGAACCCGGGTCGCTGGAGCTGTGAGGCTGTGGTGCTAACAACTGCACCACCCTCTTGTTTTCACTTCAATAATGAAGCAGCTCCTGGGCAACACATGTTACTGGCTGCTCATCAGCCACAAGTGTCCAGTAATCACCCTCCCCTCCTGATCTTCAACAGCATCAACATCTGCAGGTTCACACTAACCAGAAGCTTAACATGACCAGTCATCAAGATTTTGGCTACAAGATCAGAGAAGAGATTGGGTATTCTTTGAGTAGCTTCCCTCAAAGCTTCTCCACCACCATCTACAAAGACTCAAGTTGAAACATTTATACAGCACATTTAATGTTGTAAAGCGGCCCAAAGCGCTTGACCAGAGTGTTGACAAAATTTGACACTGAGCCATATTAAGACTAGTGACCAAAAGCTTAGTTATAGATAGGTTTTAAGATGATCACTTGCTTGGGTGATGTCACAAGACTCAAGCAGCTTGGTTGCCATCCAAGATGGTGGTGCAGTGGTAATGTCATTGAACTAGTAATCCAAAGGCCCAGGCCAATGCCCTGGGGACATGGGTTCAAATCCCACCAAGGCAGCAGGTGGAATTTAAATTCAAATTAATAAAAACTTGGAATTGAAGACTAGTCTCAGTAACAGTGCCATAAAACTTTTGGTCATTAAAAACCCATCTGGTTAACTAATGTCTTTACCTACATGTGATTTTTTTGACCCTTTGAAATGAAACTGCGCTCTGAAATCGCCGAGCAAGCCACTCAATTGTCAAGGGCAATTTGGGATGGGCAACAAATGCTGGCCTTTGCACTGATGCCTGCATTCCATGAAAGAATAAAAAATTCACTTGATTGGTCGTGTGCTATGGACTGCAATATCAACAACAGAGTACCATGCAATCTACAGAATGTGCTGCAGTAGCTCAAACTTAACTTCTGACAATACCTCACAGCCCCATGCATCACAGAGAAGGACAAGAGCAACAGCATTATAGCATGACCTCCCATCACACACCATCTTGAGTTGGACATGTCCCTGGCATTCCTTAATTATCTCCGAATCAAAATGCAACAATGCCCTATCATGTGATCACAAGAACTGATCAATTGTTCCAGTTAAACAGACAAGGACGAGGCTAGATCAGGTTCAGCTATGCAAGAGCAAAAACAGTCAGAACCATACAGGAGGCCATTCAGTCCATCACGTCATGCCTGCTCTAGAGAAATCCAATCAGTCCTATTCCCCCACTCTACCCACAGCTTTGTAAATTTCTCTCAAGTGCCCATCCAATTTCCTTTTGAAATCATGCAGCACCACTTCCACCACACTTGTAAGCAGTGAGTTTCAGGTCATTATGCAAAAAGTAGTAAAAAGTTTACCCTCATCTCTTGCCCAAAACCTTCAACCTGTGCTCCCTAGTCTTTGTAACAGTTAATAGGAACAGGTTTTGTCTACTTTATCTAAGCATGTCATAATCTTGTAAACCTCCCCTCAATCTCCTTTGCTCCAAGGAGCAGCTTCTCCAACTGAAGCTTGTAGCTAAAATACCTCATCCCTGGACTAGACTGGATATTAAGCAGTTATTTTCTCCCCCGCATTGCTAGCTATTGAGACAGATGCTGACTCTCCATAGTGTTCTCGGCACCAGTTCCTGACTGGGGTAGAGAATGCATCAGAGAAGGCAAATGTTTTTTTTATAGGCAGTACTGGTCAGTGAGATGTCCTGGACTGGGTTCCACTTCCCGAGAACAGGGAGGGGATGGCGGTCAGAGGAATCTTCCTGTGTATTATTTCCCTTTATTGACCCTGGTATTTTGGGGTTTTTTTTGCCCCTCCTGGAGATTACATGGCTGTGGCCAGGGGAGGTTGGGGGGCTAGTAGTGGGGGCAGTATTTATTCACGATCCTCCAGCCATCATGTTGTGCGGAGGCCTTGATGAACCAGCTGGATTTTTCCTGCCTGAAAATTTTTGTATGTTTGCAGGACTGCAAGGTGGAAGGCATTCCACCATGACCTTCCTCAGGCACGCAAGAACGATCGATGAACACAATTACCTTGCAAGTATCATTCAAATCCAGAGGACAAATATATTCTTTAAAAATTGAAGCTTGGAGAGCTTCCAATTGTAGAAATTTCACATCTGGCAGATTTGCTGGATCAAAGTCTCATAGGACAACATTTAGACAATACAGTATCTCATTACCAAGGTGAGGGCCATCCACACTGTTTCAAGCCAGTTACACAAAACGCACACGTCACCAGAACAGTGAATATAGAAAGAGCTTCAGGCTTCCTATTGTTCTGTGCCTCAACCTCAGAAGGGCAAACAGCTTGCATTTATATAGAACCTTTAATGTAGTCCGTTGCAAGACACTTCATAGGAGCATTAAAAAACATTCGACACTAAGCTACTTATGGAGATGTTAGGACAGGTGGCCAAAAGTTTGATTAAAGTAGATGATTTTAAAGAGGTAGATTTTAAAAAGGAGGGTATAGGAAGGGAATTCCAGAGCTTAGGGCCTAGACAGCTGAAGGTACAGGGTACAGCTGCTAAGGATGGAATGATTTAAATGGGGAAGGGGGGGGGAAAAAGGGGTGAGGGGCAATGAACAAGAGTCCAGAATTGGAGCACAGGGACCGGAGGGTGGACGTGTTGAAGGAGGTAACAGAGAGGGGCAGAGCCATGGAGGGATCGGAAAACAATGAATGAAAAATGTTCAAATTGAGCACCAATCCTTCACTTCACGACAACAGGCTTTAAGCCCCACACCAGCCTGTTGAAATGGGCCTATTTTCTGCTGTGGGACTGACCCCAGTTAGACTGGATGTACACAACCAACATTCACAGGCAGCACTGTTTGAAACCAAGTACTGGAAGTGAAAACATTTAGCTCAATGTTATCTGGCTCTCCTCACTATTGAGGTAGAACAGGCTATATTCTCTGGAGCTTGGAAGAAATCTCATTGAAACAAAGTTAAGATAGTTTTACAGGGTAAATGCCGAGAGGCAGTTTCCCTGGCTGATGTCTATAATTAGGGGTCACAGCCTCAGAATAAAGGGGGTGATCATTCAGGACAGAGATGAGGAGAAATTTAACTCAGCCGTTTGTGAATCTTCGGAATTCTCTAATTCGGAGCTGTGGATGCTCACCGAGTATATTCAAGACTGAAATTGACAGACATTTGGGTACTAAAGGAATCAGCAGATATGGGGATAGGTTGGAAAATGGAGTTGAGGTCAAAGATCAGCCATGGTCTCACTGAATGGTGAAGCAGATGAGGAGCTAAACAGCCTGCTCCTGCTTGTTTGCTTGAGGACATTCAGCCCATTGTACTCCATCTCAGAGCTTTCCAATTAGTTCAACTCCGCCTGCAATTTTTAAAGAATATACATGTACAGTCGGATGCCAATACAAAATCTATTGCATGGAAAGAAAAATGCAAAATTGAAAATCAGCACATGGAGCAAACACTCATGGAAAATAAACTAGACTTTTATTCATGCAAGTTCTGTAGGAGCTTAAAAGCCAGGAGCCCACACCTTGGAGAATGGTGGCAACATGAATGTTCATTATCCAAGCTAATGGATTATCCAAAGAGTCAGACATCAAGGTTTTGGCTCCCTGTACTGCTAAGGACGACACACAGGGTCAATTTCTATATTTACAACACATCGGGCTGACGATATATGTAGTGATTGCATTGCCTGCCCGATGACAACAGGGAAAACCCAGTCTGCTTTAAATTGAGCTCAGAGTTGATAGTGTTATGCAAGTTTCCATATTTTTGCTAAAACTTGAGAATTTATATTTTAAAAACTGAAAAGGATTTCATGGACATTGAATCAACTGGAGATGATGCTCCAGTTGCTAAACTTAGTGGGTCTTTTTTTTTAAAAAAAGGTCAAAAGGTTGACCAGTAAACAAGTACTGGAAAGCATTGGATTTCATGTAAATACAGCAGGGGTGTTCTAATCTGGAGGGACAAACATTTACAAGGAAATGACAGACCATGATATGTAGCTGTCAAAGGATTGTTGATCTGTTTAGTTTCATTTTGAACTGTTTAAGCCAGCTGATTTTTGGACTGAACAGGCAGTTGGAATTTGCTTATGGAATTGCCAGGAGATCAGGAGAAAATCCAGATAACTTAAATCGCTGAAGAATCCCTGCTCTTGAAAAGCAAAAGACTATATGAAGTTGTGCTGTTGCCTCCTGTATTTTGCAGAATTCCTGAAAGTTTGCAGAAGCCTTGCATCTTCAAAAGAACTTTGCATCGAATGGGAAAGCTGAAGCCTTTGTTGCTGCACACCTGATGGAAGACTTATGTGAAGCCGTCTGTAGTTGAATTTCTTTGAACGCCTACCCAAACAGACTGCTCAGCATCACCTGGAAAGATTCCTAGTGGCAGCCATCAATTTAACTTTGGGACACCTTGCCAAACAAAAGACTTCCTTCCATATCTTCTCTGCAGTCTAACTTTCCTTTAGACCTCGATTTTGTTTATAGCTGTTACAAAGAAAATCTCCCCCGCCCCGCTCCCAGTTAACAGGTTGTGAATGCATGAGGGCTAGGATAAAAAAAAAAGGGGCTTTAATATTTCAATTCGCATAAATGTTTACTTCATTATTGGTTAAGACTTGATTTATAATAAACTGATGATTTTGTTGTTTAAAGAAACCTGGTTGGTATGCTTTATTCTGGGGACAAATCAAGCATCTAATTGACTGTTTCAGTAAGTGGCTGAATTAACAGTGCACTCCTCTCGCTTAGGTCATAATAGGCAGCTTGCTGATAGGGGCTAGCACATTTCCCCACCCAGTGGGCAGCTGAGTCTGAAGTCAAACCTTAAGAGGTTAAGCCTTACAGTTCCCAAGATAAATATAAACAGGAAGCTGTAATTTGCCTAAAAAGCCTCACTGCGCCTAAAAATGAGAGGAGATATAATCGCATTCAGTGCATGATGAGGGGAGGGACTCAATATCTTTTGCACAGTGAGTGCATTTACAAGTATGAGAAAAGAGTAGGAGATGCTGATAGAGTTATACAAAAAGAGGGGTGGGAGGTGGTTTGAAATATAAACATGGGTATAGACCAGTTGGGTCAAATGGCCTACTTCTGTGCTGCAATTTCTATGTAATTCTTTGATTCCTTTCAACAAGATAGATTTAAATCAATTCATCTTCAGCCTCTGGGGAAACAATTTCTCCTGTGTAAACTAAATATCAAAGTATTAAAAGAGATTTACAACTACAGTCCTATCTTGTTTAGATAACCAGGACTGCTGCTACTTGCACACATGGATCTGCACAGGAGATTAAAATTCATCCACTTTCCTGGCTACTGTGTCATGGAAGATTCATGATTGGTTAGTCATCAGTGATGGGATTGTCAGGTTTGGTTTATTACTAAAATTAAAAAAACTCTCAACTTCTTCCATTAGAAACATGCACAATTACATGAATCACACAAAGCTCCTGGAGAGGATCGCAGTGCCACACTGGATAGTGTAATTACAGAGCCAGATCCCATTAGAAGTGCAGACACAAGAATTTATACTGCCAAATGCATTAAGGACAGGATGAAAAGGACAAAAAAAAAAGAGCAATTACCCCCTGCCTTCTAACCCAACCTCACCTGAAGACTATACTTTGACACTGTTCAATGCCACACAAGATCACCTCATGATTGTGTTGAACACTTGATATTTAACGAATGCCACTTTTATTGTTCAAATAGCAGTGAAGCAGCATTACAAAGCAACAGACAGACAACCAAGCCCAATGACCATGCTTGAGATCAAGAGGCAGATTCATGTCAGCAACCAGACTTCCTCCATTTGCTCAGTCTGCTTGGGCTCAGAGGGGTAACACTGCTGCCTCCTGACTCAACATCATGGGTTCATGATCCACTAAAGACACTTGAGCACATGATCCATGTTGACACTCCAGTGCAGTAGTAAACCAATGCCCCATCTGCCCTCTCCGGTGGATGTAAAAGACCCCATGCCACTATTTCGAAGCACAGGAAAGTCTCCCAAGTCTTTTGGCCAACATTTATCCCTTGCCAATCACAAAAATTCACTAGCCATCACGGTTTGGGGGAATCTTGCTGTGCACAAAATGGCTGCTGAGATTCCCTGTACAACAGTGATCACACTTCAGTACTTTGTTTGTAAAGCAGTTTGGCATGTTCAAAGATTGTAACAGGCTGCATACAAGTCCAAGTCCTCTGACCCTCTCCCAACCCCCACTCTCCTTCTGCTACAAATAATACTGCCAAGCAATGCACAGTTCACTTGCCAGGGGCTGCTATTGTAAGTGCAAAACAGGAGAAACATCACACTGGAAACTCTAAATTTAAGTCTACTAACTAGACACGTAAACATGTTCCATCACAAAGTCTGAACTTTGTTTAAAAAAAGGTAACAACTGAAACCTGAAAGAATTTTAGATTGCCACTTTTAGACCATAATCTTTGGAACAAATGCAACACAAGTCTGGTCCACTTAATACTGGTCACAACTGGTGGGATTAAAATAACTACATGACCCTTGCATATTAGAAAAACAGCTCAGCAACAGATGCACACCAAGATCAGATAGCTGTATAGAGCAGCAGCAGAAAACACAATCTCAACTCAGAGCTACACTAATTGATCAGACTGGCCGCTCCTAATAAAGTGAAACCAAAAAAATAAATTCAATTCAGATCATGGTGTTTTCAATGCTTGATCCTATTTAGCCAGCCAGAATTATGTTCATCTCTCGATTCCTAGACATGATGTTAAGTACACAACCAGCACCGATTGATGCCAGTCTGTAGCTATCCGCTCTGCAGTTTCACAGCCGTTCTCCCCAAACTTTCCACTCCCTCATTGAGGGGAGCCTGGCTTCCATTCAGCTCCTCTTCTGGCACAAAAAAAAACAGAACCTCCCCATTGTGGAGGAAATCACTCATGCCAAGACTCGTGTTCTACTGCTGTGTAGCCAAGCACCAATAATGTAAGCAGCTGTTGCTTTGGAACACACATGCATGCACTTGGGAGCATCCTACAATGGTTGCAGCTCAAGGAAAACAGGCAAGAAACATTTTGAAAAAGATCAAAATTACAAATTTTAAACTTCATTACACCAGTGACACCACTTCAAAAGTATTTGATTGTAAAACACTTTTGAGACATCCTGAGAAAGGTGTTATATAAATGCAAGTCAATTTCAAGCAGTGACAAGACAACTCCTGGTGAGGTCTAGCACAATTAGAACTTTTAGATTGATAGGGAGAGATGAAGGAAGGTGGGACAGGAACCATGAAAAACTAGCATGGGCCAGAAATAAAAACAAAGTGCTGGAAAAACTTAGCAGGTCTGGCAGCATCTGTGCAGAGAGAGCAGATTTAACATTTCAGGTCAGTTCTGATGAAAAGGTCAATGACCTGAAATGTTAACTCTGCTTCTCTCTCCACAGCTGCTGCCAGAGCTGCTGAGTTTTTCCAGCACTTTGTTTTTATTTGAGATTTCCAGCAACCACAGTATTTTGCTTTTATACTAGCATGAGCCTATTGGGCCGAATGGCCTTTTCCTGGGCTGTAAACTCTAGAAAGTAAAGTTCCTGTTATTCTACTTCAACAGGATACCTCAGCAAATCGATGCCACCACCTGCATTCATGTTACCTTTTCATTTCCCGCACACCAGTCAACTGTTTTTTTAATTCATTCATGGGAAGAGGGCAATTGCCAGCTATGCCAGCATTTATTGCCCATCCCCAATTGCCCTCGAGAAGGTGGTGGTGAGTCGCCTTCTTGAACCGCTGCAGTCCATGTGAGGCAGGTACACCCACAGTGTGGTTAGGAAGGGAGCTCCAGGATTTTGACCTAGCGAAGTGAAAGAATGGTAATATAGTTCCATGTCAGGATGGCGTGTGACTTGGAGGGGAATTTGCAGATGGTGGGGTTCCCATGCATCTGCTGCCCTTGTCCTTCTAGTTGGTAGAGGTCATGAGTTTGGAAGATGCTGTTTAAAGGAGCCTTGGTGCATTGCTGCAGTGCATCTTGTAGATGGTACACACTGCTGCCACTGTGCGTTAGTGGTGGAGGGAGTGAATGTTTGTGGGTGGGGTGCTGATCAAGCAGGCTGCTGTGCCCTGGATGGCATCAAGCTTGAGTGGTGTTGAAGTTGCACCCATCCTGGCAAGTGGAGAATATTCCATCACACTTGTGCCTTGTAAATGGTGGACAGGCTTTGGGGAGTCAGGTGGTGAGTTACTCGCCACAGGATTCCTAGCCCCTGACCTGCGCTTGTAGCCACGGTATTTATACGGTTACTCCAGTTGAGTTTCCAGTCAGTGGTAACCCCTAGAATGTCGATAGTGGGGGATTCAACGATCGTAATGCCATTGAATGTCAACGGGAGATGTTAGATTCTCTTGTTGGAAATGGTCATTGCCTGGCACTTGTGTGATCTGTGCACTCTTGTGCCCAAACCAGAATGGTTTTGCACTACAGACACAGGAACCTGGGATTACCTCAAACCTCATTAAGACCCTTAAACAATAGCAAAATACTGCAGATGCTGGAAATCGGAAATAAAGACAATTCGCGCTGGAAATACTCAGCAGGTCTGGCAGTATTTGTGCAGAGTGAAGCAGAATTAATGTTTCAGGTCAGTGAGCTTTCATCAGAACACCTTTACAGCCAGACAAATTTTCACCCTAAAGGTCTGGGCTGGGATCAAATCCTAATCCTAGCAACAGGATAGCAAGTAAATTGTTGTACCACCCAAAGCAACTCAGCATTTACCATACTACAGTCATCTTCACCAGCATGCAACATGAGTGACCTAATATGCATTTATCCAAAGGGAGCCAAGACTCAGTCATGCAAGTTGCTGCAAGGATTATGTCTGAAAAAGGAAAAGCTGAATCACTCACTTTTAGTAATGGGAATTGCAAGTTTGCAGCATCCAACACACAAGGTAGACAGGAGTTGTGTAGAAAAGCCACGTGATGTGTTTCAGAACCCCAGAAAGAGTCTTCAAATTTGAGTATTGCTGAAAATAGACATTATGTCAAAGCCTTTTGTCTTGCACTCATTAGGACATTCCACAAGAATGCCAATGTAAGGCAAAACAAATTGATATTGTATGAGAAGAGTGTGCTGATTGGTTGGCAAGTGAAATCTGATTAGTAGAGGCATTGCCACGGAGAATGCACCAGTTAACTGTGATCAATAGTTAACTGCCACTGTCTACCTCAAGTTACCCTTAAAGGGTAATATATCCCAAAAATTTGAACAGGTGAAGCTAGCTGCCTCACACTACTATGCAGTAGCAACACACGTGGTGTTCAACAGGATGCTGCCATCAAGCCAATACGATGTCCTGCCTATCACACAAATGAGTAATGTGGTGTATGAATTTCAATGCTAGTGTGACACTAGGCTGTACATGCCAAAGACTGACAGATCACATCAAATAACATGTCCTTTCTGCTGTTCACAATGGGCAAGATACAGGCCGTACCCAACCAGTCCGTACTTGCAAAACTCAAAACAGTGTCCAACATTAGATGTGATTCTGCGATTGGACAACGTTTGATAAATAATCCTCAGTGTGCTAAGAATTACACTGACAACCAATTTAAGATTGTCAGTAGGGTTCACAGTGTGGTGCATATGCATGTACTGGAAGCTACATATATTAATACACAGGGCCCTGTTCTTTGCAAACAGAAAGAATATGTACACACATTGCGCCTGTTTCAGCTAAACAAAATAAGTGAAAGCCATTCGCTGGTTCATTCCTCGTGGCAATGCCTTGACCAGAGTCAAGCTGCCTGGTTTAAATTTCAACAAAGCTTGGCTATTAACTGTCAGTCACAATTAACTGGTGCATGCTCATGACAATACCTCTACCAATCAGAATTCACTTGCCAACCAATCAGCACTTTCTTCTCATACAGCATAAAGTTGTTGTTTTCCCTTACATTGGTATTCTTGCGGAATATCCTGATGAGTGCAAAACCAAAAGCTTCAACAACAGGTCTCTATTTCAGCAATACTCAAGTTCTGTACTACCAACCAGTCTTCAAATTCTTGAATATATGCAAGTGGATTTTTTTTCCTCCCCTCTTTTCCCTCCTCCCCACCCCCACATTAATCCTGAAAATTTACTCATTATCTCCACTAGTTCTCAGTGAAATGTAATTCAATATGTTAGCGTCATTAGATAATCAAGGAGAAATGAGCCCTCTTTATAGGATGGTTTGTATAAAGACAACCCTGCGGTTTATTTGATCTCATTCTACTACACCAAATGTTTTCAGAACACGAGTCTCAATAATCTTCCTGACAATCTATTCTAGCTTTTGATTATCCTGGAGCTCAAATTCCCCCTCGGCCTCACCCCTCCCACCTGCGCAACTCCCAACAGCCTTACAACCCTCCAAATCTCTGCGCTGTTCCAATTTTGGTCCCTTGTACACCGCCAACTTCCTTTGCCCCAACATTGGTAGCCATGCCTTCAGCTGTCTCAGCCCCAATCTCTGAAATTCCCTCTCATCTCTTCCTTTAAGACCCTCTTTGGTCACCCTTTTCCCAATGTCATCTCCTTTGGCTTGGTGTCAATTTTTGTCTGATTTAAACATCCGAGAAGCTCCTTGGCACATTTTATTACATTGAAAAGGGAACTATGCTGTAAAGCATTTGGATATCTCCTTTATTTTTTTATTCTGGGAGGCATTTGTTAATATCTCTACATTTTATTTATGAACAGAAATGCAAATCAGTTGTGGTGTGGACCAGCATGTGGGGCTCGCCAGCTGTCAAGAATATGGAGGCAGAGGACATCAGGACTAAGGAAGAAATCTGACTGAAGTCACGACTGGGGTTCATATTGAATCTTTTCAAAAAAAAAAAAGTGTAACTGAACAACGACCCCCACATACATACACCCAGCCGAGTCAGGACATGCCACTGATGTGATAGCCTGGGCTGTTACAAACAGCCTGCCCACAACCACTCTCATGGACAATGGCCTTTTGAAATGAGAGAATGATTTCCTTCTTGCCTCATCAAGATGCATACATCACATCCATGGGTGATGTGCACCCAAGCTCCTACCCGCACCCACCCCACCCGAGAGCAGATATGACCACATGCAGGTGGCCTTGCCTAGCCATGGTAGGATTGATAAGGCACTGAAACCCAATTCTAGACATTACCTTATGTCACTGGACCAGGGTCAGAAAGCAGTATAAAGCCACAGCTCACAAAGGACATTGTTGCTGCAGCCAGGAAGTGTGACTTGATCAGACACAGGAAATCATGCAGAAGAACTCAGTGGACCTGACCACCCGGGAACAAGCTTCTGTACGCAGGTGTTGTAAGTATATACTATTGCTCGGTAAGTTAATAAAGGTGTTCCACAGAAAGTGTTATCCAAAGTCTGTTTCATGCGATTGATTTTCAAAACAGGGTCAGGACCTTAGAGAGAAGCAAGGCCCCCTTTAAAGGGTCTTACAATATAAAATGGAAGTTGATGAGTCACCCAACTCCAAGGATTATCTTTTTGCATCTGTGAAATTACTCATCGTACCACCTTTGGGTTTACCTTCACAATCCCATTAAGCATTTCATCCCCAAGTCTCCTCATTACTCAGTTTTTTTTCCCCCCTCTCTGTACCTGCTTCATGTCTCCCCTTTACATCACTGAGGGGCTGGGTGACATCACTAGATCATCAAAAAGTCACAACCATTGAAGGTAGAAACAACAGCTACATTAAGAGAGCAAGTCCACCCAAGCACAAGATACAGCCAATCCTTCTGGTAAATGCCCTTACTCTTAAATATTACAGTAACTGAAAGGAACAAGGAAAGAAGCTCAAGTACACACAAACTAACTTCCAGAACCACCCATTTTGTGTGTCTATGCTTGGTTACACAGAGAATTGCTGTTAGCACAAGGTCTCCTCCCACCATTAGATGGCCAGATCCAAGAATGAATTGCATTTTGTCCAATTTCCATCAGTAATAGAGCATCAACATCCTTTTGTGGACTAGAGCAATGCATTTTTTTTTATTATTTCATCAGATGTGGGCATTGTTCGCAAGGCCAGCATTATTGCTCATCCCTAATTTCCCTGGACAACTGAGTGGCTTGCTGGGCTACTTCAGAGGTCAGTTAAGAATCAACCACATTCCTGTGGGTTTGGAGTCACATGTAGGCCAGACCAGGTAAGGACAGCAGATTTCTTTCCCAAAAGGACACTGGCAAATCAGTTTTTATGGCAATGGATGATGGTTTCATGGCACCACTACCAAGACTAGCTTTTAATGCCAGGTGATTTTTATTAATTGAATTTAAATTCCACCAACTGCCATGGCGAGATCGGAGCCAGTGTCCCCAGTGCATTAGCCTAGGCCTCTGGATTACTAGTTCCGTGACATTACCACTACGTCACCGTCTCCCACAAAAAACAATTTTATTCCCCCTCCCTTTAGGCAAAAGGATACCAGTAATAAAATACACAAGAATTGCTAGACGTGGAAAGACTAAGATGCACCTACTTTGCCTACCATCTTGGTAGTTGAATGATACAACGATAATGGGGTTCTTGACTAAACAAAGCAACCAATCTCCATTAGACTACATTAACCTATACAAAGCTCTAGTTAGATCACACCTGGGAGTACTGTGAGCAGTTCTGGGTGCCACACCTTGTGAAGGATATATGGCCCTTGGAAGGAGTGCAGTATAACACTTAGACTCCAAGGATTAAATTACAATCTTGGGCTGTATTCCCTGGAATTTAGAAGGTTAAAGAGGTGATTCCATGTGAGCCGCATGGAAGATGGCAGGATCCCCAAAGACACATTGTACAGCGAGCTCGCCACTGGTATCAGACCCATCGGCCGTCCATGTCTCCGTTATAAAGACGTCTGCAAACGCGACATGAAATCGTGTGACATTGATCACAAGTCGTGGGAGTCAGTTGCCAGCATTCGCCAGAGCTGGCGGGCAGCCATAAAGACAGGGCTAAATTGTGGCGAGTCGAAGAGACTTAGTAGTTGGCAGGAAAAAAGACAGAGGCGCAAGGGGAGAGCCAACTGTGCAACAGCCCCAACAAACAAATTTCTCTGCAGCACCTGTGGAAGAGCCTGTCACTCCAGAATTGGCCTTTATAGCCACTCCAGGCGCTGCTTCACAAACCACTGACCACCTCCAGGCGCGTATCCATTGTCTCTCGAGATAAGGAGGCCCAAAAAGAAAAAAAAAAAAAGAGGTGATTTGATTGAAGTTCAAGATATTAAGGGGAAAACAAAGTCCGTCTCTCCTTACCCCATTTCGGTTGGGGAGTCTAGGACTAAAGGAGCATAGTCTAAAAACTAGAGTCAGAACATTCAAGAATGAAAATTAGGAAACATTTATACATACAAAAGGGTGTTAGAAGTTTGCAACTCTTCCACAAATAGCAGTCGATATCAGTTCAACTGTTAATTTTAAATCTGAGCTGGTTGATTATTATTCTTTAACCCAATGTATTAAGGGATATGGGGCAAAGACAGATATATGTTAGGTCACAGATCAACTGTGATCTCACTGAATGGTAGAAAAGGCTTGAAAGGCTAAATGGCCTCCTACTGTTCGTACAACAGACCTAGACAGAAAGGTCAGAAATCCCAGTGGTGGAAAGCTTTTGGAATTGTGGGTCTAAAGTCACATGTTCCTCCAAGCATGCTACACTTACCACATCATCTCAAATTATTCACATACTGTATCAAATGTTATTTCCCTAATCTATCGCGAACAGTCTAAGATTGTTGTAGAGGTTATGCTTCACATTCCAGTGGTCTTGCTAAGATTTCAGTAAACTGTTAAAACACTCAGCAATTACAGATATTCCTGAATTACATCTGAAGAGTGTGTGTAAAACTACAAGCACACTAGGGTAAAATATTGGTGCTAGAATCAACTCAAGATGGTACGTTTCACAAGAAAAATACTGCTGAAAATGTTTTGCCCATGGCATATACTGGAATCAATATGCAAAATAAACCCAGTGACAACACTGCATTTAACTTATAAATCTAAGGCACATCTGGTCAACATCACTTCAGGATGGGTTCATTGTTGGCAATGAGGAAAATTAGTCTTTTTGCAAGACTATTAAAAGGGAAGCTTAGTAATGATTTTCTAAGCGATTCTGCCCATTAATTCCCTGAGGCACCGAGGCAGAGCCCCACCACTCGCCTGCATTTATACAGCACCTTTCATTGGCTGTAAAGCACTTTGGGAGTTCCTGACGCAATGAGCTGCTTTTGAAGTGTAGTCAGTGTTACGCAAGATAATACAGCAGCCAGATAATCTTAATCATGGACTGATACAGCTGAGGAAACTGTTCAGCCCATTGTGCCTGTGTCAGATCCTCAAAAGAGCTATCCAATTAGTCCCACTCCTTTGCCTTTTCCCTACAGCCCAGCAATTTTTTTTTCACCTTCAAACTTGCATCCTATTCCTTCTGAAAGGAACTATTGAATCTGTTTCAACAACCCTTTCAGACAAAGCATTCTGAATCAGAACTCACTGCCGGAAAAAAAAACCCACCACACCTCTGTTTCTATTACCAATCATTGTAATAATGTGTCCCATCTAAAATTCCACAAGGAGAAACACTCTAGACCAGGGGTCAGCAACCTGCAACATCACATTTGCAGCTCCCAATCTTTTCCAGTTAGATCACATTAACTGGAAAACAGCCTAAAAAAAATTCAGGATTAGTGTTTTATTGTGGGGATAAAAAGCTAATTATGCTGCACTTCACAGTTTGAAATCATTATTTTTAACAGAAAACCTCATGCTCCAAATAAACCTGTTCAAGTGGTACAACTACACCTTGGTTACAGATAATGCTTTTGATGCGATGAACAGGGTTTATGGTTCTGACGATTATTGTTTCTAATATAACAGATGATAAATTCTGAATGTGCAATTAGAAGCTATTTTTTATTAATCAATAGCTGAAAAAATCTTAATCCTATGCATCTCAAGTTAGTTTATTTGTTTGTTTTAAAGATGGCTTTACAGACAAAATTAAAGTTTAAAGTCAAAAAAGTGATAATTCAGTTAGGTCTATTTTAATCAACTTTTTTCCCCCCCTGTTGACAAGTTCAATACATGTATTTTATGTATTGTATTTTCAACTAAATTGAAACACAGGTGAGGAGTATAAAAGACACTGAAGTCATCCTTGGAGCAAGCCCCTCAGGTGCAAATGGTGCACAAGGAGACGAGACAAAAAACAAAAAAAAAAGTGTCCCTGGTGGTAAATAGGTCCAGACATTGGTAAACAAGTTTGGATCAGGAGTCAGCCATTGAGCCCCTTCAGCCTTCTCCTCCATTCAATTAGATCACGACTGCTCTGCACCTCAACTCCATAACCCCTTGATACCCTTACCTAACAGAAATACATCAACAGCCTTTTGGGGAAAGAGAGTTCCTAGCTTTCCACCATCCTTGGAGGAAAAAAAGCGCTTCCCGATTTCTCTCCTGAATGGCCTAGCACTAAATCTATGGATGTTCCCTACTCACCCCCCCAGAGGAAATAGTTTCTTTACAACGACCTTACCAAAGCCTCAAAAACACCTATCAGATTATGCCTCAATCCCTATACTCAAGGGAATACAAGCCAAGTTTAGCCCCTCACGAGGGCTTACAGCTTTGTGTTGGTTATGGCACATAATGCAAACCATTTATACTACAAGCAGATTTAGTAAAAAAAATCATATGTTTTAATTAGACAATTAGTGCTCATTACAAACAGCCAATAAATTTGCAACAAATTGTTCAGTTCCTTCAAATGACTGGTGGGCTGGAACCAAATGGATCTGATGGCAGAGTGAGCAACTGAAAGAGCGAGAGAGAAAGGAATGATGGCCAGGATACCCCATGTTAGCCATGGTTCAGCGGGTAGCACTCTTGTCCGAGTCTGAAGGTTGTGGGTTGAAGTCCCACTCCAGGACTTGAGCACATAATCTAGGCCGACATACCCGGTGCAGTACTGAGGGGAGCCCTGCACCATTTTTGAGATGTGATGTTAAACTAGATGGTTGTGAAAGATCCCATGATACTAGTCAAAGAGCAGGTGAGTTCTCCCCAGTATCATGACTCATTCATTCCTCAAATCAACACCAAGTGTTACCTGGTTATGACACAAGTGCTTGTGGGAGCTTGCTGTGTGCAAATTGGCTGCACCTTTCCTGCCCAAGTGACGATACTTCAAGATAATATTTCATTGGCTGTAAAGTACATTGGGATGTCTAAAAGTCATGAAAGACAGTATATAAATGCAAGTTTTTCAAGCATATTTAATGCAAGAACTTGATCGCAGAAATCAACTGCAACCTGCAGTGAAAGCTTGAAACAGCTGTAATTTTTTGTGTCTACTGCCTGGAGTGGTGAGTCAGACATGTACAACTAACATCCATACGGCTAGAAGGCATTGCGCTGAATTCAAATTGTACAAAGATGAGCACAAACAAACTCTTTATTTTACATTTCTATCCATTGCCAATTTGTACTACAAAAATCCTTTCAATTCAGCTTCAACTCTAACATCCTAAAGGAATTTAAGATCAGGAGACCACCTTGACTCAGTGGTAGCAATCTCACCCGAGTCAGCAGGGAATGGGTTCAACTTCAACTCCTAATACTTGAGCACATAATCTAGGGCGACACTTCAGTGCAGTGCTGAGGGAGTGTGTCACTGTTAGATAAAGACACTAATCTTCGGTCCTGTCTGCTCTCCCAAGTGGAGATGAAATATCCCAGGGTGCTAATTTATAAGAGCAGGGGAGCTCTGCTGGTACCATGGCCAATGATTATCCCTCAACCAACCTGGTTTAGACAGAATATCTTATTTCTTACTGTTTTCTGGGACCATGCTGTGTGAAACTTTCCAGCTCAAGAGGACTTTGTTGAAGTGCTTTGGAAGTCTTAAGGACACAAAAAGGTGCTATTGTGGTCTTAATTATGCTTCTATGAAGCACCTATTAAAGCAGTTATATAAATCTAAGTCTCTTTCTTGGACAGACATACCCATTTCAAATATCACGCGAGACTTAGAAACTCTATGTTTAGTACTTTATGTTACCAATTACCCAAAATTCTACTGCTAACAGAAATTTCTGCAAGTGCATACAACACAAATCTCATTTCCACAAAAAAATATTTCATTTGCTACAGTACTTATTCCCCTCATTAAAATCCCTCACACCCACGAAGCTTCAGGAAAGATTTTCCAAACAGTCATTATCTTAGATCACGTTCCTGAGCTTAAGGCAATACAAAAAGAAAAAGAATTGCAGTTGGGAGCCACTGGGCTTTGTAGAAATCATCTTTGCATTTGCAATAGTTTTATGTACATGTTATGCCTTTAACTTCAGGCTGCATTCAGTATCAAGTTCTGACCAGAATGGATATGTTGGGGAATTCCCCCAATCACACCTGACTGGGATTTATTTTACACAATTTTTGTTACACAACTATCCTCCACTCACTGCATTTTCCTTGCTGTGCTCAGGAGACTGTTTGCTGTAATTCTTGAGTAAATTAAAAGCACAAGTCCTACCCTGTCTCCAACTCACTGGCTGACTCAGTAGCATTACTATGCATTGTTATTTTTATTGGGTAGGTCAGATCATTCATGTTGTATTATATAGCAACATTATTCATAACTAGAGCAACAGTTACAATCCCTCCACCTAAAATATCCAATCAACAGAGAGCACAGGGAAACAAACAGCTGACCAGGGTGAGTATACCAGTAAGCTTTTAATTTAATCTAAAACAAATCAAAAATAAAGACTTGATTGATTCATTAGTTTAAAACTAAAACTAAGGCAGATTTTATAATTTATGTGAGCGAGCACGAGAGCAGGGAGGGTACTGGTTCAAATTAGGAGCTGGGAAATTAAAAATATTCAATCAGGCTACTGTAACAGTAAGTGTTGTAATAAGAGTACAAGTACAGAGCAGGACTAGAGGTATTAATTAAAACTGATAGCACCCTGTTTAAACTAATTAGATTGTTAAAAACTGGAATAGTTTTTTTTTTAAGACCTGGATGGGCAGCTGCCATGCGAGAACTTCAGGACACTTCATGTATGTGTGTAGAAAGTGTCTTCAGCTCAAACTCGGGATTTGCAAGCTTGAGGGGCATCTGGAGTCACGATGGAGCATTAGGGAGCAGGAGAATTTCCTGGATCGTACGTTCAGGAAGTGGTCACCCCATAGTCGGTAGGACTTCAGGATAGTAGGTGTGTGGCCATTTGGAAGAGTAGAAAGAGGCAGGAAGTACAGGAGTCTTGGGGTATGTGCCAAACAGGTACTCAGCTTTGGAAACTGCTGGGAGTGACGACACCTGGATGGAGTGCAGTCCAGACCATGGCACAAATGGGTGTGGGACCACACAGGAGGGAGCAAAGTGCAGAAATGCAGTTGTTATAGGTGTTTCCATAGTCAGGAGGCCAGACAGGCATTTCTGTCACCATCATCATGAGTCCCGCAGGGTGTGTTGCCTCCCTGGTGCCAGGGTAAAGGACATCCTGGAGAGGGTGCAGGATATTCTACAGGGGATGGGAGTGAGCCAGAAGTTGTGGAACACATTGGTACCAACTACATAGCAAGCACAGGTATTAAGATCCAGACTTACAGGAGCTAGGAAGGAAGTTAAAGAGTAGGACCTCAAAGATGGTATTTTCTGGATTATTCCCAGTGCCACACACTAGAGGTAGTAGAAATAGGAAGGTGGGAAAATCAATGCATGGCTTGAAGCATGGTGCTAGAGGGAGGGCTTCAGATTCTTGGGGCACTGGGACCAGTTTGGGGACAGAAGGCACATACCTATTCAAAAACAAAAACAGGTTGCATTTCAACAGAACTGAAACCAATGTACTCGTGGGGAGATTCACTAGTGTGGTTGGGGTGGGGGGTTTAAACACAATTGGTAGGGGGACAGGCACCAGCATATAGAAGTAGAAAAGAATAAGGTACAGAAGGTGGGAATGTTGGACAGTACTAGAGAAGGGAGTAGTTCCGTATTAGATGGGAGTGGACTGAGAAGTACCACAAGGAATGCAAAGACAAGATTACAATGCATGCGTGTAAATGCACAAAGTGTGGTGAATAAGGTTGGTGAGCTACAGGCACAAATAGCAGTATGGGAATATGATGTAGTGGCATTAACGAAAAAGTGGCTTAAAATGGAAAGGACTGGGTGCTTAATATTCAAGGATAAAAAAATGTTCAGAAAATAGAGAAGGAAAAGGGAGGTGAGGTGGCAGCACTGATTAGGGAATATATTGCAGAGTTGGAAAGGGAGGATGTCCTCAAGGGGGCAAGGACAAAATTCATTTGTTTAGAGTTCAGAAGCAAAAAAGGGAATGATCACATTACTAGGGGTATTCTATAGGCCTCCAGATTATCAAAGAGATAGAGGAGCAAAATCTGCAGGGAAAATCACAGATGTGCAAGAACTATATAGCATGGTGATTTTGGGGGCCTTGAATTACCCAAATATCAATTGAGATAATTTGAGTCAACAGTAAAGAGGTGGAGGAATTACTGAAATGCGTTCAGGAGACCTTCCTCGATCAGTCTGTTCCCAGCCCAACTAGAAAGGAGGTATTGCAGGGGAATGAGGTGGAACAAGTGTCTGTGGGGGAACACTTGGGTAAGAGTGATAATTGTGTATGGTTTAGAATAATAATGCAAAAAAGCAAGGAACAAAATAAGGTAGAACGTCCAGATTGGAAGGGGCTAATTTCAACACAATGAGAAATAATCTATACAGGGTAGAATTGAACCAAAGATTGACAGGAAAAGCTGTATTCGAACAATGGGTTATCTTTAAAGGAAGAGATGCTTCAGGTACAGGCAAGGAACATTCCAACAAGGACAAAAGATAAGGGAACCAAGAATAGGGATCCTTGGATGACTAGGGAGATAGAGATTATGATGAAATTAAATAAAAGGGTGTATGATGCATGTCATGTGAATTCTTCAAGTGAAATCTAGGCCTTATACAGTAAGTTGAGAGCAAAGAGGAGGAAAAAAAGACTGGCAAATCAAACCCATAAATCTTCTACCAGCATGTAAATAGTAATCAGGTAGTAAGAGGTGGAGTGGTACCTATTAGGGCCAAAGAGGGTAATGTATGCTTAGAGGGCAGGGTAAGTACTTTGAGTACTTGTATCAGTGTTCACTAAAATTGGAATCTGAAAATATCAGTATAAGTAGAGAGGGAGGAAAGGCAACGGATAGGATAATTGAGGGGAAAGAACTAAAAAGGCTGGCTATGCTTAGGGTAGATAAGTCACCTGCTCCAGATGACTTGCATCCCAGGTTGTTAAAGGAATTGGGGATGGAGTTAGCAGAAGGGTTTGCCATAATCTTCCAATCTTCCCATCTTCCCTGGATACAGGGCAAGTACCAGAGGATTGGCGAGTGGCAAATGTGACACCCTTACTCAAGGAAGGGTGCAAGGACAATCCTAGCAAATGCAGGCCAGTTAGTTTATCAGTGGTGGGTAAGGTTTTAGAAACAATAATCAGGGGGGAAAAAAAATTCAGACACTTGGAGAGGTGAGTTAATTAAGGATAGCCAGCACAGATTTGTAAAAGGGCAAGCTAATGGAGCTAAGGATTGATAAGTCTCCTGGCCCTGATGGAATGTATCCCAGGGTACTAAAAGATGGCGGGAGAAATAGCAGGTGCACTGGCAGTAATTTTCCAAAATTCGCTGGACTCTGGGGTAGTCCCAGCAGATTGGAAAACAGAAGTGACGCCACTGTTTAAAAAGGGAGGTAGACAAAAGATGGGGAATTATAGACCGGTTAGCTTAACCTCTAGTGGGGAAGATGCTTGAGTCTATTATCAAGGAAGAAATAGCAGGGCATCTCGATAGAAATTGTCCCGTTGAGCAGATGCAGCACTTTGAGCTGGGAGGAGACAAGAGGAGGAAGGGCCAAGTCATCCAATTCTAAGCTGCAGTCTTTGCATTTTGGAGTACAGATTCACAATAAAAATAATTAAAATCTAAAAAACCAAAAAAAAGGGTTCATGAAGGGCAGGTCATGCTTGACAAATCGTTTGGAATTCTATGATGACATTACGAGCAAGGTGGACAATGGGGACCCAGTGGATGCAGTGTACCTAGATTTCCAAAAGGCCTTCGACAAGGTGCCGCACAAGAGGCTGCTGCATAAGATAAGGATGCATGGCGTTAGGGGTAAAGTATTAGCATGGATAGAGGATTGGTTGACTAACAGGAAGCAGAGAGTAGGGATAAATGAGTGCTATTCTGGTTGGCAGTCACTAGTGGTGTGCCTCAGGGATCGGTGTTGGGACCGCAATTATTCACAATTTATATAGATGATTTGGAGTTGGGGACCACGTGTAGGGTGTCAAAGTTTGCAGATGACACTAAGATGAGTGGCAGAGCAAAGTGTGCAGATGACTGAAACTTTGCAGAGGAACATAGATACATTGAGTGAGTGGGCAAAGGTCTGGCAGATGGAATACAATGTTAATAAATGTGAAGTCATTCATTTCAGTAGGAGTAACAGTAAAAATGATTATTACTTGAATGGTAAAAAGTTACATCATGCTGCTATGCAGAGGGACCTTGGTGTCCTTGTGCATGAATCGCAGAAGGTTGGTCTGCAGGTACAGCAAGTAATTAAGAAGGCAAATGGAATTTTGTCCTTCATTGGTAAAGGGATTGAGTTTAAAAGCAGAGAGGTTATGTTGCAGCTGTATAAGGTACTGGTGAGGCCGCACCTGGAGTACTGCGTGCAGTTTTGGTCTCCTTACTTGAGAAAGGATATACTGGCACTGGAGAGAGTGCAGAGGAGGTTCACTAGGTTGATTCCGGAGCTGAGGGGGTTGGTTTATGAGGAGAGACTGAGTAGATTGGGATTATATTCATTGGAATTCAGAAGAATGAGGGGGGATCTTATAGAAACATATAAAATCATGAAGGGAATAGATACGATAAGAGTAGAGAGGATGTTTCCACTGGCAGGTGAAGCTAGGACAAGAGGGCATAGCCTCAAGATTAGAGGGAGCAGATTTAGGACTGAATTAAGAAGGAACTTCTTCACCCAGAGGGTTGTTAATCTATGGAATTCCTTGCCCAGTGAAGTAGTTGACGCTTCTTCAGTAAACGTTTTTAAAGCTAAGGTAGATATCTTTTTGAACAATAAAGGAATTAAGGGATACGGTGAGAGCGCAGGTAAGTGGATCTGAGTCCACGAAAAGATCAGCCATGATCTTATTGAATGGCGGAGCAGGCTTGAGGGGCCGGACGGCCTACTCCTGCTCCTAGTTCTCATGATCTTATGCTTGCCTAATCAAATTGAATTTTTTGTTAAAGTAACAGGAAAGATTGATGAAGGGAACACAGTGGGTGTTGTCTATGTGGATTTTAAGAGACCCTTTGATAATATACCACATAAAAAGCTGGTCAACAAAATTGAGGCAGTGTCCAATTGGACAAAAAATTTGGCTTAAGGACAGAAAACAGCGAGTCATAGTAAATGGTTGTTTTTCCAGTCAGGAGGACCATAGACAGTGGCGTTCCCCAGAGGTGTGGGAAAAGTGAGGAGGATATGCCTGCAATAGGACATAGATAGGCTAGTGGAATGCGCAGACAGGTAGCAGATGGAATTGAATACTAACAAGTGTGAGGTGATGCATTTTGGCAGAAGGAATAGGGAGAGGCAACATATACTTAATGGCACAGTTCTAAAGAATGTTCAGGAACAGAGGTACCTGGGGATACATATGCATAGATCTTTGAAGGTGGCAGGACATATTGAGAGTGGTTAGAAAAGCATATGGGATCTTGGGCTTCATAAACAGAGGCATTGAGTACAAAAGCAAGGAAGTTATGCTGAACTTTTATAAAGCTCTTAGATCCCAACTGAAGTATTGGGTCCCATTCAGGTCACCACACTTTAGGAAGGATATGCGAGTCCTTGAGAGGGTGCAGAGATTTACAAGAATTGTTCCAGGGATGTTGGGGGTGGCGAATTTACTTACAAGGTTCGGTTGGAAAAGATAGGTTTGTTCTCCTTGGAGCAAAGGAGAATGAGGGGAAATTTAACAGAAGATTATGACAGGCTTAGTTATGTTTGACAAGGAAAAACTGTTCCCATTAATGAAATGATACAAGGACTAGGAGATACATATTGAAGGTTTTGGATGAAGAGATGCAGGAGGGAAATATGACCTGGAATTCGCTGCCCACGAGGGTGGTGGAAGCAGAGACAATCAATGCCTTCAAAAGGAAACTGGATGGCCACTTGAAGGAAATAAACTTCCAGCACGACAGGGATCAAGTGGGGGAGTGGAACTGACTGGACAGTTCCATGGAGAGCAGACATTGACTTGATGAGCCAAATGACCTCCTCCTTCTGTGCTGTAAATGAATGACTATAATCTTTTGGGAAGTTACAACTGCCCTCTCCAAAATCCAAACCCCCTCCCTAAATCACCACGCTCTCAAAAGGCAGTTGCTTTTGTCAGGGCATCAACAAGTCTTGTTACTATATCCCACTGACCAATCTTTCTAAGCAATCCTGGATTGTGGAATTTGACTAAACTATTCAACTACAGGTGGTATCATGGCCCAAGTCCAATCGAATCTATTATCAATTTTCGAGTAGAGAGGGTCACTGCTCCCACTAGGCATCAAGAGAAAGAACCCTGGCAGATTTTGTACACCTCCATACTCTAGGCCAAGTCAACAAGGTGAATTGTAGTACTCCACCATGTCCCAGCTAAGATTAGATTAACTGGACAACTTAAACTGTGGATATTCATGGCTTATGTGGTTCAGGGTCACACCATGAACACCTGCAAACAGTTGGCTAGGTCCAAATTTAGTTTCCATCTATTATATAGATGGAGGCGCAGTGTGGGTCGGCACACGCGTCAAAGAGAACATTTAGGGCTACCAATTCACAAACTAGCAGTACTCATTTTACTTGGTAAAAACGACTAATCTGAAGGCTAGATTCAAATATTAACTACTTTCAGACAAATGTCTGTCAGCAATCCAAAAAAAAAAAACTTATTCACGGATACCACCACCCCACAAGGGCTGCTATAAAACAGGAGCATACATTTCGCAATATTCGGCATTACACAATTTTAAACTGAATGAGCATTCTTCGATTTTACTGGAACAATGTCAAGACTTTTTTTTTTAAAACGCAGGAGCTATGCAGTCACCATTCCAACTACAGGAGAGGGGATGCAACTTTATTTTAAAATAAGTTAATTTATGCCTCAAAGTAGGATGGGCCAGTGAAACCGTCACATGCACATAACCATTTATGGCTAGTACATACCCACAGAACTGCCTGCAGCATTGAACAACCCAAATCAAAAAAGCTCTAATAACGGTACTTAAATCGAGAATGTCTTGCAAAGAGAACTGATTGTATAATTACTGAACAGAATAGGCAAAAAACTCTTTTCAAAAATAAGAAATACAACAAAAAAACCCTCCAAGGTAACACAATGATGGGCATCACAGTGCCACCTACAGCAGTCTGGGAGATACAAATTGCAGCACCCTAGGCAATTTCATTCCCCCGCACACCAATCACAAATGCAGTAATATAAATTCCAGGCGAGATGAAGCACAAGCAGGATTTACCCCAAACTCAGATTAAAATGGAACAGGGGATTTGGGACCGTAAAACCTGGAGATTTAAGATTCTAGAATAGGAAACATAAAAACATATAGAAGCATTACAAAAGGTAACAGAAATATTCCAGCAGCAGTACCAGTGTGGAGTAAGAACTGGGGAAGATATGGATCAAGACCAAATCCAGGGAGGGTGAAGAGGCACTCCACAGCCAAAAAAAAGTTAAAGGTTGTTCTAGGAGAGGGTCCAAAGGGGATTTACAAGGATGTTGCCAGGACTAGTGAATTTTAATTATGATGAAAGATTGCATAGGCTAGGGTTGTTTTCTTTGAAAGAGGAAGCTGAGGGGAGATTTAATTGAAGCACATAAAATTTGAGGGGCCTAGACAGAATGGAGAGGAAGGACCTAATCCCCTCAGCAAAGAGATCAATAACCAGACAGCAAAGATTTGAAGCTAAAGGATTTGAGCAGTATTTTTTTGCCCAGAGGGTGGTGGGTGGTTTAACGCACTGCCTGAAAGAGCAGATAGAGGTAGAAATCCACATCGTAAGGTGAGATGCTGTAACTTACAGGGCTACAGGAACCAAGAGCTGGAAGGTGGGATTAGGCTGGATTCCTCTTATTTCAGACAACACAGAGTGAGCCAAAAGGTCTCATTCTGTGCCGTGAACATATCCCATTTCGATCAAAGATCTATGACATTAGAACTAGAAAGATTCTATCGAATAGGACATCACCTCTCCCTCCCCCCTCCCATGCCCTTTAACAGGGGGAGGGGGGGGAAACCCACACTCCCTCCCATGCCCTCTAAAGGGAGGACCCCCACTCCTCCTCTCTCCCCCCATGCCCTCTAACACCAGGGGGGGGGAGAAAAAAAACCCCACTCGCCCCCCATGCCCTCTAACAGGGAGGGGAGGGGAGGGGAGGAGTGACCCCCACTCCCCCACCCCCTCTAACGGGGAGGGGAAGAGAGACCCCCACTCCCCACTTTCTTCCCCACCCCCCAGGCCCCCACGGAATATTAACCCGACAATGATGCTATTGAATGGACCCAGTTTCTCCCCCCGGGAAGGTCAGAGCTTCTGAACCATTGTAAAAAACTCCGGCGTGGGGCCCATTCATTACAATCACTCGGCGGCTGCAGTCACTGACAGAGAGCCGGACAGCGGGAACCGCGACTCCGCGGCCCCAACCCACTCCCCCTCCCAACAAAACCCCCATTTCCCCTCCCCTCAGCCCGGATCCCGGGAAACCCTCTTCGCGCCTCTCACTTGGCGGCATTAATCCGCATTTAGCGCAGTGCCGCACCGGCGGAACCGCCTCAGAAACCCCTCAACCTCCCCTCACCTTCTCCTGCGCCCGGTTAATCTTCTTCTGGACGTTTTTGGCGATCACTCCGGCGCTCACTCCCTTCCCCGGTTCAGCCATTTCAGCCTCCTGTTTACCGGGGGGGAGGGAGGGGCAATGGGAATGCTGGGAGCGCGGAGCAGGGTTTAAAGAGACCGCACCACAAGCGGGGGATGGGAGGGGGGGGAGCACTGGCAAGCTGGAGCAGCCCTTAAAGGGGAGGAGCTATAGGAGCTTGCAGCAACTCTTAAAGGGACCACACTGCAAGAAGGGAGTGCATGGGGGAACCTGGAGCAACTCTTAAAGGGACCACACTACAAGAAGGGAGTGCACGGGGGAACCTGGAGCAACTCTTAAAGGGACCACACTACAAGCAGGGAGTGCATGGGGGAACCTAGAGCAACTCTTAAAGGGACCACACTGCAAAAAGAGGGTGCATGAAGGAACCTGGAGCAACTCTTAAAGGGACCACACTACAAGAAGGGAGTGGATGGGGGAACCTGGAGCAACTCTTAAAGGGACCACACTGCAAAAAGAAGGTGCATGAAGGAACCTGGAGCAACTCTTAAAGGGACCACACTACAAGAAGAGGGTGCATGAGGGAACCTGGAGAAACTCTTAAAGGGACCACACTACAAGAAGGGAGTGCATGGGGGAACCTGGAGCAACTCTTAAAGGGACCACACTACAAGAAGAGGGTGCATGAGGGAACCTGGAACAACTCTTAAAGGGACCACACTACAAGAAGAGAGTGCATGGGGGAACCTAGAGCAACTCTTAAAGGGACCACACTACAAGAAGGGAGTACATGGGGGAACCTGGAGCAACTCTTAAAGGGACCACACTACAAGAAGAGGGTGCATGAGGGAACCTGGAGAAACTCTTAAAGGGACCACACTACAAGAAGGGAGTGCATGGGGGAACCTGGAGCAACTCTTAAAGGGACCACACTACAAGAAGAGGGTGCATGAGGGAACCTGGAACAACTCTTAAAGGGACCACACTACAAGAAGAGAGTGCATGGGGGAACCTCGAGCAACTCTTAAAGGGACCACACTGCAAGAAGAGGGTGCATGAAGGAACCTGGAACAACTCTTAAAGGGACCACACTACAAGAAGAGGGTGCATGAGGGAACCTGGAGCAACTCTTAAAGGGACCATACTACAAGAAGTGGCTGCATGGGGGAAGCTGCAGCAACTGTTAGAGGAACAGCCTACAGGGGGTGGCATTTTTTTTATTCATTCGCTCTTGGGATGTGGGCGTCGCTGGCTAGACCAGCATTTATTGCCCATCCCTAATTGGCCTTGAGAAGGTGGTGGTGAGCTGCCTTCTTGAACCGCTGCAGTCCTTGTGTAGTAGGTACACCCACAGTGCTGTTAGGAAGGATTTTGACCCAACGACAGTGAAGGAATGGCGATAAAGTTCCAAGTCAGGATGGTGTGTGGCTTGGAGAGGAACTTGCAAGTGGTGCTGTTCCCATGCATCTGCTGCCCTTGTCCTCCTAGGTGGTAGAGGCCATGGGTTTGGAAACACAGAGCAGCTCTTAAAGGGACTGCACTGCACAAGGGGAGGGGCATTGCAAAACTGCAGCCGCCCTTAAAGGGACCACATCACACAGGGGTTAGGGAATTAGAAACATTCACCAACCCTTAAAGGGACTGCACTACACAGAGGGAAGGACATTGGAAACTTGCAGCAAATCTTGAAGAAGGAGGTGCATTGGGGACATAGAGCAACTTTTAAAGGGACCACACTACACAGGGGGAAGGGGCATTGGGAACCTGGAACATTCCTTAAAGGGACCACCCCATATAAGGGGAGGAGAATTGGGATCATGGAGCAGCCCTTATAGTGACCACACAACACGGAGGGGCGGGTGGCATTAGGAACTGGCAACAGCCCTTAAAAGGATCACATTACACATGGGGAGGGACATTGGAAATGTGGAGCAACCCTTAAAGGGACAACACTACACAGGGGGAGGGACATTGGGAACCTGGTGCAGCCCTTAAAGTGACCACATCACACAGTGGGAGGACCATTGCAAACCCAGAACACTCCTTCAGGTGATCACACTGCACAGGGGAAGGGACATTAGGAACCTGGAATAGCCTTTAAGGGAGCAACACTGCACAAGAGTAGGGGCATTTGGAACCTGGAGTAGCCCTTAAAGGGACTGCACTGCACAAGGGGAGGGGCATTGGGAACCAGGAGCATCCCTTAAAGGGACCACATCACACAGGAGGAGGGACATTGGAAACCACAGTACCACATGGGTGGTGGGAGGGAGAGACAGTGGAAATTTGGTGTAGTGCTTAAAGGGACCGCACCATACAGGGTATTGGGAACCACACACAGTAAAGGACAGGGGGAGAAACATTGAGAATCTGTGCAGTGCTTAAAGGGACCACACCATACAGGCAGAAGGACTTACAGGTGCCACACTACACAGTGTGAGAAATATTGGGAACCATGCACGGTCCATAAAGGGACAGCATCACACTGGTAGAGGCATATTTGGAATCTGGCACTGTGCTGAATTAATGCACAGCAGGAGAAACACTAAGATGCTTGAGGAATGTTTCAAAGACTCATACACAGGAATATGGTAAATAGGAATCTGGAGCAGGGCTTAAAGGAACCCCATCAGATAGGGGAGGAACAATGGGAATGCAGCATGGCTTAAAGAGACCAGTCTACATGCAACCTCCCAGTCCAATGGGAGGTGGCATTGGGAAGCTAGAACTGTCCTTAAAGGAATTGTACATCACTGGAGGAAGGGCCAATGGGGACCTTTGGCAGGTCTTAAAGGAACTGCACTACAGAGGAAGGAGGACACTGGGAACCCAGAGCAGTCCTTAAAGGGGCTGACTACACAGAGATGGGACATTGGGCAACTGGAGCAGGGGTTAAAGGGAATGGAGTACACAGGGAAGAGCCAATGGAAAGTACAAAGGGAGAAGGAAATTGGAATCCTGGAGGAACACTTAATGGGATCGCACTACATTAGGGGATGGACATTGGGAACCTGGAGCATGCCTTAAAGGGACCGCTCGAAAGTGAAAAGTGACAATATGATCATAGAAACTTGGAGCAGGGCTTAAAGGGACTGCACTACGTATGGACAGCAGGAAACGGCAGCAGGGCTTAAAGGGACCGTGACAGTAGGACAATGGACACATAGAACAACACTTAATAAGATCACACAATGCAATGGCTTGACAAAGCCTTCATAGGAACCAGAAATCTTGCTTAACGGGACTGCTGCAAATAAAATGGGAATTAATTGGAGTTGGGAACCAGAATTAATAGAAATATATATGAAAATCGACCTCATTATACACATTTATTGCCCTTTCCTGTGAAGGGTCAGTGAAGCTCTGAAAGGCCGTTTCCTTTTAAAGTTTCACCAACACTACAAAGGAAAAGATGATAAATATACACAGTAAAATAAAGTTTCTAAGCGGCTCTGCCCAATTAAAGATTGTAAACTGGATGTTAGTCATCAAATAAATGGGCAATAGTCCACATCGATAGAGTTGTACCACATACAATTACCTAGTCAGGTTTTGTACTGGTTCCCAAATCATCCACCAGATGCAGTTAATTATATCAAAATTGGTGTTTACGCCAGACAAGGCTTTACTTGTCTGCCTGCCCATATAAAATGCGTGTCCAGGACTACTAATGTGTGAACTTTAACAAGAACATTTTGAAAGGTTTACGCTAAACAGCCCTTTTTTCTTGTGACATCAAAATATTGGGACAATTTACAATGGAAATATGTCTGTGCATATGCTTTGTTTGGAGGAAGAAGAGAAGGAGCAATGGAGGCATATCAGGAACAATGGAGGCATATCAGGAAGGTCAGGCTGTATCAAAGGCAGACTGTGGTGATACACTGCCCCTGACTGGAAATAACTGCTGGACTGGGTACGCAAGTCCTCAGACAGCACCCTAGGACTGTAAAGTTCAAATGTGTACTCACGTTTGTTTCTTTGCCTTCTTTTAGATTCTGCTGAAATGTTTCACAATCTCAGGATGTCCCAAAGTGCTTTAAAGATAATGAAGTACTTTCGAAGTGTAGTGACTGTCGGAATGTAGGAAACGCAGCAGCTCGAAACCCAAAGTACTCCATGAAAAAATTCACAAATATAAGATCAGAAGTGGGAGGTTATAACCAACAGGAAAGACTGAACAGGCCGGGTCTCTTTTCCCTAGAAAAGAGAAGACTCAGAGGTGACCTGATAGAGATCTTTAACATAATAAAAGGGTTTGATAGGGTAGGGGTAGAGAAACTGTTTTCACTTGTGGTGGCGACCAAATTAGGGCACTTAAATATAAAATAGTCACTAATAAACCCAATAAGAAATTCAGGGGAAACTTCTTTACCCAGAGAGTGGTGAGAATGTGGAACCCACTACCACAGGGAGTAGTTGAGGTGAATAGTATAGATGCCTTTAAGGGGAAGCTAGATAAACACATGACGGAGAAAGGAATAGAAGGTTCTGCTGATAGGGTTAGATGAAGAGGGATGGGACAAGGCTCATGTGGCTTTTAAACACCTTCATAGACCTGATGGGCTGAATGGCCTGTTTCTGTGTTGTAGACTGTATGTAATTCTATGCAATGACATTTAAATAATTAAGGGTGTAATTGAAAGAGATGGAAGGATTTTAGAAAACTGAACACTCAACAAGTTCAATCAATACAGAGCAGCAATCAACAAGTCATGTAGAACACTGAACTGAACAGCCTAAAACAGTAGCATGTCCGTGGAGGGAAGTCATGCTTCAACTACACAGTGTGCTGCACTGACACACTTTGAGTATTGTGTCCATTTCTGATCATCAATACATAAGCCCAGAAGATGCCTCAGAGAGGAGCTTGCATCAGAGGACTGAATTATGAGAAAACTCTGGAGCAACTTGGGCTTTTCAACCTTGAAGTGAGGGAACCAAAAGGAGGCCTTGTAGAAACCTGAACACTACTGAAAATAAATCTTGAAAATAACACAAGGATTCACAGAATTAACTAGTTAAAGAAAGAATTAGAACTTACTGAAGGATGTGTTTCTTCATAAACAGTGAGCAAACATACAAAGGACATCATATAGGGTAAAATAGTGGAGAAAAAAAACTTTCCAATCATTTAAGAAACAGAGGGATGTTGTGAAATGGAGACTGGATGGATGACTTAAGCTGAGTTAAACAATTTTCCTCAATATATTGTGGGGGGAGGGGAGCTGGGGACAGGGACTTTATGTTTGTGAAGAGGAAATGAGTCATACTGAATGACTAAACAATGTAAGATAGTAGTATCTACAAAAAAAACTTGCATTTATATAGCTCCTTTAACCTAGTAAAATGTCCCAAGGTGCTTCACAGGAGCCGGGGAGGTGGGGGCATAGTGGTAATGTCACTGGACTAGTAATCCAGAGCCCCAGGCTAATGCTATTGGCAGGTTGCGGAATTTGAATTCAATTAATAAATCTGGAATTAAAAAGCTAGCCAAGTGGTGACCATGAAACCATTGTCAATTGTTGTAAAAACCCATCTGGTTCACTGTCCTTTAGGGAAGAAAATCTGCCATCCTTACTGGTTTGGCCTACATGTAACTCCAGACCCACAGCAATGTGGTGGACTCTTACTGCCCTCTGAAATGGCCAAGCAAGCCACTCAGTTGTATCAACTCTCTACAAAGCATAAGAAAAGGAACAAAACCGGACAGACCACTCGGCATCGACCTAGACACCAGAAATGACAACGGCAAACCCAGCCCTGTCGACCCTGTAAAGTCCTCCTTACTATCAAATGGGGGCTTGTGTTAAAATTAGGAGAGCTGTCCCATGGACTAGACAAGCAACAGCTTACACAGTCTTACTCACAGAATCATACCTTGCAGACAATGTCCCAGACACCACCATCGCCATCCCTGGGTATGTCCTGTCCCACCGACAGGACAGAACCAGCAGAGGTGGTGGCACAGTGGTATATAGTCGGGAGGGAGTGACCTTGGGAGTCCTCAATATTGACTCCGGACCCCATGAAGTCTCATGGCATCAGATCAAATATGGGCAAGGAAACCTCCTGTTGATTACCACCTACCACCCCTCCTCAGCTGATGAATCAGTACTCCTCCATGTTGAACACCAATTAGAAGAAGCACTGAAGATGGCAAGGGCACAAAGTGTACCCTGGGTGGGGGACTTCAATGTCCATCACCAAGAGTGGCTCTGTAGCACCACTACTGACGGAGCTGGCCGAATCGTAAAGGACATAGCTCCTAGACTGAGTCTGCAGCAGGTGGTGAGGGAAAAAACTACTTGACATCGTCCTCACCAATCTACTGTCACAGATGTATCTGTCCATGACAGTATTGGTAGGAGTGACCACTTAACAGCCCTTGTGGAGACCAAGTCCCCTTTTCACACTGAGGGTACCCACCATCGTGTTGTGTGGCATTGTGCTAAATTGGTAGATTTTAAACGGATCTAGCAACTCAAAACTGGGCATCCAAGAGGCACTGTGGGCCATCAGCAGCAGCAGAATTGTATTCAACCACAATCTGTAACCTCATGGTCCGGCATATTCCCCACTCTACCATTACCATCAAACCAGGGGACCAAACCTGGTTCAATGAAGAGTGCAGGAAGACAATCCAGGAGCAGCACCATGCATACCTAAAAATGAGCAGTCAGCCTGGTGAAGCTACAACACAGGACTACTTGAATGCCAAACAGCAGAAGCAGCTCGCAATAGACAGGGCTAAGCGATCCCACAACCAACGGATCAGATCTAATGTAAATAAATAAAAGCAAGTTATGATGAAGGATCACTGACCGGAAATGTTAATTCTGCTTCTCTCTCCACAGATGCTGTCAGACCTGCTGAGTATCTCCAGCGTTTCTTGTTTTTATTTGGATCAGATCTAATGCCTGCGGTCCTGCCACATCCAGTCGTGAATAGTGGTGGACAATTAAACAACTGACAGGAGGAGGAGGCTCCACAAATATCCCCATCCTCAATGATGGGGGAGCCCAGCATCAGTGCAAAAGACAATGTTGAAGCATTTGCATCCATCTGCAGCCAGAAGTGCTGAGTTGATGATCCATCTCGGAGTCCTCCTGAGGTCCCCAGCATCACAGATGCCAGTATTCAGCCAATCTGATTCTCTCCTCGTGATATCAAGAAACGGCTGAAGGCACTAGATACTGCAAAGGCTATGGGCTCTGACAGGATTTCTGGCAATAGTACTGAAGACTGTGCTCCAGAACTAGCCACGCCCCTAGCCAAGCTGTTCCAGTATAGCTACAACACTGGCATCTACGCAGCAATGTGGAAAATTGCACAGATATGTCCTGTGCACAAAAAGAAGGACAAATCCAACCCGACCAGTTACCATATCAGTCTACTCCCGCTCATCAGCAAAGTGAAGGAAGGGGTCGTCGACTTTGCTGTCAAGCAGCACTTGCTTAGCAATAACCTGATCACCGACGCTCAGTTGGGTTCCGCCAGAGCCACACAACTCCTGACCTCATTACAGCCTTGGTCCAAACATGGACAAAAGAGCTGAACTCCAGAAGTGAGGTGAGAGCAACTGCCCTTGACATCAAGGCAGCATTTGACTGAGTATGGCATCAAGGACCCCTAACAAAACTGGAGTCAATGGGAATCAGGGGGGAAACCCTCCGCTGATTGGAGTCATATCTAGCACAAAGGAAGATGGTTGTGGTTGTTGGAGGTCAATCATCTCAGTCCCAGGACATTACTGCAGGAGTTCCTCAGGGTAGGTTCCTAGGCCTAACCATCTTCAGCTACTTCATCAATGACCTTCCCTCCATCAAAAGGTCAGAAGTGAGGATGTTTACTGATGATCGCAAAATGTTCAGCACCGTTCAAAAACGACTGCTCAGATACTGAAGCAACCCATGGCCATATGCAGCAAGACCTGGACAACAAAAGACTTGCAGGTTGATAGGTAAATTGGTCATTATAAATTGCCCCTAGTATAGGTAGGTGGTAGGGGAATATAGAGACAGGTGAGGATGTGGTAGGAATATGGGATTAGTGTAGGATTAGTATAAATGGGTGGTTAATGGTCGGCACAGACTCGGTGGGCTGAAGGGCCTGTTTCAGTGCTGTATCTCCAAATCTAAAAAATCTAAATAAAAAAATCTGAACATCCAGCTTCTCTGATAAGTGGCAAGCAAGTGTGAGGCAATGACCATCTCAAACAAGAGAGAATCTAACCATCTCCCCTTGACGTTCAATGGCATGAACATCGCTGAATTCCCCGACTATCAACATCCTGGGAGTCACCATTGACCAAAACCTGAACTGGACCAGCCACATAAATGTTGTGGATACAAGAGCAGGTCAGATGCTGGGAATCCTGCGGCGAGTAACTCACTGCCTGACTCCCCAATGCCTGTCCACCATCAACAAGGCACAAGTCAGGAGTGTGATGGAATACTTTCCACTTGCCTGGATGGGTGCAGCTCCAACAACACTCAAGAAGCTCGACACCATCCAGGACAAAGCAGCCTGCTCAATTGGCACTCCATCCATCACCTTCAACATTCACCCCCTCCACCACCGATGCACAGTGGCAGCAGTGTGTACCATCTACAAGATGCACTGCAGCAACTCATATCTCTTAGTACCTTTGCCTAACAAAAATTTATAAATCTCAGTTTGAAATATACAAATGTTCCCTATTTCTATTAGCATTAATGTGAAGAAGTGGTTCTTAATTGGGACCTGACCATATTGACTCCAATTGTTCTGCCTTAGGCTGTGAAATTGACAGAAAACATCAGTTTTGTGTCCATAATACCATCCAAGATTTTTAATAGCACCTCACGTTCATAAAGCTGGCATGTTATCTCATTTGTCCAGGAATGCAGATAGCAAATGATTCAATCATTGCTGAATTCCACAGTGTGCTAGTGAGATGGACTCTGCTACATGGAGACAATGGCGTTATCACACAATACAATGACGTGCATCAACTATGCCCCAGTGAATAGCACTCTCACCACTGAATCAAAAGGTCATAGGTTCAAGCTCCACTCCAGAGGTTTGAGCACAAATACGGACTACACTATCAGATACTGTCGTTCAGATAAGATGCTAAACTAAGGCACCATCTGCCTTCTCAGGTGGAGGTGAATGATTCCATGGCACTATTTCAATGAAGAGGAGGGGAGTTCTCTGATGTTATCTGGCCAGTATTTATCATTAAAAACAGACTATCTTCTCATTCTCACGTGATTATTGCTGTGTGTAAATTGGCTGCTGCATTTTCCACATTACAACAGTGACTATGTTAAAAAAGAAGTACTTCAGAGGCTGTAAAGCTTTTTGGGTTGCTCTGAGGTTGTGAAATATGCAGTAAAATGTAATATAGTGGACATTGGGTTGTTACTGGGCAAATTATGTAAATAGACTGTGTGCATCATCACAGGACGTGATCTAATCTGACCTGCATAGAACCTGGTGGAGAGTTGTAGAGGAAATATTGGATGCAAGACATGTTCAATAAGGTCCCGTTATTTCAACTGTCAGACTCTTATATATTCTGTACAAAGCCTTAATAGTTATCAGAATATTACAAAAGGCACTATATAAGTTCTTTTTTCTTTTGCCTGAAAAGGACAAAATCAGTCTTGAAGAATCAATAATGTAGAAACAGATTCACTAGACTATTGCTTGACTAACTAACTAACTACTCCTCACTGTTATTTTGGCTCATTTGGTAACAGTCTCAGCTCCTGAGTCAGAAGGTCTTGAGTCAGAAATGGCTCTAAACTAAACAGGGAAGGGGGTGAAGGATCAAGCTTGGGTTGATGTAGCAAATCAAGGGGTAGAGTCAAGGCAGGAGAGCAGAATAGTAATATGGGAAATGAAGGTCAGAAAATGGCAGGCAGGGACAGAGAGAAAAAACCCAATAACACGCCAACAGTCGAGACTAGATGTTACAAAGATAACAAAAAGATAAAGCTAAAGGCTCTGTATCTGAATGCATGTAGCATTCATAACAAAGTAGATGAACTGATAGCACACATTGAAGTAAATAAATATGACCTGATAGCCATTACGGAGACATGGTTGCAGGATGACAAGGATTTGGTCCTGAATATTGAGGTGCATATGACATTCAAGAAGAATAGGAAGCTAGGTAAAGGTGGAGAGATAGCACTATTAATCAAAAATGGCATTGGTGCAATAGTTAGAGATGACCTTGGTTCAGGAGATCAAGATGTAGAGTTGGTTTGGTTGGAGATGAGGAATAGTACGGGAAAGAAATCAGTAGTGGGAGTAGTGGACTGGGAGCAGCTACTTGTAGGAATGTCTACATCAGACCAGTGGGAGTCATTCAAAAAAGAAGTAGTGAGAGTTCAGGGCCAACATGTTCCCGCAAAGGTGAAGGGTAGGACCAATACGTCCAGGGAACCCTGGATGTCAAGGGATATAGAAGATTGGATAAGGAAAAAAAGGAGGCTTATGGCAGATTCAAATGGCTGGAAACAGTGGAGGCCTGAGAGGAGTATAGAAAGTGTACGGGGGTACTTAAAAAAGTAATAAGGAGAGCGAAGAGGAGGCATGAAAAAACATTGGTGAGCAAGATAAAGGAAAATCCCAAGGCATCTTGTAAGTATATTAAAGGCAAGAGGATAACCAGGGAAAGAGTAGGGCCCATTATGAACCAAAGTGGCAATCTGTGTGTGGAGCCGGAGGACACAGATGAGGTTTTAAATGATTACTTTTGTCTGTGTTCACAATGGAGAAGGACGTGTAGGTGTAGAGAGCAGGGAGGGGGATTGTAATATACTTGAACATATCAGTATTGAAAGGAAGGAGGTATTAGCTGTTCCAGCGGGCTTAAAAGTGAATAAATCCCCAGGCCCAGATGAGATGTATCCCAGGCTGTTATGTAAGGCAAGGGAGGAGATTGCAGGGGCTCTGACACAAATTTTCAAATCCTCTCTGGCCACAGAAGAAGTGCCAAAGGACTGGAGGACAGTGAATGTGGTACCATTATTCAAGAAGGGTAGCAGGGATAAACCAGGTAATTACAGGCTAGCGAGTCTAACATCAGTGGTAGGGAAATTATTGGAAAAATTTCTGAAGGACAGAATTAATCTCCACTTGGAGAGGCAGGGATTAATCAAGGATAATCAGCATGGCTTTGTCAGGGGGAGATCATGTCTAACAAATTTGATTGAATTTTTCGAGGAGGTGACCAGGTGTGTAGATGAGGGTAAAGCAGCTGATGTAGTCTACATGGACTTCAATAAGGCTTTTGATAAGGTCCCGCATGGGAGATTGGTCAAGAAGGTAAGAGCCCATGGGATCCAGGGCAATTTGGCAAATTGGATCCAAAATTGGCTTAGTGGCAGGAGGCAGAGAGTGATGGCTGAGGGTTGTTTTTGCGATTGGAAGCCTGTGACCAGCGGTGTGCCGTAGGGTTCGGTGCTGGGACCCTTGCTCTTCGTAGTGTACATTAATGATTTATACGTGAATATAGGAAGTATGATCAGTAAGTCCACAGATGACATGAAAATTGGTGCTTTCGTAAATAGTGAGGAGGAAAGTCTTAGATTACAGGACCATATAGATGGGCTGGTAAGATGGGCGGAGCTGTGGCAAATGGTATTTAATCCTGAGAAGTGTGAGATGATGCATTTTGGGAGGACTAACAAGGCAAGGGAATATACAATGGATGGTGGGACCATAGGAAGTACAGAAGGTCAGAGGTACCTTGATGTACTTGTCCATAGATCACTGAAGGCAGCAGCACAGATAGATAAGGTGGTTAGGAAGGCATATGAGATACTTTCCTTTATTAGCCGAGGCATAGAATATAAGAGCAGGGAGGTTATGAGGGAGCTGTATAAAATGCTAGTTAGGCCACAGCTGGAGTACTGTGTACAGTTCTGATCACCACACTATAGGAAGGATGAGATTGCACTGGAGAGGGTGTAGAGGACATTTACCAGGATGTTGCCTGGGCTGGAGCATTTCAGCTATGAAGAGACACTGGATAGGCTAGGGTTGTTTTCCTCAGAGCACAGAAGACTGAGGGGGGACCTGATTGAGGTATACAAAATTATGAAGGGCATAGATAGGGTAGATAGGAAGAAACTTTTTCCCATAGCGGAGGTGTCAATAACCAGGGGGCATAGATTTAAAGTAAGGGGTAGGAGGTTTAGAGGGGATTTGAGGAAAAATATTTTCACCCAGAGGGTGGTTGGAATCTGGAACACACTGCCTGAAGAGGTGGTAGAGGCAGGAACCCTCACAACATTTAAGAGATATTTAGATGAGCACTTGAAATGCCATAGCATACAAGGCTACGGGCCAAATGCTGAAAAATGGGATTACAATAGATATGCTTGATGGCCAGTGCGGACATAATGGGCCGAAGGGCCGGTTTCTGTGCTGTATAACACTATGACTCAATGGTCCCCTAACAGTAAGCACAATGTAGGACGAAGTATACAAGAAAAAATATTGGGTACTTGTGATAAAGGGACGGCAATAATCATGGGTGATTTTAATCTACACATAAACTGGGAAAATCAGATTGGCAATTGTAGCCTGGATGAGGAGTTCATAGAATGCTTTTGAGAGAGTTTCTTAGAGCAGCACGTTCTGGAACAAACCAGAGAGCAGGTTATATTAGACTTGGTATTGTGTAATGTGATAGGATTAATTAATGACCTCAGAGTAAAAGCACCTCTAGGTAGCAGTGACCACAATGTGATTGAATTTTACATCCAGTTTGAAAGAGAGAGGAGTGGGTCTAAGACTAGTATTTTAAACTTAAATAAGGGAAACTATGTGGGCATGAAAGCTGAGCTAGCTGAAGTGAACTGGGTTATCAGGCTAGGAGATAGATCAATAGAGAAGCAGTGGCAGACATTTAAGGGGATATTTCAGAAGACTCAGAATAAGTATAGTCCTACTAAAAAGAAAAATTCTAACGGGAGGGCCCACCATCTGTGGTTAACTAAAGAAGTTAAGGAAAGCATTAAACTTAAAGAAAAAGCATACAATTATGCAAAGATGAGTGGCAGGTCATATGATTGATCAGAATATAAAGAACAGCAGAGAATGTCTAAAAGGTTAATCAGGAGAAAGATATTAGAGTATGAGGAAGCTAGCTAGAAATGTAAAAACGGATAGCAAGAGTTTCTACAGGTATTTAAAAAGGAAAAGAATAAGTAAACTGTGTGTTGATCCTCTAGAGAGTGAGAATGGGGAGCTAATAGTAGATAATAAGGAAATGACAGATGAAATGAACAAATATTTTGCTTCTGTCTTCCCTATAGAGGATACAAAAAACATTCCAGTAATAGCTATAAATCGGGAGGTGGAAGGAAGAGAGGAACTTGGTGAAATTACAATCACCAGGGAAGCGGTACTGAGCAAACAGATGGAGCTGCGGGCTAACAAGTCCACGGGTCTTGATGGGCTTCGTCCTAGGGTCTTAAAAGAGGTGGCTAATGAGATAGTAGATGCTTGGGGTTAATTTTTCAAAATTCGCTAGATTCTGGAAAGGTTCCATCAGACTGGAAAGTAGGAAATATAACCCCTCTATTCAAGAAAGGGGAGAGTCAGAAAACAAGTAACTATAGGCCAGTTAGCTTGACGTCTGTCATGGGGAAGGTGTTAGAATCGATCATTAAGGAGGCTATAACTGGGCACTTAGAAAAGCTCAAAGTAATCGGGAATAGTCAGCATAGTTTTGTGAAAGGAAAATCATGTTTAACCAATTTATTGGAGTTCTTTGAAGGAGTAACATGCGCGGTGGATAAAAGGGAGCCCGTTGGCGTACTGCACTTGGATTTGCAGAAGGCAGTTGACTAGGTGCCACATGAAAGGTTATTGCGCAAAGTAGGAGCTCATGGTGTAGGGGGTAACACATTAGCATGGATAGAAGATTGGCTGCCTGGCAGAAAACAGAGAGTATGCATAAACGAGTCCTTTTCTAAGTGGCAGGATGTGATGAGTGGAGTCCCGCAGGGGTCTTTGCTGGGGCCTCAACCTTTTACAATTTATATCAACGACTTAGATGAGGGGAGCGATGGCATGGTAGCTAAATTTGCAGATGACACAAAGGTAGGTAGGAAAGTATGTTGTGAAGAGGACATAAAGAGCTTGCAGACCGACATAGATAGGTTGAGCGAGTGGGTAAAAATCTGGCAAATGGAGTATAATGTGGGAAAATGTGAAGTTGTTCACTTTGGCAGGAAGAATAAAAAAGCAGAGTATTACTTAAATGGAGAATGACTGCGGAATTCTGAGGTGCAGGGGGATCTAGGTGTTCTAGTGCGTGAGTCACAAAAAGTTAGTATGCAGGTACAGCAAGTAATAAAGAAGGCTAATGATTAAAGTTTATAAGATCCTGAACGGTCTTGACAAGGTGGATGTGGAAAGGATGTGGGTGAGTCCAGAACTAGGGGGCACTGTTTTAAAATTTGAGGTCGGCCTTTTAGGACAGAGATGAGGAAAAATGTTTTCTCTCAGAGGGTTGTGCGACTTTGGAACTCTCTGCCTCAGAAGGTGGTGGAGGCGGGGTCATTGAATATTTTTAAGGCAGAGATAGATAGAGTCATGCTAGGCAAGGGAATCAAAGGTTATCAGGGGTAGATGGGAGTGTGGAATTTGAGACACAAACAGATCAGCCATGATCTTATTGAATGGCGGAGCAGGCGAGAGGGGCTGATTGGCCTACTTCTGCTCTTAATTCATATGTTGTGAGTTCAAGTCACTCCAGGGTTTGAGTACATAATCGAGGCTTTAACTTCAGTCCAGTTCTGAGGGAGGTCTGCTTTGCCAGAGCTGCTGTCTATCAAAAGAAACATTAAACCAGGCCTCATCTGTCTGTTCAGATGGGTACAAAACATCCCATGGCACTTTTTCAAAGAATGGTGAGAAATTCTTCCTTAGCCACTAAATAACTTAACCTGTCATTCATCTCATAGCTGTCTAGGGTCTAGAAGCCCGTCCCTAAACCTCTCTGCCTTTCTACCTCTCTCTTCCTTCTTTACGATGCTTCTTAAAACCTCCCTCTTTTGACCAAGCTTTTGGTCATTTATCTTAATACCTTTTTACATTGTTCAGTGTGAAGTTCTTCTTGATAACGCTCCTATAAGGCTCCTTGGGAAGTTTTTACTGCATTAAAAATACTATATAAATGAAAATTGCTCTTATCAATGGCAGAACTTGGATCTCTTCCCCCAAAAAGCTGTTGAGGTTGGGTCCATTTAAAAAGCCAATATAAATGCAAGTTTTTGTTCTTGTTATTAGTTGGATCTTGCTTTGTGCAAATTATCTGATGTGCCTACAAAAACACGAATGGGATGTGAAAAGTGCTATTTAAATGCGAATCTTATTTTTTTCAGATGCTTTCACTGATAGCTTGTCTGAGTTTAAAGTACAGGCCATACAGGAGCATGCTATAGCTGAGGCCTCACCTGGTATGACAAGGGGCAACTTTTCAGAGTGTCAGTGTCCAGCACTACTATGCACGTAAATGCCTTCCATTTCTGCTGTAGCGTTTGAATATGAAAGATTATTGCACAAGGCCCTTGCTCCTTGATTTAGCATTTACAAAGGAGAGCTTGAAGACAGAAGGCAAACTCAGCTGGAGTGTGGTCCAGTCCTCTCCCAGCTCAAGTGCTGGCTTAGATTAGTCGCAAAGATCTTATCTGCCGCTTGCATTCGCCATCACTCTCTTGCATGAGTGCTATTCACTCATCTCTTTTTAGCTCGAACAACCAGTAATAACTGCATGTGCTATTGTGAAAGGCTTGCATCACATAGGAAACATTTCTGTTTGTTTACATACACAGGCACCACGGAAATCTTCCGCATATGAAAGGCAGCAAAAAATAAATCTTCTGCATGATAAAGAACATCTCAGCACCCAACTGTGTTTGCAGCTGTTGTTCTTCAAAAATGCTAGTGATGGGTTTTCATATGATATCAGTATTCTGAATTAACAGATAATAATGGGTTTGGGAAGTGAGTGGGAGAGCTGCACCATGTCTCAAAAGAGCAAACTTGATGGAACAAATAAAAACGTTGTATTTCCAAGGCACCTTTCAGGACCACAGGACGTCCCAAAGCCCTTTACAGCCCGATGAAGTACTTTTGAAGTGTAGCCATGGTTCTAATGTAGAAAACACAGCAAGTTCCCACAAACAGCAATGAGATCATAACCATCTAATCTGTTTTAGCGATGTTGGTCGAAGCACCTCCAACACTGAGGCACTCTCAGTGTCGCATTGAAGTGTTGGTCCAGTTTGAGTGTGCCATTGCTATAAAATGAGGTTGAGTGTCCGTGGTGGTTGGTCAGATGGGAATGTAAGGGGGTGCCTCGGTAGAGAGGGGATGAGTGCAACTGCAAGGAGGAATGTGTCGTGTGATTGCCTTTAGGAGTAATGTACCTTTAAGATCTTAGTTTGCTAATAAGTTAAGTGCCAGTATGTAATCATGTGACTACAAGCTAGCTCACTCTGTAACTGTAACACCAAGAGGCAGGTCCTGTAAATAGTTAGCTCTGTACTGTGCAAAGTAGTTTAACTGTAAATAAACCTGTTTGAGATCTTCAACCAACTGAACTGCACGCATCTCAGCCATGTTGCGTCAGACAACATAAAAAGCCTCTCATTACAGAGTGATGTGCAGGAGAAGGCTGCGCAAGTCAGAGTGAGGAGCATCGTGCTTGAATGTGCCATGCCACCCACCTTTCTTGCCTTGGTCAGGTCATTAAACTCTTGGCCACTTGCAGCCATGCTTGTTATGTGAGGCTGCCTTCTTCTTCCTGTCTACAGGGAATTGAATCTCCCTGCGGGTCCTGACAACCCTCAGCATGATGAGCAGGGATCCGTCTGAGAAGTGCGGTGCTGCCTTTCCATGTTGAGCTTCTATCTGTGAAGCTCCTGACTCTGTCATCACAACACATTGACAGGACTGCGGGAAAACACCTTTGACCACCAATCCATCAGGCGGTGGTCTGCACGGAATGTCCTCAAGGCCCTACGGGAAAAGGAGACGGTGGATCCTGTCGGATGGTTCCCCGAGCAGACCGCCAAAGTCATCTGGCGGAATGCCTCATCACCAGAACTTCCAAACAAGCACCAAGATGTAGCTTGGCTGGTGGTGAGAAGAGCCCTCCCCGTTAGATCCTTCCTGCGTGCCCGAAGTCTTGCCCCCTCCGCACAATGCCCCCGCGGTGGCTGTTGTGGGGAAGAGACGGTTGCCCACCTCCTCCTGGAATGTGTCTTTGCAAAGCAGGTGTGGAAAGAGATGCAGTGGTTTTTGTCGAGGTTCATCCCAAGCAGCTCTGTAACACAGGAGTCTGTGCTCTATGGGCTGTTCCCAGGGAAGCACACCGAGACAAACATCAACTGCTGCTGGAGGACTATCAATTCGGTGAAAGACGCCGTTTGGTCTGCCCGAAACTTGCTGGTCTTCCAGCGTAAAGAGTTGTCCACCACCGAATGTTGCAGACTGGCACATTCCAAGGTCCAGGACTACGTGCTGAGGGACGCACTAAAGCTTGGGGCAGCCGCAGCAAAGGCTCAATGGGGAAAGACCACAGTGTAAGGTCCTCCCCACCAAGCTGAACTGAGGGGCTGGATCCATGGGAAACCCCTCGAACTGTATCGGGAAAATTTTCATTTGCTGTAAAATGTAAAAATGTAATTGGCATGAGAAATGTGAAATGGAAGGGTTGTGAGGCAACTCATGATTGTATTGAAGCAAACGGACCTCCTTTGCACTGTTTGTATTTTTTGACTTGGTGCTGTTTGAAACTGGTAATGTAGTTTTTAGAGATTTTTATGAAAAAGTATCTGTCTTCTTCTGTCTTTTGGGCCTCCTTATCTCGAGAGACAATGGATACGCGCCTGGAGGTGGTCAGTGGTTTGTGAAGCAGCGCCTGGAGTGGCTATAAAGGCCAATTCTGGAGTGACAGGCTCTTCCACAGGTGCTGCAGAGAAATTTGTTTGTTGGGGCTGTTGCACAGTTGGCTCTCCCCTTGCGCCTCTGTCTTTTTTCCTGCCAACTACTAAGTCTCTTCGACTGAAAAAGTATATTTGGGGAAAAAAAACACATTGACAGGGCTGCAGTTTTACATCACGTTGAACAGACAGCACCCCCAATGGTGCAGCACTCCCCCGGTACTGCATTGAAGTGTGAGCCTTGATTATGTGCTCAAGGCTCTGGAATGGAAGTATGATCCCATTCGTTGCTAACTCAGAGATGAGAGTGCAGCCAAATGAGCTACAGCTTGACAACATAAGTAAAATGAGTTATGAGTTGGTGATACCACAAAGCTTTCGATTCTATTAGTCTCAAACACCTCAAACTTCCAAGAATGTGCCTCGACACAGATAGCTGCGATTCATTACAAAGCCATAATCTATTCTAAAGATGCAGATAACGCCAGAAGCTGCATGAGCAAGCCTCAAGCACTTTATAACTGTTACCCAAACCCAACAGATTAGATAATAGCCTTGAAATCATTTTCTGCCATCTGTTCCTCCTAATTATATGTGCTGTTTAATCTTATATCTGCGTGTTTCTGATAATTCTAGTTTGTGTTGTGTTCCTTGCAAACTTGGAATAAATTCCTCTCCTTCAGATCAACATTCTATTAAAAAGGATGCAGCATTCATACGTAAGGTTGCCAACCCCCCAGGATTACGCTAGAGTTTCCAGAAATTAAAGATTAATATCCAGGATGCTGCTACAACCAACCCAGGAGAAAAAGCAGAATGCGATTCATCAAAATTGTGATGTTATCTTCATTTCCTTTGAACACTTTCATTAATTATTTATTGGTGCTGGAGCAGAAAGGGTGTTTGACCAATGGCCAAGTCAGTCCGTGAGGATCACGGAGTCTGTTTCCCTTTCCAATTGGCCATGGGAAGGTAATGTGCCTGGAGGATGGACCAACTGCAGGACCTTGGGGGCAGGGGGGTGGGGGGGGGGGGGTGGGGGGAGGTCAAGATGGGTGGTCAGGTGATGAAATCTCCAGGAATACACCCAACCAGAGTTGGCACTTGTACAGAGCATTGGTTGGCCGTGTTATTGTGCAGCAGGAGGTGTAGATTGTGCTGTCCTGATTCCTGATATGTCAATACAATTCACATTAGGCTACAGCCCCCCTCTCCTCTCCCCCCACAACACCCCCCCCCCACCCCGGTGATGAAAGAGATCTGAACCAAATTGGAAAACTAGGATCAACCCAATTGCCCCTCATTCTGTTTTTTATGGCTTCGACACCCTTCACATTCAATTGACCTTTAGATGAGGGGAGGGGGAACAGAGATATGATTAGTCAGCAGTCTAATGGAGGTCCTGCTTTCCCTTTGTAATGGGGCTGAAGCGAAACTGTAGGCTTTCAGGGCCCCTGTTCCCCCAACATTCAGTATCCCGAGCATGAAGGTGCCCTGCTTCCAGGCTGCAGGGAGACACTGGAGGAGTATGAGCTAGGGTGTATTTCATCTCGATCAAGATCGGGAAGGCAGTGCACATAAGACTGTGGGTGCAAAATGAGAGCCTACTGCACGTGATGCAGCAACACGTGGGGGTTCTGATGCACTTCCTCACCATGCCGTGTATTTCCAATCATAGCTAAATTAAAGCACATTCACTGTCAACAAAGCAGGAGCTTTAGTTTTGGTTGAAATCAGGAGGAGTCCAAAATAAAAGGGACTATGTATGGTCTGTTCGACAACTCAGCTGAATGGCATCTTCTCACTCAATGCTCTGTTAGTTTCTTATATACCGCAGTGTTCGAAAGCTTAGCAGTCGATTTGATGCTGAGATGAGCTTCTGACCACATAGTCACTCCAAACCAAAACCATCTATTTACGTCCCTGCCTCAGCTCAACTGCTACTGAAAATCTCATCTATGTTTTTGTTAGCTCTAAACTTGACTGTTCCAATGCCAGCCTCTCATCTTCTACCTTCCACAAACCTAAGTTCCATCCAAAAGTCTGCTGCCCATTTCCTGAATCACAGTAAGTCCCGTTCACCCATCATACCTGTCCTTGCTGAACTACATTGGTTCCTGGTCTGGCAAATTCTCATCCTTGTTTTCAAATCCCTCCAGTGCCTCGCCCTTCCCAATCTCTGTAACCTCTTCTCGTCATACAGAACTTTGAGACCTCTGCGTATCATTGATCTTAAAGTTCCACCATTGGCAGGCGTGCCTTCAGATGCCTTGTTACTAAGCTCTGGAATTCCCTCCCTAAACCTCTCCGTCTCTCTCTCGTCCTTTAAGACGCTCCTTAAAACCTACCTCTTTGACCAAGCTTTTGGTCCTCTGTCCTCATGGCTGGAATTTTACACTCCCCCCCAACACTCCATAGGAGCGGGCTAGTGGCAGGATGGGTCATAAAACTGAGTGGGAGGCAGGGGGAGGGTGCAATTCCTGTTGCCCTTCCGTCCCCGCTGCAATTTTATGAGGGGGGGGGGGCGGCAGCAAGAAACGTCCCACCCGCTTAGGCCAATCAATGCCCTTAAGTGGACACATAACAGCCACTTAAGGGCCTCTGCCCGCCGCCACGGGGAATTTACCCTTGGCTGGACAGGCAGCCCATGCCTGAGAAAAGCCGCCTGACAAAAGCAGGTGGCTTTCGGATGGCCTGAGGGTGGGTGGGCCCACCTGGTCAGGCACCCTGTGCCTGATGGAGGGCCACCTCTCATGCCCCAACCACCCCCAATGCTCAGCACCCCCCCACCCCGTACTCCCAATCAACCCCCCTTGCCTCGCCAGGGCCCAACCGATTACCCCGGCCGAGGCCTCAAAAACTCACCTTTGAATCAGGGACATCCTTCCTCTTCTTGTGGAAGCTGGGTTGCAGTCCCAGCAGTGACCACCACTCCCGGTAGCGCTGCTGGCACAGAGAGCTGCCGGCCCGCTGATTGGGACTTCCTGCCTCAATGAGGTGGAAGTCCCTCTTCAGACCAATTAAGGGCCCGGGAACCGCAAAATGCGGTCTGGATCCCCAGGCCAGGCGGAGGCAGGATCGCCACCGACTTTTAGGTCAGTGGACAGCTCCCGTCCGCCGAGGGTAAAATTCTGGCCTAAGAGTCTGGTCCATCCTGGCAGGAACCAAAGCCTGGGAAATTTAAGGGAACTGCCTGCTCCCATTAGCAAGGCATCAAGACTATCACTTGAACAATGGGACCCTGGTTGTGAGAAAGGGATCCCCAGATATGGGCTGTTTTATTTGCATAGTTGCAAGAAGAAATACATTGCTAACTACCATGCTTGAATCACGGGGTGACTGTCATATGATAAGCACCCCATCTTTGTTTTTTTAAGCTGGTGTTTCTCTGCAGCATGCTGACAAGCACCTGGACTCTGATAAGTACAGTCCCAAGTGGGGGTCCCTCCTTTCTCTCTCTTTCCATCCCAGCTTGCAAGCTTCGAACCCTGCCTGCTGACTGACCACCAGTGTATACTCCAGCTGTAACCAGAGACCCCTTGAAGGAAATAATCCGCATTGCTGTCTCCAACAGACCCACCGAATCAGCTATCTATCTCTTCTAACCAGAAGTCTCAGGACCACTGAATTCAGCTAGAAGCCAGCCAAATCACCAAGCCCCACAGACTGTATATCCCTTTTTTCCTATGGACTCTAACTCATGCAATCTACCCTTCCCCACTCTGTAACCTATTTGTGTGTGCGTGTGAACCTCGAGTGTTTGTGTGTGTGTCTGTGAAAGTTGGAGCGTAGTTTATTATTTTACTTAGATCGGTTTAAGTACAATAAAGCTAACCTCTTTCTTTGTTAAACTCAAGATAACCTGTCTAATTGGTTCCTTTTATAATCATAGCACTTAAATAAACAAAAGCTCACTGAATTGGCAAGTAAAAAAGAATTAAACCAATTGGTATGAAACAAGAGGGACAAGAGGGGAGCCCTTTGACCCCTCCTCACCTGCCCGGAGCAATAGTTAAAAAGGAAAGATTTTGCAGGGCTGTAGGGAAAGAACGAAGGAGTGGGACTAACTGATAGCTCCATCAGACAACCAGCCAACACATGATGGGCTGAATGGTCCCCTTCTATGCTGTATAATTCTCTAGCTTTTTACCCCTTCCAGTCTTGCAAGTTTTCTCATGCCCAGCTTGACCAGGATAGTGAGAAACATCCTGCTCCAAGGGGGGAAAATTTTCTCAGGAACTTGGAAGCGCATTTGGAGGTGGGGGCCCAGGAAAATCGCTGTGAAAGAGGTCATGCCACTTCCGCAACGTTTTCCCGCCTCTTTGCAGCTTCAGTGAGGTGACGCACTCGCCCAACAGTGGTGGGAGGCCAATCAAGGCTCATCAGCAACCAATTAGCAGCAATTTTCCAGTGTTAATGAGATTTTATTGGTGTCGTTTGGGACCCCCACTGTGTCGGTAGTTCGTCAGGTAACTGAAGGTGTATGCAGAGCAAGAGGTCGTAGCCCCATGCCTTAAGATGCAAATTTGAAAGGCTGAGATCCTTCACAGGGAGATGCTTTGCAATCTCCATCTGATCTCCTGGAGTCTGCAGTAAGGAATAATGCTGGTGACGAGGAAGTAGCGGCCGTTTCACTCCTCCATTTTGTCTCAACCACCCCCCCCCACCCCCCCCGCACACCCTGTGCACCAGCAGCACTCTCACTGCACACACAATGAAGGCTGGCCTTGCAGTCTCATACGCTGACCCGCCCTCCCACCTCCACAACCTGCTCACCGTCCCTAAATGGGCGGCGATCCTGGAGTCAGCCTCTTAATGGGGCACCTCCTGTAAAAATTACAGGGGAGGCACGCTGCCTCTGCGAATGGGATCGGAGCCCAAAAATGGTCCTGACCCGAAAATTTTCAAAGTCTGGAAAGTTCAGCCCCAAGTTTCTGCCAGAGCCACTTTCTAATCATCCACCAGGGGGTGCCAACGAGCTTCTGCAGGAGAAAAAGAAAGACTTGATTTCTATAGTGCAGCAGGATGTCCCAGAGAGCTTTGCAGCCAATGAATTGCAGCCAACTTGTGCACAGCAAGATCCCATAAAAAAAACAATGTGATCATGCAGATTATCTATTTTAGTGATATTGATTGTGAGATAAATATTGACCAGGACACTGGGGATAGCTCCCTTGCTCTTCTTCGGAATAGGATCTTTTTATGTCTGAGAGAGAATATGGGGGCTCTGGTTTAATAACCTATCCAAAAGATGGCACCTCCGACAGTGCAGCACTTTCTCAATACTGCACAGGGAGTGTCAGCATGGCGTTGGGGGAGAGGATGGTAAGAAGCACCCTACTCCTTCCTTATGGGAATTTCACAATGATCCATGGAACAGCTCCTTGTGAAGGAATATCTGAGATTCAGGAAACACCTCTTATTTGTCGATGGCACATGGGGATGAATTTTCGGGCATCCCCAAGGTTCAGAACTGTGGGGGGAGTGGGGGTGGGGTGCAAGGGTATGGTCCAAAAATACTGCCACTAGCCAACATGTCAGTTTTCCGATGCCGCTCCTGGTGTCAGCCTCCTGGTTGAGACCAATTAAAGTACTTGAGAAGATCATTAAGAGCTTTTTAGTGGTGATGGCTGCAATTTTGAAGGGGGGAGCTGGGGCATGGGTTACCCATGTTGTCTGTGCTGATCAGCTGAAGTGAGGCGGGTACAGAGTGGAGACGCCAGTCATGGCTGCCCCAGGGCATCACCCCAGCCCTATAAGAGGTGCAGCAGGGCAGAGGGGGACTTGGCATTTGGAAAGGAGGTGCCCTAGGCGCTCTGCAGGTGGTGGGGAGAGTGGGCACTCAGCGCTTGGGGCATTGAATGCGGTCGTCAACCCCTGGCATTGTGTGGGCAGAAGAGCAGGGGGGAAAGGCTGTCCATCACAATAGGGAGACTGCCTGTCCAAAAGGAAGGCTGCAGCTGGCAATGGGGCACAACTGTTAGATTTTGGGCCCAGTGGCGATGAGGGGTAACACCCTCCGCAGGAAAGGCAGCACCCCGAGCATCGGGAGGGTATGGGAGAGGAAAGAGGTACAGGAAAGACACAGAGCCTAAACCCTCACCAGAGGATCTACTGCTGAAGATGGAGCTATATGGAGATGACCGGGACCCAGTGCCGCGTGACACTGCAACACTCCAGGCAGATGGTCCTAGATATCTGTGACCTCATTGGTGAAGACCTCACACCTCACAGCAGTGGTCACACCGTCACCAGAAATAGACCTAGTGATCCAGGAAACTAAAGCCCTCCCTCCTGCGCATTCTCCTCAGCCACGCATTCATCTGCTCTATCCTCCTATTCCTATACTCATTAGAATGTGGCACCTGGAGTAATCCAGAGATTACAACCTTTGAGGTCCTGCTTTTTAATCTGCTACCTAGCTCCCTAAATTCTTGTTGCAGGACCTCATCCCTCTTTCTATCTATGTTGTTGGTACCAATGTGAACCACGACCTCTGACTGTTCACCCTCCCCCCTCAGAATGTCCTGCAGCTGCTCCATGACATCCTTGACCCTAGCACCAGGGAGGCAACATACCATCCTGGAGTCATGTTTGTGGCCACAGAAATGCCTATCTGTACCCCTTACGACAGAATCCCCTTTCACTATAGCTCTCCCACTCCTTTTCCTCCCCTCCCGTGCAGCTGAGCCACCCATGGTGCCACAGACTTGGCTCTTGCTGCATTCCCCTGAGAAGCTATGTCCCCCAACAGTATCCAAAGTGGAAAATCTGTTAGAGAGGGAGATGGATCCAGGGGGCTCCTGCACTACCTGCCTAGTTCTTTTACTCTGCCTGACGGTCACCCATTCCCTTTCTGCCTGTGCAGTCTTTACCTGCGTTGTGACCATCTCCCTGTACGGGCTATCCACAATGATCTCAGCCTCACGGATGCTTCACAGTGTCCCCAGCCGCTGCTCCACATCCAAAACGCGGATTTCGAGTAGCTGCAGCTGGAGACATTTCCTGCATACTAGTTCGCCCTGGACACTGGAGGTCCCTGACTTCCCACATTGTACAGGAGGAGCACTCCACTCTGCCGAGCTGCCCTGCCATGACTTACTTTTAATTTACTCCCTTAAATTACTCAAAAATTAGAGATTATTTACATTAGATATCTTTGCAGCATCCTTAAACACGGGTGAGGTCCCGGAGGACTGGAGAATTGCTAATGTTGTCCCCTTGTTTAAGAAGGGTAGCAGGGAAAATCCAGGTAATTATAGACCGGTGAGCCTGACGTCAGTGGTAGGGAAGCTGCTGGAGAAGATACTGAGGGATAGGATCTATTCCCATTTGGAGGAAAATGGGCTTATCAGTGATAGGCAACATGGTTTTGTGCAGGGAAGGTCATGTCTTACCAACTTAATAGAATTCTTTGAGGAAGTGACAAAGTTGATTGATGAGGGAAGGGCTGTAGATGTCATATACATGGACTTCAGTAAGGCGTTTGATAAGGTTCCCCATGGTAGGCTGATGGAGAAAGTGAAGTCGCATGGGGTCCAGGGTGTACTAGCTAGATGGATAAAGAACTGGCTGGGCAACAGGAGACAGAGAGTAGCAGTGGAAGGGAGTTTCTCAAAATGGAGACGTGTGACCAGTGGTGTTCCACAGGGATCCGTGCTGGGACCACTGTTGTTTGTGATATACATAAATGATCTGGAGGAAAGTATAGGTGGTCTGATTAGCAAGTTTGCAGACGACACTAAGATTGGTGGAGTAGCAGATAGTGAAGGGGACTGTCAGAGAATACAGCAGAATATAAATAGAATGGAGAGTTGGGCAGAGAAATGGCAGATGGAGTTCAATCAGGGCAAATGCGAGGTGATGCATTTTGGAAGATCCAATTCAAGAGTGAATTATACAGTAAATGGAAAAGTCCTGGGGAAAATTGATGTACAGAGAGACTTGGGTGTTTAGGTCCATTGTTCCCTGAAGGTGGCAACGCAGGTCAATAGAGTGGTCAAGAAGGCATACGGCATGCTTTCCTTCATCGGACGGGGTATTGAGTACAAGAGCTGGCAGGTCATGTTGCAGTTGTATAGGACTTTGGTTCGGCCACATTTGGAATACTGCGTGCAGTTCTGGTCGCCACATTACCAAAAGGATGTAGTTGCTTTGGAGAGAGTGCAGAGGAGGTTCACCAGGATGTTGCCTGGTATGGAGGGCACTAGCTATGAAGAGAGGTTGAGCAGATTAGGATTATTTTCATTAGAAAGACGGAGGTTGAGGGGGGACCTGATTGAGGTGTACAAAATCATGAGAGGTATAGACAGGGTGGATAGCAAGAAGCTTTTTCCCAGAGTGGGGGATTCAATTACTAGGGGTCACGAGTTCAAAGTGAGAGGGGAAACGTTTAGGGGGATATGCGTGGAAAGTTCTTTACGCAGAGGGTGGTGGGTGCCTGGAACGCGTTGCCAGCGGAGGTGGTAGACGCGGGCACGATAGCGTCTTTTAAGATGTATCTGGACAGATACATGAATGGGCAGGAAGCAAAGAGATACAGACCCTTAGAAAATAGGCGACATGTTTAGATAGAGGATCTGGATCGGCGCAGGCTTGGAGGGCCGAAGGGCCTGTTCCTGTGCTGTAATTTTCTTTGTTCTTTGTTCTTTGTATTAGGGACCTTGATTCCCTAAAAAACACTACTTACTATATAAAAAAACTGTAGACCTTACCTTTCTCTTTACTTTAGTTGTGAACACAGGATAGATGTAGAGAAGATATTTTCACTTGAGGGTGAGACCAGAACTAGGAGCCATAAATATAAAATAGTCACTGATAAATCCAGTGGGGAATTCAGAAGAAACTTCTTTACCCAGAGATGGTGAGAATGGGGAACTGGCTACCACAGGGTGTAGCTGGGGAAAATAGCAGAGATGCATTTAAGCGGCAGCTGGACAAACACATGAGGGAGAAAGGAAGAGAAGGATAGGCTGATGGGGTTGGATGAAGAGGGTTGGGAGGAGTCTTGTGGAGAACATAAAGACTGGGATGGACCTGATGGACCAAATGGCCTGTTTCTGTGCTAGAAAATCTATGTAATGTTGTGTAATGTAATAAGGCTAGGCCGTTCAGATGTAATATCAGGAAGTAGTTCTTCACACAAGGGACAGTGGATATCTGGAACTTTCACCCCAAAAAGACGTTGAGACTGTGATCCAATTGAAAACTTCAAAACTAAGATTGATAGAATTTTGTTAGGTAAGGCAATAATGGTTATGGAACCAAGGCAGATAAGTGGAGGTAAGATAGAGAACGACCATGATCAAATTGACTGACAGACCCGATTCAAGCAGCTGAATGGCCTTCTCCTATTCCTATGTTCTTTCCTCGTCTTAGATTGCCCTGAGGCAGCCAGTGCCCTAAAAAAAAGTCTGTTTGAAAATTGAAGCAGGCTGGAGATGCAGCAGGTATTAGGTAGAAATGACACGGAATTTACAGCATTGAAACAGGCCATTCAGTCCAATTGGTCTGTGTTGGTGTTTATGCTCCACACGAGCCTTTTCCCACTCTGCTTCATCGAGCCCTATCAACATATACTTTTATTCCTTTCGCCATGTGTTTATCTAGCTTCCCTTTAAAGACATCTATGCTATTTGCTTAACTGCTCCCTGTGATAGCAAGTTCCGCATTCTAACCATATTGGTTAAAGGAGCTCTCCTAAATTTGTTATTGGATTTACTAGTGACTATCTCATATTTGAATACTCCCCACAAATGGAAACATCTTCTCTACTTTTACCCTATCAAGCCCCTTCATAATTTGAAAGATCTTTATCAGATCAGCCATAGGCATATGGAATCCTTTCCTTTATGAGCCAAGGCATAGACTATAAGAGTAGGGAGGTTATGCTGGAACTGTATAAGGCCACAACTTGAGTATAGTGTGCAGTTCTGGTCACCTCATTACAGAAAGGATGTAACTGTGCTAGAGAGGGTACAGAGGAGATTTACGAGGATGTTGCCAGGACTGGAAAATTGCAGCTATGAGGAAAGATTGTTCTCCTTGGAACAGAGGAGACTGAGGGGAGATTTAATTGAGATGTACAAAACTGTGAGGGGCTTGGATAGAGTGGAGGGGAAGGGCCCTATGTAACTTAGCAAAGAGGTCAGTGACTAGGGGGCATAGATTTAAAGAGACTGGTGGAAGAATTAGAGGAGAGATGAGGATAAGTTTTTCACCCAGAGGGTGGTGGGGGTCTGGAACTCACTGCCTGAACAGGTGGTAGAGACAGAAAACCTCAACTCATTTAAAAGGTGCCTGGATGCACCTGAAGTTCTGTAACCTGCAGGGCTACGGGCCAAATGCTGGACAGTGGGCGTAGGCTGGGTGGCCCTTTTTATTTTCGGCAGGTGCAAACACGATAGGCCAAGTAGCCTCTTTCTGCGCCGTCAACTTTTATTCTACCCCTTGGTCTTCTCTTTTCTCACAAAAGAACCCCAGCCTGTTCAGTCTTTCCTGGTGGCTATAACTTCTCAGTTCAGGTGTTACCCTTTTTTGCACCTTCTCCAAATGCCTCTGTATCGTTTTTGTAATATGGAGATCAGAATTGTGCACAGTGCTCCAAGTACAGACAAGTAGGAGATTGTTGTGCTCATTGGGCTGATTGTCTGGTAGCTGCACTGAATGGCATGTACGTGATTTTGTGCCACTCAAAAAGAATATCATTCTCTGGAGGGCTTAGCAGAGGCAATCAAAGCAGGGAGAAGAGCACTACAGAAACAAAGAGACCACTATTTTCGTAAGACTGACCAAAAAACTCTCATTGACGAGATTCAGCACAGGAGAGAGAGATTGCTGGGACCCCATTGGAGGATGTAACATAACAAAGTGTTGTGTGCCATGTATTAGTGCCATGTGCCATTGGTCGCAATGGAGTGCCACCTCTCTCATCCACACTGATGCAAGATTTTCAATAACCTGCCCAGCTCAAGCAAGGTAACACACTGGCCAGTCTCCCTCTTCTTCCTTGGGCACTAACGTATTGCTCACCTTCTAGAATTAACAACTGCACAACTAACCTTTCACAATGTATTCTGGTCAAGTGACGCAGTAAATAAGAAACTTATAGTATGTGTTGCCATCTCCCTTTAACAACAATTACTTGCATGCTCTTAAATCTGAATCTTAAAACCCCTTCCTCCACTTCATCAACAACAGCACAAAGAGCTTGCACTTATATAGCGTCTTTAACAGAGTAAAATGCCCCAAGGTGCTTCACAGGAACATCATCAAACAAAATTTGACACCAAAACACTAAAGAGATATTAGGACATGCAGCCAAAATCTTGGTCAAAGAGGTAGATTTTGAGAAGCAACCTATCGGAGCAGGGAGAGGTAGAGGTGCCAAGAGGTTTAGGGAGGCTTTGGATCTAGGTGGCTGCTGAAGGCATGGTCACCAATGTTGGAGCAATGGAAATCGGGGATGCGCAAGAGGACAGAATTGGAGGAACAAGGAGACCTCAGAGAGTTGTAGAGCTAGAGGAGTTTACAGAGATTGGGAGGAGAGAGGCCATGGAGGGATTTGATAACAAGGATGAGAATTTTAAAATCGGGGCATGGCCGGACTGGGAACCAATGTCAGGCACTACCACCAAATCTCTTGATCTCTGCAGCTCTCTCTGTCACCTGGAAGACATTGTTAGTCTTTGCCTAATTCACTCAGACTTGTGGCAGCACAAACTTCACAGAATCATATAATTGTTACAATGCAGAAGGAGGCCATTCGGCCCATCGTGTCCGCACCGGCTCTCCAAATGACCAATTCACCTAGTGCCACTACCCTGCCCCCAACCCCCCACTCCCCGTAACCCTGCACATTCTTTCTTTTCATATAACTGTCTAATTTTCTTTTGACTGCTTCAATTGAACCTACCTCCACCACACTCTAAGGCAGTGCATTCGAGACGTTAACCACTCGCTGCGTGAAAAAGATTTTCCTCATGTCACTTTTGCTTCTTTTAACAAATACTTTAAATCTGTGCCCTCTCGTTCTTGATCCTTTCACAAGTGGAAACAGTTTCTCTCTATCTACTCTGCCCAGACACCTCATGATTTTGAATACCTCTATCAAATCTCCTCTCAGCCGTCTCTTCTCCAAGAAAACTGTCCCAACTTCTCCAATATATCTTCATAACTGAAGTTCCCAATCTCGGGAACCATTCTCGTGAATCTTTTCTGCACCCTCTCTAACGCCTTCACATTTTTCCTAAATTGTGGTGCCCAAAACTGGCCGAACTAGTGGCTGATACAAGTTCAACATAACCTACTTGCTCTTGTACTCTATGCCCCTATTAATAAAGCTCAGGACACTGTATGCTTTATAAACCACTCTCAACCTGTCCTGCCACCTTTAGTGACTTATGCACATATACACCCAGGTCCCTCTGCTCTGAGAGAGGCAGATCATGAAGAGGGAACATTGAGGAGCTCACTCCCTTTGATATGCAGTTCGTGGTACAATTAGGAGATCACTTCGCTACAGATGTGGGAGATGGCGAGGTCAGTAGCATATTGTTGGCATCAAGGTAGTTGATAATCACCTGGGCAACCCTGCAAAACAGCACACAGCCACACTGCCTTCAACACCCCCCTCTGTCTACCCATTATCCGAGGGTGTAATGGTCACCCATGCTTAGCTTATACCCTCATTTCCTGTAAAATTGATCACAAGGGGTGCAGACAATGAAGAAGAGGAGAAAAGTGATGAAAGGTAGCAGAAGGGGCAGAAGGCAGAGGAACCGAGACAAGGAAAATCATCCTGGCCGGCCACAACGATCACTATGATAAGAAGGATGATAATGATGAAGACAATGTGGGGGTCAAACCCACCCACTAGTCCCTCAGCTAAGACCCTTCCCCATGTTATTTGGCCACAAGCCCCTCTAAGTTACTTTTTCACTGCCATGCACCGGTTCAGATTCTTTCACCCAGAGTAGGGAGAGGAAATTAGCTAGTGTTATTGAGGATATAGCTTGGACAATTTACAGTGATTGAGGAATAAGCAGTGGATCTTTCCAGTGAAGACCACGAACAAGGTTTCCCAACAGCTTTGGATCCAGAACTCATGGGCACTCCCTTGAAAATGAAGGAACGTCAGGCCTACGCGTAGGCTCCAAGGTGAGGATGTGTGGCAGCTGACAGTTGCGACTCTCAAGCCTACAGCTCTCCTTCATGGCAACACCAAGGAAGAGGATTTTTTTCTTTCATTCCAGGTCATCAATGGATCTTGTTGCAACTGCACAGGAATCTGCCGCAGCCCCTCCCACAACAGACACCAGTCAGTGGGTCCATCTCCATGGAAATGTGAACTGAGGCTCTAGTTTCAGTAGAGGACACCCTGCATTCAAGCTCCCAGATTCTGGGGGACCGAGACACAGGTTCCTTAGAGTTGCCAACTCTGGCTGGATGTATTCTTGGAGGTGTTATCACATGACCTTCTCCCTCCAACTACCCAGCCCATGCTCCCCCACCACTGGTCGCCCATTAGTCCCTCCTCATGTCGCAATGCTTTTCCACGGCCAATTGAAAAAACAAACAGGATCTTCATTACTCGATTGGATGATGCTTAACTGTCAGGCAAACAGCCTTTTCTTTCCTATTACCAACATCTTTATAATTAATTCACAAAAATGTTGAAAGAACATTATTATTTTTAATTCCCCTATGATTTCTGTCCAGGGTTTTACTCGCAGCAATGTTCAGCAGATAATGTTCAATTTCTGGAGATGCCAGCTCACTACCACCTGTCTCCCCAAAGCCTGTCCACCATCTACAAGGTACAAGTCAGGATGGAATACTCTCCACTTGCCTGGATGGGTGCAACTCCAACAACACTTAGGAAGCTTGACGCCATCCAGGACAAAGCAGCCCGCTTGATCGGCATCCCATCCACCACCTTCCCTATCCACCACCTTCAACATTCTCTCCCTCCACCACCAACACACAGTGGCAGCCGTGTGTACCATCTAAAAGATGCACTGCAACAATTCATAACACCTCCTTCGACAGCACCTTCCAAACCCATGACCTCTACCACCTAGAAGGACAAGGGCAGTAGTCGCATGGGAATACCACCACCTGCAAGTTCCCCTCCAAGGCACACACCATCCTGACTTCGAACTATATCACTGTTCCTTCACTGTCGCTGGGTAAAATTCCTGGAACTCCCTTCCTGACAGCACTGTGGGTGTACTCGCACCAGATGGACTGTAGTGGTTCAAGAAGGCGATTCACCACCACCTGTCAAGGGCAATTAGGTTTGGGCAACAAATGCTGGCCTGGCCAGTGATGCTAATATCCCATGAAGGAATGTTAAAAAACCTTGGAGGGTTGATAACCCGAACTGGCTGGTGCATATCGGGACTTTCAGGATCTGATTACTGCCACTAAGCCTGATTGTTACTACTGATTAATGAAGACACAGGTTCAGATGCCCAGTGACACTAATTGTAAAGCCCTTGGCAAACCATTAAACAGCAAGTCAAGTTAAGGCTGGCATATGTAAACAAGAAGTATTAGCAAGCTGCAGTTTTCCAAATTAACACTAGATGAAGCCAAATGTTAACAAATCTCAATCTTCACTTCAAATCTGTCGTGGCTCTTAAAAGTAGCAACGCTGGTGTTGTGTTTTGAGATTGTTTTGAGATTGCAATGTGCATTGTGTACACTAGAGGCTGCTATAGAACACGCATGCTCGCAAAGTGAAAGTAAAACAGAGAATAAAATAAGCCTTTATGTTCAACAGCCTGCTGCTGTGTCTCGTCGTGCTGTTTCAGTCTGAGCTTCACATTTTATACTAAACTCGGTCAGACCTCACTAAAGGTCTCACAGGGAGTGGAACTAATTAGGTAGTTCTTTCAAAGAGCTGGCACTATGAGGAGGGGCTGAGTGGCCTCCCTGTGTGTAGTACAATTCTATGAAATAAAATATATATCGTCAGTTCTTCAAACTGAAGCATTTGGCCCACCAAGTCTGCCTTAATGTTTTCGCCACATGAGTTACCTAGTCCAATCCCACTCTGCATGAAGAACTTCCTGACATTGATTATAAATTTGTTTGCCCACAGTTGAGTAGTTCGACCGTGTGGTAATTGGCCAGATTGGATTTGTCCTGCTTTTTGTGGACAGTATGTACTTGGGCAATTTTCCATATCGTCAGGTAGATGCCAGTGTTGTAGCAATACTTAGCTTGGTTAAGGACGCTGCTGGTTCTGGAACACAAGCCTTCAGCACTACAGTCAGGATGTTGTCAGGGCTCATAGCATTTGATGATCTTTTAATGTCATGTTAAAATATCTGAAGACTTTGCATCTGATGGTGGGGTCCTCAGGAGGAGGCCAAGAAGGATTAGCCACTTCTGGCTGAAGATGTTCCTTTGCAGTGATATTCTGTGCTCTGCCATCATTGAGGATAGGGATGTTCATGAAGACTCCTCCTCCTATTAGTTGTTTAATTGTCCACTGCTATTCGGGATTCGATGTTGCAGGTTTACAGAGCTCTGGCTAGGTAGTTGTGGGATCGCTTCAGACTGTTTATAACATCTTACTTCTACTGCTAAGAATGCATGTAGTCCTGTGTTGTAGCTTCAGCAGACTGGCACCTCATTTTCAGGCATGCCTGATACTGCCAGCATGCTCTTCTACAATCTTCATTGAACTGGGATTGGTAATCTAATTTGAAGGTGATGGAGGATATGCCGGGCCATGAGGTCACAGATTCCACTATATAACTCTGCTGATGATGATGGCCCACAGCGCCTCACAGGTGTCCAGTTTTGAGCTGCTACATTTGTGCTGAATCTATCCCATTTAGCATGATGGCCGTGCCACTGTCATGGACAGACACATCTGTGATGGGTAGATTGGTGATGACAAGGGTAAGTAGATTTTCCCCTTGTGTTGCTTCTCTTAGCACCTGCCACAAGCCCAGTCTGGCAGCTATGTCCTTTGGACTCAGCCAGCTCGGTCAGTGATGGCACTACCGAGCCACTCTTGATGATGGATATTGAATTCTCCTAACCGGAGTACGTTCAGTGCCCTTGCTACCGTCAGTTATTCTTCCAAGTCATGTTCAACATGGAGGAGCACTGATCAGCTGAGGGGGAGTAGTTGGTGGTAATCAATAGGAGGTTTTCTTGTCAATTCTTGACTTGAAGTCATGAGACTTGTTGAAATCTCGAGTCAATGTTGAGGACTCCCGACTGTATACCACTGTATCCCCACCTCTGCTGGCTCTGTTTATCAGTGGGACATGACATACTCAAAAATGGTGATGGAAGGCTCTGAGACATTGACTGATAGCATGATTATGTGAGTATGACTATCATACACTGGGGTGGAAATTAGTCTGGTCTCAAAAATTGAGAACCACGCAAGCAATTCCTACCTCACCGCCTCCCCCCACCCCTCCACCAAAGACTTGCTTGAGGCATCTACATTGTCAATCCTCTCAGTGCTTTAAAAACCATGATCATGTCCCTCCTCAAACTCCTTTGTTACACCAAAAACAAACAAAATTCCTCTCCCTGCAACCTACAACATTAAGTCCCTTCTCTAACACATTGATCGGGAATTTATGCTGGCGACAGGGGTCTCAACGCCTAGAGAAGGCAACACCGAGATTCCTGCGTTGCCTCTTCTCCGGAAAGCCCACCAAATCTAGTGCCAATCAGGCATTTAAGTGCACGGCGGCGGGCCTTCCACAGGATCATGGACCCTGTCGCCAGAAGTCCTGCCCTTGGAGAGCATCTGGTCAATCAAAGGCTGGCAGCTCTTCCGCTGAGCAGCGCCACCATGGAGATGGTGGCTGCTGCCAGAACAGCACCTACCAGAGCCCCAGGAGCAGCGCTGGGCCCAGGCCACAGGTAGGTCAGGGCTGGAGGGGTCTCGCGGGGTGGGGGTCACGGGGGACGGGGTGTAAAGGAGCCGGTAGCATGGGCAGGAGGGGTGTCTCTCAGCGGTCCCCCATCCCTTCCTGATTCCGGGTCCCTCGTTCAGGCACTAAGTGCCTTTTAGTGAGGGGCACCCCACTCTTCATCCAGAGCTGGGAAGCAGCCTGCACGGTTTTTTTCTGCCATGCTTCCCTTGTGGTGATAGAGCCGCCCGCCACAGGGCTAATTGGGGTTGCGGTGGGGTGAGGCCCTTAATTGGGATTAATTGCCCAGTTAAGGGTCTCAGTTGGCGGCGAGGCGGGAAGGTCCTTCACAGGCCCTGGACAACATTTTGGCAGAGACAGATGATGGTGTGAATCCATCCCCCCCCCGCCACCATTCCACCCAAATTTATGCTCTCCCCCCCTCCAAACCCGCCGCAGGGGAGACCATAAAATTCCCCCCATTGATAGTGGCACTTCACTATTGCTTAACTTGAAACTAAACTCTCCCTTAAAGGAACGAGGAGGGGACACTCAGCAACATCGGCGGACCCAGCTGCATTTCTGCTGCAACAGCGAAATGGGAAGAGAGGCCAGACATAGAGACACACAGGAAACAGGAAGCTGGCAAGTTCACTGATGAGTCTGGTAGAAAGTTAAAGCCAGCACCAGCAATTCATTGAAGGTGAAAGCAATTATAATTTGGCTCATAAATACTGCCAGAGAAAAAAGATACACTGTATCTACAGCGATAATCTGTCTGTGAGCTCGATGGGATATCTATTGCTATTAAAGATAAAGCTGCAGGCAATCACAAAAGGTGCATTGCCAAAATCTTGTTTATGGTGCTGCAGTTATCTGATGGAATAGCAACCCGCTAAAATAGTAAACAAGTGACATTTGGTGCCAGGATTCCAAAAGCCGAATGATGTGAATACAGGAGGCAATTATCCCCTTTCCCATCCCCTCCCCAAACTCCTAATGGCCTATTTGTTGAATGGACTGCCCAGTGCAAAGCTGACCTCTACAAACTGGACAAGTTCCAGGTTGGATTCTCCAGGCAGGAATTTTGGGCCCCGCCAAGATTAGGAACAGAGGTGGACGGGGACCCGAAGATACCAGCGGTGCCAGTGTGCTGTTTTCCTGGCCCTGTTCCCGGCATCGGCCATTTTTGCTGAGGAAGGGTCTGTTTTAACAGGGTTGGGCTGGTAAGACTGCCCATCCCCACAAGGCGGGCAGCCAATTAGGCTTGTTAGGAGCCTTTCTCACAGTTAGTTAAGGATGTTCCAGTCGGCCTCCAGTTTTCCGACGCGACAGGGGGCAGCTCAAATGCCTGAAGGCGGGGACCCAGCGGCAGGCTGAGGTGCTAATGCTCCAGGTAGGCCTACAGGCCCTCCTTGCCTGTCTGGGTGGGGGTACAGCCAAAAGCTGCTCTGTAGAGGGATTTCCCCCACTCCCCCACCCTAACATCCCCATCCCCACACTGGTGGCCTGGCTGCTTTTCCTATTCTTTAATTGAATTTTTAAAAAAGGTTGCTGAGAGTGCACCTTCACCTTGAAGAACCCTCCCAGTTACTTACCATTCATTGCAGCCAACTGCTTCTCTGAAGCTGGAAGGCCTCTGATTGGCCCACCAGCTTGGAGAGCCCACCCTTAATTGGAAAGAGAACCTGTCTCCACGCCAATTAAGGGGGCATCCCAGGCAAAATCTCAATGTTTCCCCCCTCAGTGAGGCCAGGTTCAGGACCTGGAAACAGTCCCAGCTACTGTTTGCTGCCCCCAAAGTGAAAATGCAGCCCCCTTTGTCTGTTCACTGAGTTCACTGATCTTGGCTGGGTGGCTATATTTTTTTAGGGGGTCTGAGGCAGGGGAAGTCTATAAGGCTATAATTAGTGCCTGGACCTATGGGAAGGAGCCAGGCTCCCTGTTCCCAATCGCTATCCAGCGACCTTGTCTAGACAGGGCACAGGCTGGGACATTGGGTCTCGGCTTGTCACTGTATTTATAAATGACTTAGTTCAACAAAAAAAATACTTACATTTATTTGGCACTTTTCATAACCATAGGACATCTGAAAGCATTTTGCAGCTAATTAAGTGCTTTTGAAGTGTAGTCAACTGTTGAAATGTAGCAAATGAGGCAGCCAGTTTGTGCACAGCAAGCTCCCACAAAGAGCAATGTGCTAATGACCAGGCAATCTGTTATAAATATCGGCCAGGACACCGGAGATATAAGGAATAGGGAGCCACATATCCAAGTTTGCTGATGACACACAGTAAACAGTATAGCTGGGAGCACAAATTTGCAAAAGGACATTGATAGATTAAGTGAGTGGGCAAAACTATGGCAGATGCAGTTTAGTGTGGGGAACTGTGAGATCATTCACTTTGCACTTAAGAAAGGTAGAACAGAGCATTTACTAAATGATGAGCAGCTAGGAAGTGTGGAGGAGCAACAAGATTTCAGAGTCCAAGCTCAGGAATTAATAAAAGCTAGTGAACAGGTGCAAAATACTAATGTGGAAGGTTAATGGAATGTTGACGTTATCGCAAGGGGACTGGAGTACAAAGTGGTAACATTTCTGTTACAGTTGTACAAAACTCTGGTTCGACCACATTTAGAGAATTGCAAGAAGAAGGGTGCCGATTCATCAGAATGATACCAGGGCAAATATGGTTAAATTATGAAAGGTTGCATAGACTATATCTGTATTCTTTGAGTAAAGAAGATTAAGGGGTGATCTAATTAAGGTGTTTGAAATGATTAAAGGTTTTTTTTAGGGTATTTGGAGAGAAATTGGGGGCGGCACAGTGGCGCAGTGGTTAGCACCGCAGCCTCACAGCTCCAGTGACCCGGGTTCAATTCTGGGTACTGCCTGTGTGGAGTTTGCAAGTTCTCCCTGTGTTTGCGTTGGTTTCCTCCGGGTGCTCCGGTTTCCTCCCACATGCCAAAGACTTGCAGGTTGATAGGTAAATTGGCCATTAGCAATTGCCCCTAGTGTAGGTAGGTGGTAGGGAAATATAGGGACAGGTGGGGATGTGGTAGGAATATGGGATTAGTGTAGGATTAGCATAAAATGGGTGGTTGATGGTCGGCACAGACTCGGTGGGCCGAAGGGCCTGTTTCAGTGCTGTATCTCTAAAAAAAAACTATTTCCTCTGTTTGGGGTGGTGGTGAGGGGAGGGAGTCCAATAAAAGAAAACTAAGTTAGAACTAAGTCATTCAGGGTTGATCGTGAAATGATAGTGAAAATCTGGTATTCTCTCTGCCAGACAGCTGTTGTGGCTAGAGGTTAATTGAAAGTATCAAAACTGAGATTGATAGATTTTTGTTAGGCAAAGATTTAAGGGGTTATGGAACCAAGGCAAGTAGTTGGACTTAAGATGCAATCAGCTATGATGTAATTGAATGGTGGAATGGGCTTGAGGGGGTAAATGGCCTCCTCCAGTTCCTATGTTCCTCAGATGATTAAAAGATTTGATAGGGTCATAAGAATATAAGTAGGAACAGGATTAGGCCACTTGGCCCCTCGAGCCTGCTCCACTATTCAATAAAATCATGGCTGATCTGATTGTGGCCTTAACTCTACTTTCCTGCCTGCCCTAATAACCCTTTACTCCCTTGTAGATCAATAATCTGACTGGCTCAGCCTTGAATATATTCAATGACCCAGCCTCCACTGCTCTCTGGGGTAGAGAATTCCAAAGATTAATGACCCCCTGAGAGAAGAAAATCCTCCTCATCTCCATCTTAAATGGGAGACCCTTATTTTGAAACTGTGCCCACTTGTTCTAGATTCCTCCATGAGGGGAAACATCCTCTCAGCATCTACCCTGTCAAGCCCCCTCAAAATTATATATGTTTCAATAAGATCACCTCTCATTCTTCTAAACTCCAACCTACACAACCTTTCCACACAAGACAACCCCGTCATCCCAGGAATCAGCCGAGTGAACCTTCTCTGAACTATCTCCAATACAGGTATATCCTTCCTTAAATATGGAGACCAAAACTGTACACAGTATTCTAGGTGTGGTCTCACTAACACCCTGTACAGCTGTAGTAAGGCTGGCCTACTTTTATATTCCATCTCCCTTGCAATAACGGCCAACTTTCCATTTGCCTTCCTAATTATTTGGTGTACCTGCATTCTAGCCTTTTGTGATTCTTGTACAAGGACACCCAGATCCCTCTGTATCACAGAATTCTGCAGTCTTTCTCTGTTTAAATAATATTATGTTTTTGTTTTCTCATATTTTCCCATATTATACTCCATCTGCCAAATTTTTGCCCACTCACTTAACCTATCTATATCCCTTTGCAGACTCTTTGTGTCTTCACAACTTGCTTTCCTACCTATCTTTGTATCATCAGCAAATTTGGCTACAACACACTCGGTCCCTTCATCCAAGTCATTTATATAGATTGTAAATAGTTGAGGCCCAGTACTGATCCCTGTTGCACTCCACTAGTTAGAGTTTGCCAACCTGATAATGATCCATTTATCCCGATTCTGTTTCCTGTTAGTTAGCCAATCCTCTATCCATGCTAATATATTAATCCCAACACCATGAGCTCTTATCTTGTGCAGTCACCTTATTAAATGCCTTTGGAAATCAAAATACACTACACCTACTGGTTCCCTTTATCCACCCTGTTTGTTACATCCTCAAAGAACTCCAATAAATTTGTCAAACACGATTATCATTTCATAAAACCATGTTGACTCTCCCTGATTGCATTATGATTTTCTAAATGTCCTGCCACAACTTCATTAATAATGAATTCCAGCATTTTCCCAATGTCAGATGTTAAGCTAACTGGTATATCGTTTCCTGCTTTCTGTCTCCCTCCTTTCTTGAATAGAGCTGTTACATTTGCTGTTTTTCATTCCACTGAGACCTTTCCAGAATCTAGGAAATTTTGGAAAATGACAACCAATGAATCCACTATCTCTACAGCCACTTCTTTTAAAACCATCGGATGCAGGCCATCAGATCCAGGTGACTTGGCAGACCTTAGTCCCATTAGTTTTTCTAGTACTTTTTCTCTAGTAATAGTAATCATTTCAAGTTCCTCCCTCCCTTTTTCCTCTTGATTTTCAACTATTCTTGGGATTTCTTTTGTGTCTTCTTCTTTGCAGACAGTCACAAATACTTGTTCAAAGTCCCGGCCATTTCCTTGTTTCCCATTATTCATTAATTCCCCAGTCTCATCCTCTAAGGGACCAATGTTTACTTTAGCTACTCTCTTCCTTTTTATACACTTGTAGAATCTCTTATTTTCTGTTTTTATACTTCTTGCTAGTTTACTCAATCTTTTTTTTAGTCATCTTTTGCTGGTTTCTAAAATTTTCCCAATCTTCCAGCCTATCATTAATCTTCACAACGTTGTATGCCTTTCCTTTCAATTTGATACCATCCTTAACTTCCTTTGTTATTCACAGATGGTGCATCCTTCTCATAGAGTTTTTCTTTCTCAATGGTATATATCTCTGTTAAGGGTTCTGAAATATCTATTTAAATGTATGCCACTGCTTATACCATTTAACCTTTTAACTTATTTTCCCAGTCCACTATAGCCAATTCTGTCCTCATACCTTTGTAATTGCCTTTATTTAAGTTTAAGACACTAGTTTCAGACACAAGTTTCTCATCTTCAAACGGAATGTGAATTTCTATCATGTTATGATCACTCTTGCCTAGAGGATCCTTTACTATGAGATAATTAATTAATCCTGTCTCATTACACATTACCGGTCTAAAATAGCCTGTTTCCCTGTTTGGTTCCAGAATGTATTGTTCTAAGAAACTGTCCTGGATACACTCTATGAATTCATCCCCCAGGTTATCTTTGCAATTTTGATTAGTCCAATCGATATGAAGATTCAAATCGTCCATGATTATTGCAGTACCTTTCCCACAAGACCCAAATTTCTTAATTTATATTCCATCCTACAGTGTAGCTATTGTTAGATGGCCTATAAACTATACCCATCAGTGACTTCTTTCTCTTGCTATTTCTTATCTCCACTCAAACTGATTCTACATCTTGATCTTCTAAGCCGAGATCATTTCTCACTACTGTACTGATCTCGTCCTTTATTAACAGAGCTACAACCCTTCCTTTTCCTTTCTTCATATCCTTCCGAAGTGTCAAATACCCTTGAATAGTCAGTTCCCAGCTTCGGTCTCTCTGCGACCACGTCTCTATAATGGTTATCATATATACTTAATTATTTATATTTGTGCTATCAATTCATCCATCTTGTTATGAATGCTGCATGTATTCAGATAAAGAACCTTTAGTTCTGTTTTTTTATCATTTTTCCCCAGTCTGACTCTATTTGCTGGTGCACTCTTATGTTTGTACCCTCTGACCATTCTGTCATGCTCTGATTATCATTTCTCAATTTACTACCCTGCACTGTTGCCTTGTCCGTTCTGGTTAACTTTCTGAATCTCTCCTCATTCGAACTCCCCCCCCCCCCCCACCCCCCCAACTATTTCGCTTAAAGCCCTCGCTACAGCCCTAGTTATACAATTTGCCAGGACACTGGTCCCAGCGTTGTTCAGGTGAAGCCTGTCCCAATGGTACAATTCCCTCTTTCCCCAGTACTGGTGCCAGTGCCCAATGAATCAAAACCCATTTCTCCCAAACTAATCTTTGACCCATGTATTTAACTCTCTGATCTTATTTGCCCTATGCCAATTTGTTCATGGCTCAGGTAGTAATGCAGGGAATATTACCTTTGTGGTTCTGCTTTTAAATTTAGCCACCAGCTGCTCATACTCCCTGAGCAGAACCTCTTTCTTACTCCTACCCATGTCATTGGTACCTATGTGGACCATGACAACTGGATCCTTCCCTTCCCACTCCAAGTTCCTCTCTAACCCCGCCTTAACCCTGGCACCGGGCAGGAAACAGAGCCTTAGGGACTCACGCTCGCAGCTGCAGAGAGCAGTATCTATCCCCCTAACTATACTGTCCCCGACGACTACCACATTCCTTTTTACTCCCTCCACTTGAATGGCACCCTGCACCACGGTGCTGTAGTCAGTTTGCTCATCCTCCCTGTCATCTCTGCTCTCAGCCACACAGGTTGCAAGAACCTCAAACTTTTTGGACAAGTACAAGGGCTGAGGCTCCTCCAGTGATACCTTCTGGATCCCCATTTCTGCCTCACTCATAGTCACAAAAAAACTATTTCCTCTGCTGGGGGTGTCCAGAACAAGGGGGCATAACTTTAAAATGAGAGCTAGGCCAATCAGGGGTGATATCAGGAAGCACTTCTTCATGCAAAGGGTGGTGGAAATCTGGAACTCTCTGCTCCAAAAATCTGTTGAGACTGGGGGTGAATGAGAAATTTCCAAACTGAGATTGATAGATTTTTGGATCAAGTTTTAAGGGTTATGGAACAAAGGTGGGCAAATGTAGATAAGATACAGATTAGCCATGGTTTAAGGGCTCAAAGGGATGAATGGGCTACTCCTGCTTCTATGTGCCTCTGTTAACCAACATGCAAACATAAAGGTGAGATAATATTCAGAAAATTCATTAGACAGGGACACCTCATGCATCTTCTACCCCAGCCATTAATAATGATAACTCCAAGGGGAGGCAACAATCTTCACGTGCCAACTTAGATGGTGAGCATTGGCAAGCTATTTGACTGTAGGGGGCATCACTGCCAAGCCCTGAAGTCCACAGACAAACTGCAGCAGTCGTTGGACGGTGATGAGGAGCAGCAATCCTAGCTGATAGATATTTCCCACCACTCCTAACTCCCATCATTCCTGTCTAAGACTTGCTTCAGGTTTTCTTGGATCATTACCAGATCTTTATTTACATCTGAAATGGGTTTTTAAAACAACATCTCCCGAATCACAAGACGGGAGGTAGCACAGCTTGTTCCTCAGCCTCTGCCAATGTGCGTCTTGACCCTGGTACTCAGTGATCGACATAGGTGACTCAATGTGATCGCTTTGCCAATTAGCCTTTGAGGGAAGAAAGACTTCCATTTCATGGCATCAGGACGTCCCAAAGCACTTTACAGCCCATGAGGGACTTTTGAAGTATCGTCACTGCTGCAATGTAGGAAACACCACAGTCAATTTGTGCACAGCAAGCTCCCACAAACAACAATGGCCACACGCACAGGTTCTTCAGATAGTGCAGTAGCCCACAAGGCATTTCAACATCAAATCTGTGTGACATGGGTGGAAGGAGCCTGAGAGGTGAATAAATGGTTGTCCAGTGCCAGTCATGGCTCAATGGATAACACTGCCACTTCTGATTCCAAAGGTTATAGGTTCAGTCCTACTCTCAAGTCTTGAGCACAAAAGCTAGGCTGATAGTTCAGTACTGCATGACCAGAGTTGGGATGTTAAACCACAGACCTGTCTACCCTCTTGGCTTGTTATTTCCCAAAATGTAAATTAATTGTTGTAAAATGTCAAGCAGGCCTGTCCGAGAGGGTCCTCGCTATCACGGTGAAGTTAGCCTAAAAAGTGCACAGAGCATAGTCAGCAAATAATTGCCTGAATTAAGCAGTGCGAACCCTACTCCAGTTCGTCTTCAGTCATGCTGTGATGTCACTGGGACTGCTGCAAATTAATGATTTGGTTTGATCTTTACCAACCTTAACAAAAAGTCAACTTCTCTTTCAGCACAGTGCCAACACTAAGATGCTAGCAGAACTCCTATGGCATTACTCATGACACACAGTTTTACACTGTGCCTCTTGCCTCTGAGTCAGAAGCTTGTGGGTTCACATCGTCAGCTTATAATCTAAACTGACACTGCCAGTGCAGCACTGAGGGAGTGCTGCACTGTCGTAAGTGCCAACGTTTAGATGAGACTTTAAACCCCAAGGCCCTGTCTTCCCTCTCAGGTGGACATAAAGGTGCATGGCACTATTTTTGAAGAAGAGCAGAGGTATCCTGGCCAACATATATCACTCAATCAACATCACTAAAACAGATTATCTGTCAATATCACATTGTTGTTGGGGGGAGCTTGTTGTGTGCAAATTGGCTGTCACTTTTCCTACTCTACAATAGTGTTAGAAGACTTTCTTTCATTCTGTATAATGACTATGAGTACTCTACCAGGAGCACACAAACTGTAACATTCTACTGTGACAAATGTTGCATGGTGTAATTGCAGCTCTGTTAAACTTTTCTATCCCTTTAGAGTAACAGAAGGTTGCCAATGGTCTATGAGAAAGAAAGAACTTGCATTTATATAGCAACTTTCACAAACAAGACATCCCAAAATGCTTTGCAACCAATAAAGTATTTTTGAAGTGTAATTGCTGCCGTACTCCAGAGAAAGGTGGCAGTGACTAAATAATCTGTTTCAGTGTTGTTGGCTGAGGGATCAACATTAATACTTCTCTTGTTATTCTTTGAAATATCTGCATGGGATCTTTTAAGTTCACCTGAGAGAGCAGATGAGATCGTGACTTAATGTTTTCAACTGCCAGTCAGCACCTCTGACAGGGCTGCATGGAACTGTCAGCCTAGGTTTTGTGCTCAGGTTTCTGGAGTGAGACTTGAACCCATGACTATTTGACTCAGAGACAGGAGTGTCATGCCGACACCTGACGATGCAATAACAAGAGTTTAATTACTTTGTGGTGTTGAGATTTACAAGTTGGAAAATGCTTGAAAATTACAGATCCAATTCCAAAATCAACCTGAAATGACTGTCTGTGTTTCTGTGTATTTTTATATGTCTAATACTTTGAAGCCTTGTAAATGATGTTTGATGAACGTTAAGATAGATAATAATTGACTGCATTAATGTGTCGAGCCAACAGACCTGTCTAAGCAGGTACAAGTTTGAAACCTGAACCTGTAACACAATCACACACATAAGGATTTTTGTTTAGTTTCCATGGAAAACTAGGCTTTCATTTCATAAAGCTGTAAATATTGATTTTTATCAGTTTGAAAGTACAGTAATTCAAGGGCGAAGCTCTGGCAGTCTCCGCGGTTTAATAGTTTAACTGTCGAGAGTGCTTCTGAAAATATTTCCTCTATCATACCAAGCACGTGGATTGCAATGGCTCTATAAATCTCCAAATTTCTCAGCAGGGAGGAGTCCAGTGGTAAAAACATATTGTGAAGGATCAGTAGTCAAGGGATTCCTGGTAATAGCCTTTGAACCAGAATTTGCAGTCACTTAAAATCTGACAATAAAGCAACTCCATGGAAAAATAACTTTCTTTAGTTTTATATTGCACCTTTAAATATTTAGCATTTCTGTTCTCCAGGCAATAGGAGCAGAATTTGATCCAAAGGTGTGAGGGGGAGGGTTTTAGACTCTTGGGACATTGGGACTAGTTCTGGGGGAAGTACAAACTGGACGGGTTACACCTGGGCAGGACCGGGACTGATGTCCTCGGGGGAGTATTTGCGAGAGTGATTGGGGAGGGTTTAAACTAAAATGGAAGGGGGATGGGAACCTTTGCAAGGAGTCAGAGGAGGGGAGATCAAAGACAAGAACAAAAGACAGTAAGGGGAATAAGAAAAGTGATAGGCAGAGAAATCAAGGACCAGAATCAAACAGGACCACAGTGAAAAATAGTGGGAAGGGGACAAGTAATGGTAAAAAGACAAGCCTTAAGGCTTTGTGCCTTAACGCGCGGAGCATTCGTAAAAAAGTGGATGAATTAATCGCGCAAATAGATGTAAATGGGTATGATATAGTCGGGATTACGGAGACACGGCTGTAGGGTGACCAGAGATGGGAAATGAACATCCAGGAGTATTCAGTATTTAGGAAGGACAAACAAAAAGTAAAAGGCGGTGGAGTTGCATTGCTGGTTAAAGAGGAAATTAATGCAATAGTGAGGAAGGATATTAGCTCTGACGATGTGGAATCTGTATGGGTAGAGCTGAGAAACACTAAGGGGCAAAAAACGTTAGTGGGGGTTGTATATAGACCCCCAAATTATAGTGGTGATGTTGGGATGGCATTAAACAGGAAATTAGAGATGCATGTGTTAAAGGAACATCTGTAATTATGGGTGATTTTAATCTGCATATAGATTGGGCAAATCAAATTAGTCACAATACCGTAGAGGAGGAATTCATGGAGTGTATACGGGATGGTTTTCTGGACCAATATATTGAGGAACCAACTAGGGAACAGGCCATCCGAGACTAGGTATTGTGTAACGAGAGAGGAATAATTGACGGTCTAGTTGTGCGAGACCCCTTGAGGATGAGCGACCATAATATGATAGAATGCTTCATCAAGATGGAGAGTGACGTAGTTGATTCTGAGACGAGGGTCCTGAATCTTAATAAAGGAAACTATGAAGGTATGATGCGCGAGTTGGCTATGATGGATTGGGAAACGTTACTTAAAGGGATGACAGTGGATAAGCAATGGCAAACATTCAAAGAGTGCATGGATGAACTGCAACAATTGTTTATTCCTGTCTGGCGCAAAAGTAAAACAGGAAAGGTAGACAAACTATGGCTTACAAGGGAAATTAGAGATAGCATTAGATCCAAGGAAGAGGCATATAAATTTGCCAGAAAAAAACAACAGACCTGAGGATTGGGAGCAGTTTAGAATTCAGCAAAGGAGGAACAAGGGATTGATTAAGAAGGGGGAAATAGAGTACGAGAGCAAGCTTGTGGGGAACATAAAAACTGACTGTAAAAGTTTCTATAGGTATGTGAAGAGAAAAAGATTGGTGAAGACAAATGTCCGTCCCTTACAGTCAGAAACGGGGAAATTTATTATGGGGAACAAAGAAATGGCTGACCACCTAAATGTATACTTTGGTTCTGTCTTCAATAGGAGCCACAAATATCATACCAGAAATGTTGGGGAACACAGGGTTTAGTGACAGGGAGCAACTGAAGGAAACCAGTATTAGTAGAAAAATGGTGTTGGGGAAATTGATGGGATTGAAGGTCAATAAATCCCCAGGACCTGATAATCTACAGCCCAGAGTACTTAAGGAAGTGGCCCTAGAAATAGTGGATGTATTGGTGGTCATCTTCCAAGATTCTATAGACTCTGGAACAGTTCCTACAGATTGGAGGGCAGCTAATGTAACCCCACTATTTAAAAAGGGAGGTAGAGAGAAAACAGAGAATTATAGACCAGTCAGCCTGACGTCAGTAGTGGGGAAAATTCTAGAGTCCATTATCAAAGATTTTATAGCAGAGCACTTGGAGAACAGTGGTAGAATCGGACAGAGTCAGCACGGATTTACAAAAGGGAAATCATGCTTGACAAATCTACCAGAATTCTTTGAGGATGTAACTATTAGAGTTGATGAGGGACAGCCAGTGGATGTGGTTTATTTGGACTTTCAGAAGGCTTTCGACAAAGTCCCACATAAGAGATTAGCTAAAAAAGTAAAGCGCATGGGATTGGGGGTAGTGTATTGCAATGGTAGAAAATTGGTTGGCAGACAGGAAACAAAGAATAGGAATAAACAGATCTTTTTCCGAATGGCAGGCAGTGACTAGTGGGGTACTGCAGGGATCGGTGCTGGGACCCCAGCTACTCACAATATATATTAATTATTTAGATGAGGGAACTAAATGTAATATCCCCAAATTTGTAGATGACACAAAACTGGGTGGGAGGGTGAGTTGTGAGGAGGATGCAGAGAGGCTTCAGGGTGATTTGAACAAATTGAGTGAGTGGGCAAATGCATGGCAGATGCAGTATAATGTGGATAAATGTAAGGTTATCCACTTTGGTAGCAACAAGAGGAAGGCAGATTATTATCTGAACGGCTATAAACTGAGAGAAGGGAATATGCAACGAGACCTGGGTGTTCTCGTACACAAGTCGCTGAAGGTAAGCATGCAGGTGCAACAGACGGTAAAAAAGGCAAATGGTATGTTGGCCTTCATAGCGAGAGGATTCGAGTACAGGAGCAGGGATGTCTTACGACAGGGCCTTGGTGAGGCCACATCTGAAATATTGTCATAGAGTCATAGAGTTGTACAGCATAGAAACAGGCCCTTCGGCCCACCGTGTCCATGCCGACCATAATGCCTATCTATACTAATCCCACCTGCCTGCATTAATTCCATATCCCTCTATGCCTTGCTCATTCAAGTACCTGTCCAGATGCTTCTTAAATGTTGCTACTGTTCCTGCCTCCACCACCTCCTCTGGCAGCTCATTCCAGTTACCCACTATTCTTTGTGTGAAAAATATACCCCTTTGATCCCCTTTAAACCTCCTCCCTCTCACCTTAAATCTATGCCCTCTAGTTTTAGTAACCCCTACCATGGGAAACAGACTCTGGCTATCTACCCTATCTATGCCTCTCATAATTTTATATACCTCTATCATGTCCCCTCTCAGCCTCCTTCACTCCAGGGAAAACAGACCCAGCCTATCCAATCTCTCTTTATAACTCAAGCCCTCCAAACAGGGCAACATCCTTGTGAATCTTTTCTGCACCCTCTCTAGCTTAATCACATCTTTCCTGTAGTGCGGCGACCAGAACTGCACACAGTACTCCAAATGCGGCCTAACCAACGTTATGTACAACTGTAACATGACGTCCCAACTCTTGTACTTAGTGCCTCGGCCGATGAAGGCAAGCATGCCATATGCCTTCTTCACCACCCTTTCTACCTGTGTTGCCACTTTCAGGGAACTATGTACTTGCACCCCAAGGTCTTACTGCTCAACAACACTCCCCAGGGCCCTGCCATTCACTGTATATGTCCTGCCCTGGTTTAACTTCCCAAAATGCATCACTTCGCACTGGTCTGTGTTAAATTCCATTTGCCAATCCCTTGTCCACTTCCCCACTTGATCGATATCCTGTTGTAACCTTAGACAACCTTCTTCACTGTCCACTATACCACCAATTTTGGTGTCATCTGCAAACTTACTAATTCATGCCCCCTACATTCACATCCAAGTCATTAATATATATGACAAACAACAGAAGGCCCAGCACCGATCCCTGCGGCACACCACTGATCACCGGCCTCCAATCTGAAAAACAACCCTCCACTATCACCTCTACCAATTTTGTATCCAATTTGCTAGCTCACTCTGGATCCCATGTGTTCGAACCTTCTGGACCAGCCTACCATGCGGGACCTTGTCAAAGGCCTTGCTAAAGTCCATATAGACAACGTCCACCGCCCTGCCCTCGTCAATCCTCTTGGTCACCTCCTCAAAAAACTCAATCAAATTCGTGAGACATGATTTCCCATGCACAAAGCCATGCTAATTATCCCTAATCAGACCTTGCATTTCCAAATGCATATAAATCCTGTCTCTCAGAATCCCTTCCAATAGCTTTCCCACCACTGATGTAAGGCTCACCGGCCTGTAGTTCCCTGGCTTATCCCTGCCGCCCTTCTTAAATAAAGGCACAACATTAGCTATCCTCCAGTCTTCTGGTACCTCACCCGTGGCTAACAATGATACAAAAACCTCTGCCAGGACCCCAGCAATCTCCTCCCTTGCTTCCCATAGCATCCTAGGATACACCTAGTCAGGCCCTGGGGATATATCCACCTTAATGCACTTCAAAGCCTCCAACATCTTCTCCTTTGTAATGTTGATATGCTCCAGGATATCGCTGTTCCCTCCCTTCAACTCATTAGCTTCCATGACCTTCTCCATGGCAAATACAGACGAGAAGTATTCATTTAAGACCTGGCCCATTTCCCGTGGCTCCGCACATAGATTACCACACTGATCCTTAAGGGAACCTACTCTTTCCCTAGCTACCCTTTTACTCTTAATATACTTATCGAATCTTTTAGGATTGTCTTTTATCTTATCTGCCAGGGAAATCTCATGGCCCCTTTTGGCCCTCCTAATTTCCTTCTTAAGTGTACTCCTACATCCCCTATACTCCTCAAGGGACTCGCTTGATCCCAGCTGCCTATACTTGACATATGCCTCCTTCTTTGTCCTGACCAGACCCTCAATATCCCTCGTCAACCAAGGTTCCTTAAACTTGCCAGCCTTGCCCTTCAATCTAGCAGGAACATACCGGCCCTGAACTCTTCCTATCTCACTTTTAAAAACCTCCCACTTGCCAGACATCCCTTTACCTGTAAACAGCCTCTCCCATTCAACTTTTGAGAGTTCCTATCTGATGCCATCAAAATTAGCCTTCCCCCAATTTAGGACTTCAACTTGAGGACCAGTCCTATCCTTTTCCATAACTATCTTGAAGCTAATAGAATTATGGTCACGGGTTCCAAAGTGCTCCCCCACTGACACATCAACCACCTGCCCAGCCTCATTTCCTAAGAGGAGGTCGAGTGTAGCCCCTTCTCGAGTAGGGTCATCCACATACTAATTCAGAAAACTATCCTGGACACACTTAACAAATTCTTCCCCATCTGATCCCTTAGCAGTCCCAGTCAATATTAGGGAAGTTAAAATCACCTACTATTACAACCCTATAATTCCTACACCTATCTGTGATTTCCCTACATATCTGCTCCTCCAATTCCCTCTGACTATTGGGGGACCTATAGAATAATTCCATCAAAGTGATCACCCCTTTCTTATTTCTAAGTTCTACCCATATGGCCTCGCTGGACATTCCCCCCGGGATATCCTCTCTAAGTACTGCCGTGATGTCCTCCCTAATCAATAGTGCAACTCCCCCTCCTCTCTTACCTCCACCTCTGTCACGCCGGAGGCATCGGTACCCCGGAACATTGAGCTGCCAGTCCTGCCCATCCCTCAATCACGTTTCCGTAATAGCTATAATAGCACAATCCCATGTACTGATCCATGCTCTGAGTCCATCTGCCTTACCTGTAAGGCTTCTTGCATTAAAGTAAATGCAGTTTAGCCTACCAGACCTTCCATGCTCCATGTCCTGCCCCTGCCTGGCCTGCCTACTGGACTTGCTTGCTTTAACCTCTATATTTGCCTCAACTATCTCATCAGAGAGACTACTACTTTGGATCCCACCCCCCTACAATACTAGTTTAAACCTTCCCGAGTAGTGCTAGAAAACCTGCCCACAAGGATATTGGTCCCCTTCCAGTTTGGATGCAACCCGTCCTTCTTGTACAGGTCACCTCTGCACCAGAAGAGATCCCAATGCTCCAAGTAACTGAACCCTCCCGCTTACACCAGCTCTTCAGCCACGCAGTCATTTGCCTTATCCTCCTATTCCTACCCTCACTAGCACGTGGCACAGGGAGTAATCCTGAGATTACAACCCTAGAGGTCCTGCTTTTTAACCTTCTGCCTAACTCCCTATATTCACTTTACAGGAGCTCATCTCTCTTCCTGCCTATGTCGTTAGTACCAATATGGACCACGATCTCTGGCTGCTCACCCTCCCCTTTCAGAATGTCCTGCAGCCTCTCCGAGACATCCTTGATCCTAGCCCCAGGAAGGCAACATACCATCCTGGAGCCTTGTTTGCGGCCACAGAAACACCTATCTGTGTGCAGTTTTGGTCTCCTTATTTGAGGAAGGATGTTCTTGCTATAGAGGGAGTGCAGCAAAGGTTTACCAGACTGATTCCTGGGATGGCGGGACTGACGTATGAGGAGAGATTGAGTCGGTTAGGATTGTATTTGCTGGAGTTCAGAAGAGTGAGGGGGGATCTCATAGAAACCTATAAAATTCTAACAGGACTTGACAGGGTAGATGCAGGAAGGATGTTCCCGATGGTGGGGGAGTCCAGAGCCAGGGGTCATAGTCTAAGGATACGGGGTAAACCTTTCAGGACTGAGATGAGGAGAAATTACTTCACCCAGAGAGTGGTGAACCTGTGGAATTCACTACCACAGAAATCAGTTGAGGCCAAAACATTGTATGTTTTCAAGAAGGAGTTAGATATAGTTCTTGGGGCGAAAGGGATCAAGGGATATGGGGCGAAAGCGAGAACAGATTACTGAGTTGGATGATCAGCCATGATCATAATGAATGACGGAGCAGGCTTGAAGGGCCGAATAGCCTACTCCTGCTCCTATTTTCTACGTTTCTATGTTTCTGTCCGAATGCTGGAAGTGTCACATGATAACCCCATTCCTCCACTGCTTTCAACTCTGACTGTCAAAAACATAGGGCCCAATCCGAAAGGTTGTCCAAATCAGCAACAACTTGCATTTCTCTGGCACCTATAATGTAATAAAACATCCCAAGCAGCTTCCGAGGAGCAATTATCAAACCAAACTTCACACCAAGCCACATAAGGAGATACTAGGACAGGTGACCAAAAGCATAGTCAAAGAGGTAGCCTTTCAGGAGCATCTTCAAAGAGAGGTAGACATGTGGGGAAGTTTAGGGAAGTAATTTTAAAGCTCAGGGCCTAGATATCTGAAAGTACGGTCGCCAATGGTAGAAAGATTAAAATCATTGCTGAGCAAGAGGCCAGAATCGCAGGAACACAGAAATCTTGGAGGTTTGCTGGACTGGAAAGGTTACTTCTGACAAATGTTCCCATTTTTAATTGCACAGTATTTCCAGCTCTGGGGACTATTGTTATTCTTAGGTCGAAGGAATCACTTATGGAAAACGTATTTTTTTTAAAAAAACCTTTTGCACTCATCGGCGTCACAATGTTATTGTGAATCCCGCAGAGTGTGTTGCCGCCCTGGTGCCAGGATAAAGAACATCAGAATATCTGCAGGGTGAAGTAAGTGAGCCAGCAGTTGTGGTACACATCGGCACAACAACATAGAGAGAGCAGGTATTGAGGTCCTACGGTCAGACTTTTAGGCTCTAGGGAGGAAGTTGAAAAGTAGGACCTTGAATGTAGTAATTTTTGGGTTACTCCCACAGCCACATACTGGTGAGAGTAGAAACAAGAAGATAGGAAGGATCAATATGTATAATGCAGGAGGGAGGGCTTCAGATTCTTGGGACATTGTGACCTGTTCTGGGGCAAGAGGCACCAATTCAAAAGGAACGGGTTGCACCTCAACAGGACTGAGGCAAATGTTCTCGCAGGGGGTTTCATTGGTATAGTTGGGGAAGGTTTAAACTAAATTGGCAAGGGGATGGGCATCAGCATATACAAGTAGAAAAGAGGAATAAGGTGCAAAAAGGGTGAGAGTGTTGGATAGTACTAGAGAAGGAAGTGGTACCATATTAGATAAGAGCAAACTAAGAAGCACTGCGAGGAATACAAAGACAGATTTACAATGCATGTAAGTAAACACACAACGTTTGATGAATAAGGTTAGTGAGTTACAAGCACAAATAGCTATGTGGGAATATGATATAGTGGCAATAACAAACGTGGCTTAAAAATGATGATGACTGACACTTAATAGTCAAGGATACAAAGTTTTCAGAAAAGATAGGGAAGGAAAAAAGGAAGGTGGGGTGGCATTACTGATTAGGGAAAACATTGTAGTATTGGAAAGAGAGGATATCCATGAGGGAATCCATTTGCTTCGAGTTGAGAAGCAAAAAGGGTATGATCACACTACTGGGGATGTTCTATTGGCCTCCAAATAGTGAGAGAGAGAGAGATAGAGGACAAATCTGTAGGGAAATCACAGAGATGTGCAAGAACTATAGAGTGGTAATATTGGGGGACTTTAATTACCCAAATATTGATAAGGCACAATGTTAGAGTAAAGTGTAATGAGGGGGAGGAATTTCTGAAATGTGTTCAAGAGAACTTGCTTGACCAGTATGTTTTCAGTCCAACTAGGAAGGAGGCATTGCTGGAGAATAAGGTGGGCCAAGTGGACCTAGTGTCTGTAGGGTAACACTTGGGTAACATCGACCATCGTTTCATAAGATTTAGATTAGTCATGGAGAAGAGCAAGGAACAATCTGAAGTATAACTTCTAAATTGGAAGAGGGCGAACTTCAATGGGATGAGAGGGGATTTAGCCAGGGTAAAATGGAAAGGAAGATTATTAGGAAAATCTGTAATGGAGCAATGGGTTATATTTAAGGAGGAGATATTTCAGGTACAGGCCAGGTACATTCCAATAAGGGTAAAAGGTAAGGGAACCAAAGCCTGGGTTCCTTGCATGACAAGGGAGATAGAGAATGTGATAAACAAAAAAAGAGTGTTTGATGCATGTCAGATGAATGTTTCAAGCAAGAACCAAGCCAAATGCAATAAGTTGAGAGGAGAAGTGAAGAGGAAGATAAGACTGGCAAAAAGGGAATATGAAAATAGAATGACTTAACATAACAGGGAACCCAAAAATCTTCTGCCAGCATGCAAATAGTAATCAGGTAGTAAGAGGCGGGGTGGGTCCCATGAGGGATAAAGACGGTGATATATGCTTAGAGGCACAGGACAAGGCTAGAATGCTTAATAAGTACTTTGTATTAGTGTTCACTAGGAGGACGGTGCGGGCAAAATATTGGTAGAAGTGGAAACGGTAGAGGCAATGGATGGGGTGAATATTGATAGGCAGGATGCACTTGAAAGGCTGGCTATTTTTAGAGTGGATAAGTCACCTGGTCCAGATGGCTTGCACACCATAATAAAAGCAAAATATTGCAGATGCTGGAAATCTGAAATAAAAACAAAAAATGCTGGAAATACTCGGCAGGTCTGGCAGCATCTGTGGAGATACTAGCAGAGTTAACGTTTCAGGTCAGTGACCTTTCATCAGAACGGGCAAAGGTTAGAAATGTAATAGGTTTTAAGCAAATAAAACGGGGGTGGAGCAAAAAATAACAAAAGGGAAGGTGTTGATTGGACAGAGGGTCACATAGAATAACTGACCAGGAGGTCATGGGAGCAAAGGCAAAGGGTGTGTTAATGGTGTGTGAAAGACAAAGTGTTAGTGCAGAGAGGCTGTTAAAGGACCGAATAATGAACAGCCCTGGCCAAAAGCACAAACATGAAAAAAACAGTGGGCAGGCAAATGGTAAAAAAATGAATGATGAAACAAACTAAGATAAAATAAAAATAAACAAGAAAAAATAAAAAAATAAAATTAAAAAGTGGGGGGTGCAGTCATGCTCTGAAATTATTGACCTCAATGGTCAGTCCGGCAGGCTGTAGCGTGCCTAATTGGTAAATGAGATGCTGTAACTCGAGTTTGTGTTGATGTTCACTGGAACATTGCGACAAGCCCAGGAGAGAGATTTGGGCATGAAAGAGGGGGCGTTGTTGAAGTAGCAAGTGACAGGAAGCTTGGGGTCATGTTTTCGCACTGAGCGAAGGTGTTCCGCAAAGCGGTCACCCAGTCTGCGTTTGGTCTCCCCAATGTAGAGGAGACCACATTGTGAGCAGTGAATACAATATACTACATTGAAAGAAGTACAAGTAAATCACTGCTTCACCTGAAAGGAGTGTTTCAGGCCTTGGATAGTGAGGAGAGAGGAGGTAAAAGGGCAGGTATTACACCTCCTGCAATTGCATGGGAAGGTGCCGTGGGAAGGGGACGAGGTGTCAGGGGTAATGGAGGAGTGGACCAGGTTGTCGCAGAGGGAATGATCCCTTTGGAATGCTGACAGGGGAAGGGAGGGGAAGATGTGTTTGGTAGTGGCATCACACTGTACATGGCGGAAATGGCGGAGGATGATCCTTTGGATGTGGAGGCTGGTGGGGTGGAAAGTGAGGACAAGGGGAACCCTGTCGCAGTTCTGGGAGGGTGGGGAAGGGGTGAGGGTTGAGGTGCGGGAAATGGGACGGACACAGTTGAGGGCCCTGTCAACAACAGTGGGGGGGAATCCTCGGTTGAGAAGAAAGGAAGACATATCCAAAGCGCTGTTGTGGAAGGTTGCATCATCAGAGCAGATGCGTCGGAGATGGAGAAACTGGGAGAATGGAATGGAGTCCTTACAGGAGGCAGGGTGTGAAGAAGTGTACTCGAAGTAGCTGTGGGAGTCGGTGGGTTTGTAATCAATATTAGTAGACAGCCTATCCCCAGAGATGGAGACAGAGAAGTCAAGGAAGGGAAGAGACGTGTCGGAGATGGACCATGTAAAGGTGAGCGAAGGGTGGAAATTGGAAGCAAAGTCGATAAAGTTTTCGAGTTCGGGGCGGAAGCAGGAAACGGCACCAATACAGTCATCAATGTACCGGAAAAAGAGTTGGGGGGTGGGGGCCTGAGTAGGACTGGAACAAGGAATGTTTGAGATATCCCACAAAAAGACAAGCATAACTCGGACCCATGCAGGTACCCATAGCAAGACCTTTTACTTGAGGGAAGTGAGTGGAGTTGCAGGAGAAGTTGTTCAATGTGAGAACAAGTTCAGCCAGGCAGAGGAGGGTGGTGGTGGATGGGGACTGGTTGGGCCTCTGTTCATGGAAAAAGCAGAGAGCCCTCAAAATGTCCTGGTGGGGGATGGAGGTGTAGCGAGATTGAACGTCCATAGTGAAGAGCAGGCGGTTAGGGCCAGGAAACTGGAAATTGTCAAAATGATGTAGGGCATCAGAAGAGTCACGGATGTAGGTGGGAAGAGATTGGACCAGGGGATAAAAGATAGAGTCAAGATAGGAAAAAATAAGTTCAGTGGGGCAGGAACAGGCTGAAACGATGGGTCTGCTGGGACAGTCCTGTTTGTGGAATAGTGGCTTGCATATCAGGTTACTAAAGAAAGTGGAAGTGGAGATAGTGGAAGGGCTTGTCATAATCTTCCCTTGATATGGGGGAGGTGCCAGACGATTGGAGAGCAGCACATGTGGCACCCTAATTAAAGAAAGGGTGTAAGGACTTTCTTAATAACTACAGGAGAGTCAGTTTAACATTAGTGATGACTTAAGGTTTTAGAAACAATAATCAGGGGAAAAAAATCAACAGGCATTGGAGAGGTTTGAGTTAATTAAGCCGAGCCAGTACGGATTTGTAAAAGGAAGATCATGCTTGACTCATCTAATTGATGTAACAGAGAGGATTGATGAAGGTAAAGCAATGGATGATATCCATATGGATTTTAAGAAAATGTTTGACAAAGTACCACATAAAAGGCTGATTAACAAAATTGAGGCTTATGGAATAGTGCAGTCAGTGTCAGCTTGGATAAAAAATTGTCTTAAGGACAGAAAACAGCAGGCCTGAAAAATGGTTATTTATCAGACTGGAGGATATATATATATATATATCTATAGAAATGACTTGGATGTTTGAACACAGAACAAAATTTCAAAATTTGCTGATGATACCAAACTTGGAGATGTGGCAGTGAGGATGATACCAATCAACTGCAACAGGACATAGATAGACTAGCAGAATATACAGACAAATGACAGATGTAATTTAATGCAGAAAAGTGTGAGGGTGATGCATTGGATAGGGAGAGGCAACATAGACTGAATGGCACAATTCTAAAGAGTGTACATAGGGACCTGGGGGTTCATGTGGATCGATCTTTGAAGGTGGCAGGACATACTGAGAGAGTGGTTAGTAAAGCATATGGGATTTTGGGCTTCATAAATAGAGGCATAGAGTACAAAAGCAGGGAAGTTATGCTGAGCCTTCATGAAGCTCTGGTTAGGCCACAACTAGAGTACTAGCGCCCATTTCCAGTCACCATATGTTACGACCAGGTGAGAAAGGTGTCAAGGGGTCCCTTTTAGCCTTCACCTGGTCTTAGTGTAACAGGATTTATGTTTTAAACACACTGTGTTTTGAGCTCCCCCTTGGTGAATCCTTGTTCATTGCTTTCCAATTATACGGCAAAGAAATGAGCACAAACAGGCCTCCTTAGTTTTAAAGAAGAAAAGTGAAAATTAATAAAACTTAAACTTAACTCTAATCGGTTAACGCCTACAGATACACACCACGCCCCACACTAGCATGCATACACGATACGCATATGCAAATAGAAACAGAAAATAGCAGAAGATAAAATAGAAAGGTTTGACGCAATATCAAAAGGGTTTCTTGTTACTGTGCTTCAAGCTCACTGCAGTCCTTTTGTAGGTAGTTCTTGCTTTTCGTTGGAGCCCAGGTTTCTTCTTAAGCCTTGTTCACTGTAGGACAATTTTCTCTCTTGGGGTTCCTGTGTCTTCAATGGTTTCCGAAGCTGGTGAGAGTGAGATGAGAGCAGACAGGAGAGAGGTCTTTTCAGTCCAGCAGCAAACAGCTTTTCTGAGTTCAAATTCTCTGTGGTAAATTCAAATTCAAAAAACTCCAAAAGTCAGTTAGTCATGTGACTAAACTGGTCTGACCACGTCTGTTTGTGTATTCGGCCATTTTAGCAGTTAATCTGGAATGCTAGCCTCTCCACCTTCAATGTCTGGCAATCAAAAGTCCATTGTGGATTAAATTGGAGCAGGGAGTGGCCCCTTTGTCCGTTCCAAGTACTGTCTGTTACTATGCAAATGTTGTTCCAGTCAGGGGCTTGGCAACCTCTTGTAATAGGCCTGCTTTTCTTCCCAGCAGCAATTTTAAGTTTTAATGTTCATGTGGTGAAATAATGCGTGCCTCTTTCTTGGCAGGTGGATGTGTGCCTCATTCTTGGCAGGTGGGGGCCTGCATGACAGCTCCACACTCAGGGTAATGAAATGCAATTTGAAAAAAAAAGGTGCATTTCATTACAAGGTTTGAGAGAAATATAAGATACAGAAAGAAAAAACATGCATTTCTCTCACTCATTTCTATTCATTCATCAATCTTAAAGCTTATTAAAATTGTCTTTTCTGGGTGCCAGTGCTGCTTTAATTTCCCCTTTTTTGGCATCCCAGTAGGCCATGTGGTTCTTTGGGGAAGCTTTTCTTCAGTTTGCCCATTGCCATGTCTGCCTAGGGTTTTTGTTCCTGTTGAAATCATTTTTTTTTGGAGAGTTAGTAGTGGGTGGGTCTATCTTGAACCCTCTGAGTCATACAAAGATTTTTGACTTCGGGGATGGGTGGTTACCTTTTCCTCTGCCTGTGGGGGAGCATTCATTGTTAATCTCCCCTTTGTTCTCTGGGACACTTATACTCGCAGGTATTTGTGCAGCCCTGACTGCACTCTCCTACGGTACTTCAACTAGGTGAGGCATCAACCTCACAGTTTCTGTGCCCCCTAGAGGTCTCTCTTTGTCTCTGCAGATTCTTGTAAATGCTGTTAACAACACTGATGGGGTGCTTCTAGAGTCTGCATTTACATAGGAGGATGTGGGGTCTAACTTTTCACATTTTTCGGAGTTGGCTGACTGGACAATAGGGGTTTTCATCTGGGATTCCTCCCGGACTTCCTTTAATCCGCCTTCTTGGTCAATTTTTCCCCTTCTGTTTCCGTCTCCTGCCACTTAACATTTGCCAGCTGTGTGCCTGCCTGTCCCCTTTTGTTCTCGGTGAGGTCCCTTACAGTTCATCAGCCCTCTGCTGGAGGGTCCTCCTAACACCGGTAGAGGACTTAGGGGTGCAGGTTTCAATGTAGGTTGGGATTTCCCTTCAAACTGGCACATGTGGCAACTCCTGCAGTACTCCATCACATCTTTGTGGAGATTTGGCCAGTCAAACTGCTGTCTTATGCGGGCTTTGGTCTTTTGTACACCGGCATGTACAGCCACTGTAGTTTCATGGGCCCTTCTTCATATTTCTCCCCGGTATCTCTGAGGCATCGCTAACTGGTAAACTACTGTCCACTCCTTGCCCTCAGGACTGTGAGGAGGACTCCATTTCCTCATCAGTACCTCATTCTTTAAATAGTTGCAATCAGGGACTCCCTCTGCTTCACTTTCAGACTGGGCAGCCTGTGCTAACTCTTGCAACACTGGGTCGGCTCACTGAGCGTCAGCTAGGCAAAATCCATTTAATTCATTCCCTGGGTCTCCTAACTTTGCAGTTCTAGGGGAGCTGGTTTGATCATGGCCTGATCTACTACACATTCAGGGAAGCTGCAGGGGACCGTCTCCTGCCACTGCCCTGGCTCTCTGATCTCCTGCGGTCTTTCTTTCACTACCGGGGGGTTACCACCTTCACCCCCACCAGATCATTACCTAGGAGTATTGCAAAATATTGGATGTACATCGTCCCCATTGTGATTTTTCTGAGGATGTCGGGCGCACAGGATCTTAATGGAGGGGGCAGCGGAAGTGGTTCAGGTGGAGGCGGAAGATGATGTGGGCAGCCAAGAGTTCAAAGTTCCGACGCCAATGTCTTCCTTTTGATGGGGAAGGAAATGTGTGTCATTTTGTAAATAAAAGTAATATTGTCATATTTGCTGGGCAAAGATTGAATTAACGTTCACAGGACCTGGGAGTTTCCAAACTAATAGTCTCCAAACCACAAATGAACAAAGTGCAGTATGAATAGTTGAGATAAACATTGTAAATTCTCCAAAAAAGGCAAACTAGTGACAATCCCTATGGTCACTGGTCCCGAAACTAGGTCGCACTTCAAGTGCAGGCATACACTGCCCTCCACTACCATTCACCACCATTTTGGTGTTCACTGCACTCTCTGGGGGAAAGGTCAGGCCTTTTCACAGTAAAAGGGATCTGGTGTCCCTGAGAATCACTATGGGCTTGCTTGCACCACTCAAGTGGTATGGGGTTACTTTCCCTTCAGACACAAAACCCTGATAACCTTCAGCAAGCCTATTAACTTTTCCTGCTCTGGCTGTAGTAAGCTTTCTGGATTGCACTCTTACTGCATTTAAAGCCACAGCTTGTTCTGCTGTGCTTTCCATTAGGGTCCCGTCTTCACTGAGTGGGTGTGCCCTGATTAACCCTACCGGTTTCGACTTTAGTTTCCAGCAGTCAGCGTTTAAATGTCCTGCTTTATTACAATGGAAGCACACAGGTGTCCAGGCCTCACTCTTGCTCACAGCACCTGCCTTTTTGGCTGGAGGAGGGCCCCCTGTGTCTCCTGCTTTCCTTTCTCTACCAGGAGTGCCAGGGCGGAGGTCACCTTCCCACCCTTTGTCCTTTTTGGATTTGTGGGGGTGATTAGGAAAGGTTCTCCCCTGGGAAACCAACTTAGAAAATAAAGCAAATCATCGGCCAGAACGGCCGCTTGCCGGGCTCCCTGAACCCACTGCTCCTCTACATGGGACTTTATTAAGAATGGGAGAGAGTTTTTAAAAGTAGTTCTGAATTACTTGAACTCAACTTCTGAATTGAATTGAGAATTTAAAAGAATTACTTCTCTGACAGTCTCATAGCTGAGCTGTATTTTAAAGGCCCTCAGCCACTGGTCAAAGACCAGCTGCTTATTTCTTTCAAACTCCAGAGAAGTTTGATTAGCTTGCTTCTTGAGGGTTCTAAATTTTGGCGGTAGGCTTCAGGTACTAATTCATATGCCTCGAGGACAGCATTTTTGGTCAGTTCATAATTTCATAAACTCTCATCTGGCAACAAGGAATAAACCTCATGGGCTTTTCCAGTTAGTTTGCTTTGTATTAAAAGGAACCAGGTCTCAACTGGCCATTTTAGCTACCTTGCCAGTTTCTCAAAAGACACAAAAAACACTTCCACACCTTCCTCATTGAATTTTGGAATTAATTGAGAGCGTTTTAACAATTTTGTACCCAGCCCTGAATTCTGCTCCTCCATATTGGCCATCCTTTCACTGGGGTTACTCTGTCGTCCCCTAGCTAACTCAAGCCACTTCAGCTCTCTCTCTTCAGATTCTTTCTGAAATATTCTTTCTCTCTCTTTCTCTCTCCTGTCTTTCTGTTTCTTCACATTCCTTCTGGAAGGCTCTTTCTTTCTCCCTCTCCTATCTCTCTTTTTCCTGTCTCTCCCTTTCTCTTTCTCTTTCCCTCTCTTCTAGTTCAAGTTTCTTTGTTCCAATTGTAACTTTGCTAGCAATACCCTGTCTGGGTCTGCTTCTAACACTGCTTCTGCCTCTTCAGATTCAAGGGAAAAATGGTTGGCCACTGGCTTTAGGAGTTCAGACTTCCTAACCTTGCCATGTACAGTGATCCCACACTGCTCAGCCATTTTCCTCAACTCCTCCATCGACAGTGCTTTTAACTTATCCCAAGTTACTTCACCCTGGCTTGGAGAGCCACTAGCTTCAGTTGCAGGCATGCTAGTATTCAATCACACACAACCACAAGAAAACCTGTAATTTTTTTTGACTGGGAACAATTTGGCTTCCCACTTCCAATTTCTCTTGTTTGTATGTGGGTAAAATTCCGGATACTAGCACCCAAATTTCAGGTGAGAAAGGTGTCTAGGGGTCCCTTTTAGCCTTCACCTGGTCTTATTGTAACAGGGCTAATGTTTTAAACACACTGTGTTTTGAGCTCCCCCTTGGTGAATCCTTGTTCACTGCTTTCCAATTATATGGCAAAAAAATGAGCACAAACAGGCCTTGTTAGGTTTAAAGAAGAAAAGTGAGATTTGTTAAAATTTAAACTCTAATTCGGTTAACGCCTACACATACACACTGCGCCCCACGCTAGCATGCATATGCGATACTCACATGCAAATAGAGACAGAAAAGAGCAGAAGAAAAAATAGAGAGATTGAGAACAGTGCTTCGAGCTCACTGTAGTCCTTTTGTAGGTGGTTCTTGCTTTTCGTTGGGGCCCAGTATTCTTCTTAATCCTTGTTCACTGTAGGAGAATTTTCTCTCTTGGGATTCCTGCGTCTTCAATGGTTTATGAAGCTGGTGAAAGCAAGATGAGAGCAGACAGGAGAGAGGTCTTTTCAATCCAGGAGCAAACAGCTTTTCTGAGTTCAAGTTCTCTGTGATAAATTCAAATTCAAAAACTCCAACAGTCAGTTAGTCATGTGACTAAACTGGTCTGACCACATCTGTTTGTATATTTGGCCATCTGAGCAGTTAACCTGGAATGCTAGCCTCTCCACCTTCAACGTATGGTAATCAAAAGTCCATTGTGGATTAAATTGGAGCAGGGAGTGGCCCTTTGTTCGTTCCAAGTACTGTCTGTTACTACGCAAATGTCTTTCCAGTCAGGGGCAACCCCTTGTTAGAGGCCTTCTTTTCTTCCCAGCAGCAATTTTAAGTTTTAATGTTCATGTGGCGAAATAATGTGTGCCTCTTTCTTGGCAGGTGGGAGCCTGCATGACACCATATTTTAGGAAGGAGTGAGGATCCTTGAGAGGGTTCAGAAGAGATTTACCAGAATGGTTCCAAGGATGAGGGATTTTAGCTACAAGGTTTGGTTGGAGAAGTTGGGGTTGTTCTCTTTTGAGAAAAGGAAATTTAGGGAAGATTTGATAGAGGTGTACAAGATTATGATAGCCTTAGATAAGTTAGACAAGGAAAAACTGTTCCCATTAACTGATGGTACAAGGACTAGGGGACACAGATTGAAGGTTTTGGGTAGAGATGCAGGGACAATGTGGGGAAGAACGTTTTTACACAGCGAGTGGTAATGACCTGGAACTTGCTGCCTGCGAGGTTGGTGGAAGCAGAGGCGATGAATGACTTCAAAAGGAAATTGGATGGGCACTTGAGGGAAATAAACTTGTCGGGCTACGTGAAGAGCCGGCATGGACTTGATAGGCTGAATGGCCTTCTTCTGTGCCGTAATGACTCTATGACCCTATGATCCCTTTCCATTCTCTATTTTTTTGCCCTGTGTCAGTTCTCTCACCTCTGAGTCTTCAGGTTCATGTGTTAAATGCCCAGCTCTTGAATTTCACCGAATGATAGAAAGTTTAAGGCACAAAAAGAGGTCACTTGGCCCATCGTGTCTGTGCCGGCCGAAAAATGATCCACCTATTCTAATCCCACCTTCCAGCATTTGGTCCGTAGCCCTGCAGATTATGGCACTTGAGGGGCATATCCAGACTCCTTTTGAATGAGTTGAGGGTTTCTGCCTCAACTACCCTTTCAGGCAGTGAGTTCCAGGCCATCACCACCCTCTGGGTGAAAAGGTTTTTCCTCATCTCCCCTCTAATTTTTCTACCAATCACCTTAAATCTATGCCCCCTCGACACTGACCTCTTTGCTAAGGTGAATAGCCCCTTCACCTCCACTCTATCCAGGCCCCTCAAAATTTTGTACATCGCAATCAAATCTCCCCTCAGCCTTCTCTGTTCCAAGGAGAACAACCTCAGCCTATCCAATCTTTCCTCATTAGCTGCATTTTTCCAATCCTGGCAACATCCTCGTAAATCTCCTCTGTACCCTGTCAAGTGCAATTACATCCTTTCTGTAATGAGGTGACCAGAACTGCACACAGTACTCAAGTTGTGGCCTAACCAATGAGTTATACAGTTCCAGCATAACCTCCCTGCTCTTATATTCTGTACCTCAGCTAATAAAGGAAAGGATTCCATATGTCTTCTTAACCACCTTATCGACCTGTGCTGCTACCTTCAGGGATCTGTGGACATTCACCCAAGGTCCCTTACTTGCTCTACATTTCTCAGTATTTTGCCATTAATCGTGTATTCTTTTACCTTGTTTGACCTCCCCAAATGCATCACCTCACACTTCTCCAAGTTGAATTCCATTTGCCACTTTTCTGCCCATCTGACCAGACCATCAATATCTTCCTGCAGCCTACAGCTATCCCCCTCACTATCTACCACATGGCCAATCTTTGTGTCATTCGCAAACTTCTTGATCATGCCCCTTACATTTACATCCAAATCATTAATATACATCACAAAAAGCAGGGTACCCATTACTGAGCTGTGTGGAACGCCACTGGAAACTGCCCTCCAGTCACTAAAACAGCCATCAACAATTACCCTTTGTTTCCTGACACAGAGCCAATTTTGTGTCCACCTTGCTACATTTCCTTGAATCCCATGGGATTTTATTTTTTTAATCAGTCTGCCATGTGGGACCTTGTCAAAAGCCTTCCTAAAATCCATGTAGGCCACATCAACGACACTACCCTTTTCTATCTTCCTTGTTATTTCTTTAAAAAATTTGATCAAGTTGGTCAAACAAGATCTTCCCTTAACAAATCCATGCTGACTATCCTTGATTAACCTGTGCCTTTCTAAATGACAATTTATCCTGTCTCTCAGAATAGATTCCAATAATTTGCCCACCACTGAGGTTAGACTGACTGGCCTGTAATTATTTGGTCTATCCTTTGCTCCCTTTTTAAACCGAGGTACAACATTAGCAATTCTCCAATCCTCCGGCACCACACTTGTATCCAGTGAGGACTGGAAAATGATCAGACCCTCTGCTATTTCCTCTGCTGCTTATTTTAACAGCCTACGATGCACTTCATCTGGCCCTAGTGATTGATCAACTTTCAAGGATGCTAATCCCATTAATACTTCCTCTCTCCCTATGTTTATCATATCCAGTACTTCACACTCTTCCTCCTTAACTACAATATCTGCATCGTCCCCCTCTTTTGTGAAGACAGACGCAAAGTATTTATTAAGAACTATACCAATATCTCCCACTCCTACAAATTGGTTACCTTTTTGGTCTTGGAATTTGAGCAGGGAGTAACATGAGGGTAAATTAGATGATGCCCCATGCTACTGATGGGGCCGCCAAGGCAGGCTGCGCTGAACAGTCACTTGACCATTTTCCAATATGAGTCAGCAACGTGCCAAGGCCTCACCAGCAACACGAAAATGTCATTCTGCGCACTTGACAAGTTCAGTTCAACCAACACTTTAATGTAATCCCTTTGTGTGTGTGTCACTAATTAATTCCACCATGCTGCCCTTTGTGCCAGCGTGCAGTATGTGCACTGCTGCACCTATCCTTGTGCATTGCGCAGATTAACTGCTCATTATCACTCTGTGGGAGCTTGCTGCATGCAATCGATTGCTTTGTTTCTTACATTACAAGAGTGACTACACTTGAAAAAAGTACTTAATTGGTTGTAAAGCGCTTTGGGAGGCCCTGAGGTGATGAAAGGTGCCTTTTGTTATTAGTGGTAACCTGTGCCAATTCTAGGCCTGGTTTGAATACTTTGAAATGGAGCATGCTATATTTACAGTGGAAGATCACAAGAAGTTCAAAGCTGATTCAATCTGGCTGCAATAATTGGGAAAACTCATTAAGTGTTAGAAACTGACAACACTGATGGATACCATTCAGCCCATCCTGTCTGTGCTGACTCTTTGAGAGGACAGTCTTGCTTAGGCCCACATCCCCGCTTTTCGTCTGTAACCTTTTAGGTTCCTCATTCTCAAGTAACTGCCCAACTCATTTTTAAAATTATTGATGGAATCTGCTTCCACCACCTTTGCAAGTAGAGTTTTCCCAATCCCAAGAACTCACTGGGTGAAAAGATTTCTCCTCATCTCCCCTCTAGATCTCTTAAAATCAATAATTTAAAATCTAAGGCCTATGGCGATTGACCCACTCGCATTATAGAATAGTTTTTCTCTATCTATTGGCAGTCTCCGCCTCTGGTGAGGACACACTTCCTAATTGACCCTACCTTGGAGTTTGACGTTTCCTACAGGAAGAATGAACACACACTGATGAGGGTAATTGTGTCTCTGAATCTCCACATTGCAAAGCAGATTACGAAGCACAGAATGGAACATCCATGCAGGCAATCAGCCAATGAACATGGAGTTGGTGCAGATCACTAGCATCTTCTGGTCTTTTTGGAGGTCATTATCCACAGCCAGCCAATGGCCTTCACCCTGGCACAAAACACTTGGGTACATTGACTTGCACGATTGAAATATTCTTCACACACTCAATATTTTGATTCTTTCTGCGTGGATGATTCAATTTCACAACATCAAACAAAAAAAATCTTTTCAAATGCATTCATGATGTTGCTGCACATTAAACGACTGGAGGAATCCTTACCTTGCTTGCTCATGAATGAGATGGCTTTAAATAAATTACAAACATTTGCTTTCTTATTAGGAAGCAGACTAAAAAGAAAAAAAAATCACTGGCCTCTACAATCCTAGTGATATAGGGGCAGATCATAATTTTTCCCAATGATGATAAACAAGTGATGTCAAGTCGACAACCCATTTTCCTAAAGCAAAAAAATTGTAGAATCTGAAATAAAAACAGCAAATGCTGGAAATACTCAGCAGGTCTGGCAGCATCTGTGGAGAGAGAAGCAGAGTTAACGTTTCAGGTCTGTGACCTTTTATCGCAGTTGCCCCTACATTGGGGAAACCAAATGTAGATTGGGTGTGCACTTGGTGGAACACCTCCGTTCAGTCCGAAATCATGGCCCCGAGCTCCTAGTTGCTTGCCATTTCAACACACCCACCTGCTCTCATGCCCATATTTCTGTCCTTGGCCTGCTGCAGTGTTCCAGTGAACATCAACGCAAACTCGAGGAGCAGCACCTCATCTTTTGATGAGGCACTCTACAGCCTTGTGAACTGAACATTGACTTCAACAATTTCAGAGCATGACTGGCCTTTTTATTTATTTATTTTAATTATTTTATTTTTTAAACAATGTGCCTGTTTTTCATGTTGTGCTTTTGGACAGAGCTGCTCATTATTCTGCCATTAACACTCCCTGGACTAATGCTTTGTCGTTCACCACAACCACTAACACTCTCTATGCCTTTGTGCCATGACATCTTTGTTATTTAATCTCTCCTGTCCTCTGCCCTATTACACACCTTCCCTTTTGTTCTCTTCCCCATCAACATTCCCCACCCACCTCCTCCCCACCCCACCCCGTCCCTTGCTTAAAACCTAATACTTTTCTAACCTTTGCCTGTTCTGATGAAAGGTCACAGACCTGGAACGTTAACTCTGCTTCTCTCTACACAAATGATGCCTGACCCGTTGAACAAAAATATAAGGTTGGTGATAGGGTGGAGAACAGGACTGAGTAAACGGGGAGGCGGTGGCGTAGTGGTATTGTCACTGGACTAGTAACCCAGAGACTCAGGGTATTGCTCTGGGGACATGGGTTCAAATCCCACCACAGCAGAAGATGGAATTTGAATTCAATTAATAAATCTGGAATTTAAAGCTAGTGAAACATGAAAACATTGTTGTAAAATCCCATCTTGTTCACTAATGACCTTTAGGGAAGGAAATCTGCTATCCTTACCTGGTCTGGCCTATATGTGACTCCAGACCCACAGCAATGTGATTGACTCTTACATGCCCTCTGAAATGGCCTAGCAAGCCACTCAGTTGTATCTAACCGCTACGAAGTCAATAAAAAGGAATGAAACTGATTGGACCATTTGGCATCGACCTAGGCACCGAAAATGACAACGGCAAACCCAGCCCTGTCGACCCTGCAAAGTCCTCCTTACTAACATCTGGGGGCTTGTGCCAAAGTTGGGAGAGCTGTCCCACAGATTAGTCAAGGAACAACCTTATAGTCATATTCACGGAATCATACCTTACAAACAATGTCCCAGACACTGCCATCACCATCCCTGGGTATGTCCTGACCCACCAGAGGTGGTGGCACAGTGGTATACAGGAGGGAGGGACTTGCCCTGGGAGTCCTCAACATCGACTCTGGACCCCATGAAGTCTCATGGCATCAGGTCAAACATGGACAAGGAAACCTCCTGCTAATTACCACCTACTGCCCTCCCTCAGCTGATGAGTCAGCACTCCTTCATGTTGAACACCACTTGGAGGAAGCACTGAGGGTGGCAAGGGCACAGAATGTACTCTGGGTGGGGGACTTCAATGTCCATCACCAAGAGTGGCTCGGTAGCACCGCTACTGACCGAGCTAACTGAGTACTAAAGGACATAGCTGCTAGACTGGGTCTGCGGCAGGTGGTGCAACAAGAGGGGAAAACATACTTGACCTTGTCCTCACCAATCTGCCTGCCGCAGATGCATCTGTCCATGACAGTATAGGTAGGAGTGACCACCGCACAGTCGTTGTGGAGACAAAGTCCCACCTTCACATTGAGGATACCCTCCTTTGTGTTGTGTGGCACTACCACCGTGCTAAATGGGATCGATTTCGAACAGATCTAGCAATGCAAAACTGGGCATCCATGAGGCACTGTGGGCCAACAGCAGCAGCAGAATTGTACTCAACCACAATCTGTAACCTCATGGCCCGGCATATCCCCCACTCTACCATTACCATCAAGCCAGGAGACCAACCCTAGTTCAATGAAGCGTGCAGGAGGGCATGCCAGGAGCAGAACCAGGCATACCTCAAAATGAAGTGTCAACCTGATGAAGCTACAACACAGGACTATCTGCATGCCAAACTGCAAAAGCAGCATGCGATAGTCAGAGCTAAGCGATCCCATAACCAACGGATCAGATCTAAGCTCTGCAGTCCTGCCACATCCAGCTGTGAATGGTGGTGGACAATTAAACAACTAACTGGAGGAGGTGGCTGCACAAATATCCCCATCCTCAATGATGGGGGAGCCCAGCACATCAGTGCGAAAGATAAGGCTGAAGCATTTGCTGCAACCTTCAGCCAGAAGTGCCGAGTTGATGATCCATCTCGGCCTCTTCCTGAAGCCCCCATCACTGATGCCAGACTTCAGCCAATTCGATTCACTCCGCGTGATATCAAGAAACGACTGAAGACACTGGATACTGCAAAAGCTACGGGCCCTGACAATATTCCGGCAATAGTACTGAAGCCCTGTGGTCCAGAACTTGCCGCACCCCTAGCCAAACTGTTCCAGTACAGTTACAACACTGGCATCTATCCTGCAATGTGGAAAATTGCCCAGGTATGTCCTGTACACAAAAAGCAGGACAAGTCCAACCCGGCCAATTACCACCCCATCAGCCTACTCTCAATCATCATGTAAAGTGATGGAAGGTGTCGTCAACAGTGCCATCAAGTGGCACTTGTTTATCAATAACCTGCTCAGTGACGCTCAGTTTGGGTTCCGCCAGGGCCACTCAGCTCCTGACCTCATTACAGCCTTGGTTCAAACATGGACAAAAGAGCCAAACTCAAGAGGTGAGGTGAGAGTGACTGCCCTTGACATCAAGGCAGCATTTGACCAAGTATGGCATCAAGGTGCCCTAGCAAAACTGAGATAAATGGGAATCAGGGGGAAAACCCTCCGCTGGTTGGAGTCATACCTAGCACAAAGGAAGATTTCATTGCAGCAGCCTATTCGGAAGCAGAGAGTGCTGAGCGAGTGATCAGCTGGGAAGGTCAGTTTCAACTTCAACTTAATTTTCCTTTTGTTTTCAGAGGACCAGGGGGCTGCTGGGTAAGTAAAGACCGATATATTTGGGCTGTTTCTGAACCTGAGACACTACATATGTAGTGTCTCCCACCCGCCCTCCTCCTCTAACCAAATAAAAAGGACTCGGTTGTGTGTAGATTAAGTAAGGCTTTTTCTATTACATTTTTTTTATCGTGAGATTGGTAAAAACTTTTCGTTCCTTTTTCATTTATCTAAGTTAAGCTTAAGATTAAAAATGGCAGGAGATCTCAGACCCGTGTTATGCTCCTCTTGCTCAATGTGGGAGCTCAGGGACACGGCTGATGTCCCTGACTCCTTCACGTGCAGGAAGTGTGTTCAGCTGCAGCTCTTGTTAGTCCGCATGACGGCTCTGGAGCTGCGGGTGGACTCACTTTGGAGCATCCGCGATGCTGAGGAAGTCGTGGATAGCACGTTTAGCGAATTGGTCACACCGCAGATTAGGATTGCTGAGGGAGAAAGGGAATGGGTGACCAAAAGGCAGAGAAAGAGCAGGAAGGCAGCGCAGGAGTCCCCTGCGGTCATCTCCCTCCAAAACAGGTATACCGGTTTGGATACTGTTGAGGGAGATGGCTCACCAGGGGAAGGCAGCAGTAGCCAGGTTGTTGGCACCGTGGCTGGCTCTGCTGTTCGGAAGGGTGGGAAAAAGAGTGGAAGGGCTATAGTCATAGGGGATTCGATTGTAAGGGGAGTAGATAGGCGGTTCTGAGGTCGAAAACGAGATTCCTGAATGGTATGTTGCCTCCCAGGTGCACGGGTCAGGGATGTCTCAGATCGGCTGCAGAACATTCTGAAGGGGGAGGGTGAACAACCAGTTGTCGTTGTGTACATAGGCACCAATGATATAGGTAAAAAACGGGATGAGGTCCGACAAGCAGAATTTAGGGAGTTAGGAGCCAAGTTAAAAAGTAGGACCTCAGAGGTAGTAATCTCAGGATTGCTACCAGTGCCACGTGATAGTCAGAGTAGAAATGAAACAATAGTCAGGATGAATGCGTGGCTTGAGAGATGGTGCAGGAGGGAGGGGTTCAGATTTTTGGGACATTGGGACCAGTTCTGGGGGAGGTGGGACTATTACAAATTGGACGGTCTACACCTGGGCCGGACTGGAACCAATGTCCTTGGGGGTGCTTTTGCTAACGCTGTTGGGGAGGGTTTAAACTAATGTGGCAGGGGGATGGGAACCAAATGAGGTCGTCAGTGGACAGTAAGGAGGTAGTAATTAAAGCCTGTAATGAGCTAAATAATGAAGTCAGCGTGACTAAGGGAAAGAGTAGGCAGGGAGCAGATGATGTACGCAAAGGGACTGGTGGTCTGAGGTGCATTTGTTTTAATGCAAGAAGTGTAGTAGGTAAGGCAGATGAACTTAGGGCTTGGATTAGTACCTGGGAGTATGATGTTATTGCTATTACTGAGACTTGCTTGAGGGAAGGGCATGATTGGCAACTAAATATCCCAGGATATCGATGCTTCAGGCAGGATAGAGAGGGAGGTAAAAGGGGTGGAGGAGTTGCATTACTGGTCAAAGAGGAGATCACAGCTGTGCTGAAGGAGGGCACTATGGAGGACTCGAGCAGTGAGGCAATATGTTTTAGAATATTCATGGACAAAGATGAGAGTGGTCCAAAAGGAAGAGTGCTAAATTGGGGGAAGGCCAACTATACCAAAATTCGGCAGGAGCTGGGGAATGTAGATTGGGAGCAGCTGTTTGAAGGTAAATCCACATTTGATATGTGGGAGGCTTTTAAAGAGAGGTTGATTAGTGTGCAGGAGAGACATGTTCCTGTGAAAATGAGGGATAGAAATGGCAAGATTAGGGAACCATGGATGACAGGTGAAATTGTGAGACTAGCTAAGAGGAAAAAGGAAGCATACATAAGTTCTAGGAGGCTGAAGAAAGACGAAGCTTTGAAAGAATATCGGGAATGTAGGACTAATCTGAAACGAGGAATTAAGAGGGCTAAAAGGGGTCATGAAATATCTTCAGCAAACAGGGTTAAGGAAAATCCCAAAGCCTTTTATTCATATATAAGGAGCAAGAGGGTAACTAGAGAAAGGATTGGCCCACTCAAGGACAAAGGAGGAAAGTTATGCGTGGAGTCAGAGAAAATGGGTGAGATTCTAAACGAGTACTTTGCATCGGTATTCACCGAGGAGAGGGACATGACGGATGTTGAAGTTAGGGACAGATGTTTGATTACTCTAGGTCAAGTCGGCATAAGGAGGGAGGAAGTGTTGGGTATTCTAAAAGGCATTAAGGTGGACAAGTCCCCAGGTCCGGATGGGATCTATCCCAGGTTACTGAGGGAAGCGAGAGAGGAAATAGCTGGGGCCTTAACAGATGTCTTTGCAGCATCCTTAAACACGGGTGAGGTCCCGGAGGACTGGAGAATAGCTAATGTTGTCCCCTTGTTTAAGAAGGGTAGCAGGGATAATCCAGGTAATTATAGACCGGTGAGCCTGACGTCAGTGGTAGGGAAGTTGCTGGAGAAGATACTGAGGGATAGGATCTATTTCCATTTGGAAGAAAATGGGCTCATCAGTGATAGGCAACATGGTTTTGTGCAGGGAAGGTCATGTCTTACCAACTTAATAGGATTCTTTGAGGAAGTGACAAAATTGATTGATGAGGGAAGGGCTGTAGATGTCATATACATGGACTTCAGTAAGGCGTTTGATAAGGTACCCCATGATAGGCTGATGGAGAAAGTGAAGTCGCATGGGGTCCAGGGTGTACTAGCTAGATGGATAAAAAACTGGCTGGGCAACAGGAGACAGAGAGTAGTAGTGGAAGGGAGTTTCTCAAAATGGAGATGTGTGACCAGTGGTGTTCCACAGGGATCCGTGCTGGGACCACTGTTGCTTGTGATATACATAAATGATTTGGAGGTAAGTATAGGTGGTCTGATTAGCAAGTTTGCAGACGACACTAAGATTGGTGGAGTAGCAGATAGTGAAGGGGACTGTCAGCGAATACAGCAGAATATAGATAGATTGGAGAGTTAGGCAGAGAAATGGCAGCTGGAGTTCAATCAGGGCAAATGCGAGGTGATGCATTTTGGAAGATCCAATTCAAGAGTGAACTCTACAGTAAATGGAAAAGTCCTGGGGAAAATTGATGTACAGAGAGATTTGGGTGTTCAGGTCCATTGTTCCCTGAAGGTGGCAACGCAGGTCAATAGAGTGGTCAAGAAGGCATACGGCATGCTTTCCTTCATCGGACGGGGTATTGAGTACAAGGGTTGGCAGGTCATGTTACAGTTGTATAAGACTTTGGTTCGGCCACATTTGGAATACTGCGCGCAGTTCTGGTCGCCACATTACCAAAAGGATGTAGATGCTTTGGAGAGGGTGCAGAGGAGGTTCACCAGGATGTTGCCTGGTATGGAGGGCGCTAGCTATGAAGAGAGGTTGAGTAGATTAGGATTATTTTCATTAGAAAGACGGAGGTTGAGGGGGGACTTGATTGAGGTGTACAAAATCATGAGAGGTATAGACAGGGTGGATAGCAAGAAGCTTTTTCGTAGAGTGGGGGATTCAATTACTAGGGGTCACGAGTTCAAAGTGAGAGGGGAAAAGTTTAGGGGGGATATGCGTGGAAAGTTCTTTACGCAGAGGGTGGTGGGTGCCTGGAACGCGTTGCCAGCGGAGGTGGTAGATGCGGGCACGATAGCGTCTTTTAAGATGTATCTAGACAGATACATGAATGGGCAGGAAGCAAAGAGATACAGACCCTTAGAAAATAGGCGACATGTTTAGATAGAGGATCTGGATCGGCGCAGGCTTGGAGGGCCGAAGGGCCTGTTCCTGTGCTGTAATTTTCTTTGTTCTTTGTTCTTTGTTCTAGTGGTTGGTGGAGGTCAATCATCTGAGCTCCAGGACATCACTGCAGGAGTTCCTCAGGGTAATGTCCTAGGCCCAACCATCTTCAGCTGCTTCATCAATGACCTTCCTTCAATCATAAGGTCAGAAGTGGGGATCTTTGCTGATGATTGCACAGTGTTCAGCACCATTCGTGACTCCTCAGATACTGAAGCAGTCCGTGTAGAGATGCAGCAAGACCTGGACAATATCCAGGCTTGGGCTGATAAGTAGTAAGTAACATTCACGCCACACAAGTGCCAGGCAATGACCATCTCCAACAAGAGACAATCAAACCATCGCCCCTTGACATTCAATGGCATTACCATCGCTGAATTCCCCACTATCAACATCCTAGGGGCTACCATTGACCAGAAACTGAACTGGAGTAGCCATATAAATACCGTGACTACAAGAGCAGGTCAGAGGCTAGGAATCCTGAGGTGAGTAACTCACCTCCTGACTCCCCAGAGTTTGTCCACCATCTACAAGGCACAAGTCAGGAGTGTGATGGAATACTCTCCACTTGCTTGGATGGGTGCAGCTCCAACAACACTCAAGAAGCTCAACACCATCCAGGACAAAGCAGCCCACTTGATTGGCACCCCATCTGCAAACATTCACTCCCTCCACCACTGACGCGCAGTGGCAGCAGTGTGTACCATCTACAAGATGCACTGCAGCAATGCACCAAGGCTCCTTAGACAGCACCTTCCAAACCCGCGACCTCTACCAACTCGAAGGACAAGGGCAGTAATTGCATGGGAACACCACCACCTGCAAGTTCCCCTCCAAGTCACACAACCACCATCCTGACTTGGAACTATATCGCCGTTCCTTCACTGTCGCTGGGTCAAAATCCTGGAACTCCCTTCCTAACAGCACTGTGGGTGTACTTACCCCACATGGACTGCAGCGGTTCAAGAAGGCAGCTCACCACCACCTTCTCAAGGGCAATTAGGGATGGGCAATAAATGCTGGCCTGGCCAGCGATGCCCACATCCCATGAATGAATTTTTAAAAATGATAAAAGGAATGATGGTACAAGGCTAAAGGGGAAGAGTGGTAATGGGACAGATAAAGATTAAAATATATGACTAGAGAAGGTGTAAATGGCAACAGCAGAAACATTACCAGCACCTTCTGTCCAAGAAAGTGGGAGTGGTGGTTAAATTCTGAAATTATTGAACATGGTTTTAGCTGAAATGGAAATAAAAATGAGGAGAGATGTGAAACAAATGCATTTTACATTATCAGGCAAAGTCAAGATCTCTACATCATTGGTTCTGTTGGAACAGAAATGGCTGAGGTGAGGGTGGAAAGGGGAAGAGGGAAAGGGTGAAGGCATAAATTAAAAAAAATATTCCCCCTAAAATATTCTGATGGTTTCCTTCAGAATACTTTCATGCTTGAGGCTATTTTTATTGCTGGGTTGAGTTGAGCGATTGGTGCTTGGTATCTGATGTGCTTTTGTGTTCTCGGCACATTTTGTAAAATGTAATCTTCATCTAGATGTTTGCACAAGTATCATAATGTACTTTTATACAAATCAACCTGGCTCATGAAATTAGGTACATTACCTACAGTGAATTCAGTGTGGTGTAAAGTACAATAAGAACCAATAAAAAAAACTTTGTATTATATATGACTATTAAAAACTGCATCGTCTGCTGGAAGTCATTTATTGAAAACGATTAGTTACATTTTAAAGCTGCATAGCCACCTTTACAGCCAATATAAGTTAAATCTATTGTCGCTTTCTCATTTCCCTGTCATAAATGGTAGAATGACTGTGTTTTTCTGCGCGACACATCTCAATAAATGCAGGATGATCCAACTAAATTGGGTTGCTCAATCTGAACTCTATACTTTCGTATCTTTTACAAGTGCACTACCAGGATGAGTATGCCTCAGTTAAAATTGGACGCGGAAACGATTTATGTCACTACAGTCATTGCTGATCATTGTAATGAATCCCCACCTTTGTTACCATAAAGTAATATCGGGCACAATTCAGGACAGGTTAAGAGGCAAAGGCTCCACTTGTGTAGTTAGCCAATGATGGTCAACAAATGAGGTAATAAACAGCAGCAAACTAAACGAAAAGGCTCACACAAATGCAAGGAAAAGTGGAAATCAAGAGTTATAAATACCAAGAAGGATTACACCAAATGTAATAAGAGGGAATTTGAAAAGAAACTTGCAAGGGATAGCAAAACTACGAGCAAAAGTTTTTATAAGTATGTTAAGGGAAACAGTGTGGGTAAAAGGGAAAGTGGACCCATTAAAGATAGATGCAGATTAAACTATAATGGATAATACAAGAAATGCAGACTTGTTAAATGAATGCTCTGCATCTGATTTTACAGTAGAGGAAGAGGATTAACTACCAGCAATAGAGACTCGGTGGGCCGAAGGGCCTGTTTCAGTGCTGTATCTCTAAATAAAATAAAATACAGGAACCTAAAAATAAGTCAAGCGAAGGAATTTAATTGATTCAATTTAAGTTAAAAAAAGTACTAATGGAGAAAACAATGAGACTTAAGATGGACAAAACTCCAAGATTTGATGATTTCCACACCAGGGGCTGAAAAGAAATAGGTGAAAAAATTGCATATACATTGGTCATAATTTCCAAAGCCTCTGGAATTATGCCTTTGGATTAGAAAATTGCAACGTCACTCTCATTATTGAGAGAGAGAAACCAGGTAACGAGGGGCCCTTTATTTGAACATTAGTTGTGGGGAGGTTACTGGAATCTATCAAAAGAGACAGAGTGCCAGATATTCAAAGCGCTTTGGGGACAAGCCTGGAAACGGGCATGGATTGAAGATGGCATCCCTGGAAGGAATCTCTGGATCCCGATCCCTCTGGGATGAACTCCAATTTTCAAAGTCAGGACGGTGCAGGAGGGAGTCAGGAATCTTCTTGCCTCCAATTAATGGCCTGTTAAGCTCCCTGACAAGCTTGTTAATAGGGCAGGGAGGGCAAGAATGCATATCAGCAAACCCAAACAGTATGATGTACGTTAGTGCACAGCTTTCAGGTTCAATGCGAGGAGTGGTTAAAGTTTTTTTTAATGAGGTGAAAAATCTGGGGGCCTGGGCGATCTTGTGCCAGATGGTACGCTTTCCCTCTCATTTGGCGGTCAGGTTGCTGCCTGAACTTTTCTACAAGGCAGTGGTATTCCCCCCCATGGCTGCCATCTGCCATTGATAATCGTGCTCTGAAAGCAGCTCCTGCCTCCTGGTAGGGCTCGGTGCAACTAATTAGGCGCCAAGCTTGCCTCTGGCCCAATTAGGGCGTTTATGTTTAAAGATAGTGTCAAGTAAACGACGCAGATGCAGCCCAGTGTCAGGACCCGGAAATTATCTGGGCTTCGGGTTCCCAACCCCAATCTGAAAATGAAGCCCACAGTGACTAAACAAGTATGAGCTGACCAATGGGAGTCAGCTTGAATTTGTGAAGGAAATGTCATGTCTAAGTTGGGATAAGGGGGTTTATTTTCTGATTAGGAGGATGTGACAAGAGCTGTTCCCCAGTGATCTGTACTAGGACCTCATCTTTTCGTGATAAATGTTGAGTTTAATGGAGTGATCCAATTTAATCTAAGAAAGATCAGTTAATGGCAACAGATTATGAACTACAGAGGAACAAAGGGATATAGATGTTTATGTACTGAAAGCACAGGTCTAAAAAGTAATGAGGGAGGTGAATGGAATGTTGGCCCTAATCTCAAGAAGGCTGTAATACAAAGGAGGGGAAGTGATTCTTCAATTGTACAGAGCCTTGGTAAGACTCCAATTGGAGTATTACATTGAGTATTGGGCACTAAATCTCAGGAAATATATACTGGGATTGAAGAGGCGCAGCACAGAATGATACTTGGGCTTAAAGGGTTAAATTATGAGGGCAGGTTTTTAGAAGGTTTGGGAGTGATCTAACAGATATCCAGTAGGGTAGATGCAGAGAAACTATTTCCTCTGGTGGAGGAAGCCAACTGTACCAGTACTCATTAAATTGTCCCAACGAGCCTGGAATTGGAGACATGTAATTTTGTCTTTAGGTACACTCGATGCGTGTGCACTCTCCCTCCACATACTCTGTATCATGTTTGCTAATGATTAGCTGCCAGGGCTTGTGACCAATATCAACACATTACATAAATTACATGGAGTATACAGCACACAAACAGGCCATTCAGCCTAACTAGTCTGTGCTGGTGTTAATACTCCACACGAGACTCCTCCCATTCCATCTACCGCATCTCAGCCTTTCAGCATATCTTTATAGTCCCTTTTCTCTCAAGTACTTGTCTAGGTTTCTTTTGAAAGCATCTAAGCTACTTGCTTCAACCACTCCCTGTGAGAGCGAGTTCCACATTGTCATGCAGGCCTCCACCTGCCAAGAATGCGACACATATTTTGCCACATGAACAATAAAACTTTAAATTGTTGCTGGGAAGAAAAGAGGGCCTATCACAAGGAATTGCCATTGAAGACACACGAACCCCAAGAAAGAAAAGTCTCCTGCAGTGAACAAGGTTTGGGAAGAATACTGGGCCCCAACGAAAAGCAAGAACTACCTACAAAAGGACTGCAGAGAGCTCGAAGCACAGTAACAAGAAACTCTTCTGATATTGCCTCAAACCTCTCAACTTTATTTTTCTTCTGCTCTTTTCTGTCTCTATTTGCATGTGCGTATCGCGTATGCATGCTAGCGTGGAGCACGGCATGTATCCGTAGACGTTAACCAAATTAGAGTTTAATTTTAAGTTTTAATAAATTTCCCTTTTCTTCTTTCAACCTAAGAAGGCCTGTTTATGCTAATTTCTTTGCCTTATAATTGGAAAGTGGTGAACAAAGGGGAAGCTCAAAACACGGTGTGTTTAAAATTAAACCCTGTTACAATAAGACTAGGTGAAGGCTGAGAAAGACCCCTAGATACCATTCTCACCTGTTCGTAACAACATTCTAACTACTACCTGAGTAAAAACAATTCTCCTTAGTTAATGATTGGATTTATTATTAACTATTTAGTATTTATGGACGCTCTATTTGGATACTCCTAGATTCTCTCCATTATAGAAACAGAGGCTACAACATACAGAGTAAGGATTCGAGAAATTCATGTGGTCGCCAAAACAAAATGGCGCTGAGTGGGAGAGCCGAGGAGAGGGGAAATGTTGAGGTGAGGGTGTGGGGGCAGGGAGCCAAAAGCAGGGTGAAAGAGAAAGTTTATAAGATACTTTTGAAAGTGGGGAGGATGATTCCAAAACAGGATGGGTCTTGGGAAGAAATTTCAGATGACAGCCGCTGATATTCCTTTTCCCAGCTCGGAGATATACAATGAAAGAAAGAGTGTATTCTAAAGGCTCCCTTCTGAACTAAATTATGATCCAAACCCTGAAGGAATGGCTGCAATAATGTACATTAAGGAAAGGGTTTCTCTGACCATTGCTGTGACTTTGTAGACACATTCACCAAGATTTCCACAAAGGAATCATAAACATATTGTCATGCAGGCCCCCACCTGCCAAGAATGAGGCACATATTTTGTCACATGAATATTAAAACTTAAAATTGTTGTAGGGAAGAAAAGAGGGCCTATCACAAGGAATTGCCAGCCCCCTCGCCGGAAAGACCTTTTTTTGTATACTAGCAGCCAGTGTTGCAACAAAGGAACCAGTCCCTGCTTCCCCAATACACAGAAGATGTGGTCAGACCAGTTTAGTCACATGACTAACTGGCTGTTGGAGTTTTTTTGAATTTGAACTTGCCACAGAGTTTTAAAACTCAGAAAGCTGTTTGCTCCTGCACTGAAAATACCTCTCTCCTGTCTGCTCTCATCTCACTCTCACCAGCTTCGGAAACCATTCAAGACACACGAACCCCAAGAGTGAAAAGTCTCCTACAGTGAACAAGGTTTAGGAAGAATACTGGGCTCCAACGAAAAGCAAGACCACCCACAAAAGGACTGCAGAGAGCTCGAAGCACAGTAACAAGAAACTCTTCTGATATTGCCTCAAACCTCTCAACTTTATTTTTCTTCTGCTCTTTTCTGTCTCTATTTGTATGTGCGTATCGCGTATGCATGCTAGCGTGGAGCACGGCATGTATCCGTAGGCGTTAACCGAATTAGAGTTTAAGTTTAAGTTTTAATAAATTTCACGTTTCTTCTTTAAACCTAAGAAGGCCTGTTTGTGCTCCTTTCTTTGCCTTATAATTGGAAAGCGGTGAACAAGGATTCACCAAGGGGGAGTGAAAAACACGGTGTGTTTAAAAATTAAATCCTGTTATAATAAGACCAGGTGAAGGCTGAAAGAGACCCCTAGACACCTTTCTCACCTGGTCGTAACAACATTCTGTTGCAACAGATTTGCTAACCATGTTCGGCCCATCATAATTATGTTGGCTCTTTGAAGAGATGTTTGATTTAGCTTTACAGCCTAACTTTTTCCCCATAATCCTGTAAATTAGTCCCCTTCAAATAAATATCTGGCTGCCTTTCGAAAGTTCCTGTGGAATCTGATTCCATCATCCTTTCAGGTAGTGTGGTCCCGAACTTAATAAAATTCTGTGTGAAAAACTTTCTCTTCATTTCTCCCTTAATTGTTTTGCCAATTATTAATAAACAGTTTCTCCCTACTTGCTCTGTCAAAAGTTTTCATCATTTCTGAATACCTCTATTATGTCTCTCATCAACCTTCTCCATAAAACTGAAGACTCTCATCTCTGGTATCATCCTGGTAAACCTCCTCTTCAAGGCCTTGACAATCTTCCTAAAGTGCGGTGCCCAGAACTGTACACAATAATCCAGCTGAGGTCAAACCAGTGTTTTGAAAACGTTCAGCATAAATTCCTTGTTTTTGGATTCAATTCAGGTATTTACAAAGCCAAGGCCTTGCAGCTCCATGCAGCTCTGCCCAGGAGTAGCCTGGCACCAGCCCAATTAGCAATGGAACATCCAAAATTGACAGGTAGGAACAAACTAGCTAGTCCATCAAGCCAGCCTCACAGCGTGATGGCCGGACAATCATGACTAAATGCCTCCTCCTTCCCACCACCTCTCCCCACCACCCTCGCAGCCACATAGTCTCTTGGGAGAGGCAAAATAAAACCCCAGAGTAAACGCCCCAGGGCCAATAAGGGAAAAAATACTCCAGATAATTCTTCTCCAACGCCCTCACCCCCAGATGATCAAAGCCAGTCCAAGAGATTACATGCGCCAAGTATGATCCATAAATATGGTTAGATGCTTACCTTCTCTATAATGTGATCTGTGCCCAGTCAAGAACAGGTCCAGCTCCCTCTTGGAGGAAAAGAGAACAGTTCCAGGTGGGGAATACACAGTGGGAAGCAACAGGAGGTAGGTTAAGTGCCACACTCCTGAAACAGCAGAGGCAAAGTGTAAACTCCTGTATAATGGCCTTAAAGAAAGACTAACAGATGTGACCGAAACATTACTGCTTTCTATCCAACCACTTCGACAGGGAAGGGGGTGATTGTCAGCTGTCTGTTGCCCGTGTCTCACCTGACAGCAGGACGGCTGGCAGTTGAAAGTGAAAGGTCAAAGGTTGGGAGGACGGGTGGGCACTTCAGCTAGCATGCACTAGGACAAATGCACATAGGCAACTCCAGTGCGTCGGACACAGTTAGTTAGGACAGCTAGTGCACTTCTGCACTTGGGGCCGTTCTCATTGTCAGGTGCAGCATTAAAAACCAGACTTGTGCCAGGACAGCCATTTCAAGCCTGTGCTGGCAATCTCACTCAATCCATTGTAAAAAGCAAACACACTGAGCAAACACATGCGTCATGAGGAAATATGTATTCACGCAGTGAATGGTTAAGGTCTGGAATGCACTGCCTGAGAGTGTGGTGCAGGCAGGTTCAATCAAGTGTTATGACCAGGTAAGGAGGCCGCCCCCCCCTTTTGCCTCTTCTCTTGTTGACCGCAACAAGGTTAATCCTTTTTTTTTAACACAGTGGTTGAGCTCACCACCTCAGTGAGCGGTTGCTCCTGTTCTTCTAACGTGATTGCAAAACAACCAATCAGATAGGTTTTCTCGAGATTAAGCAGGAAAGAGGTTAGTGTATTCCACTTAACACTCTAACTCAATTTAAAATGCTAAAAATACGCTACACATTCATGCACACATTCACATGAGAGTCACACACAAATAGATTACAGAGGGAAACAGATTTGGCGGTTGGATTAAAGTCCAGAATAAATGAAATTTAAATACAGTATGTGAGCCCAATAATCCTCAGCTGAAATTGTAATCTTGAAGTCCTTGCTGGGCCATGTGCACGGTGGTTGGCTTCCTTTGCTCAGGGCTCCTGAAGGCAGAAGAAGAGGTTGATTCTCATCCTCTGGTTGCTGGATGTAGTGGTCTGTAGGCTTGTGGGGGGACGGTTCCCTTACGTAGCCGAATCTTCTCTTGATACATTGTGGGGGGAGAGAGAGAGAGAGAGCCTGCTTCGTTGCTGTCTTTTCAGTTACTGCCTGTCTGCTGTCTTACAGTTTCTTCAGAGCTGTGCAAGCAGTTTGTTAGACTTCTCGTCTCCAGTTCAATCTCCCGGTATTTCAAATGTAGATTGCAGTGGCAACCTTGGCTGTCAGTTTTTGTTTTAAATTAACTTGTAGGATTTTTCCATTAAAAGTCTAATGAGAGTTTCCAACCGATGAAATTAATATTTCCTATCTGGCATATAGGGTTTACCTGACACAAGGCATTCAAAAGGGAATTGGAGTGTTATCTGAAAAGGAAGAATATGCAGGGTTATGGGGAGAAGGCGGGGAAATGACACAAGGTGAATTGCTCATTTGGAGAGCCGGTGCAGACATGATGGGCCGAATGGCCTCCTTCTGTGCTGTAATAGTTCTGTGACTCTGTGTCCCTCGCATTGGTGTGGTAGAGGTATTCTACAGTTGAAATTAGGTTTAATACGCAATAATGGTGCAAACGAGAGAACACTTAAATCTGCAGCTGCCTCTGATATATTAATGCTTGTTGTTTGTCTTGAATCCCTAAAATGATATTCTTCCATTAATCAGAAACAATATCCTTCACCTTAATGACTGCTGCTCACCCTCCATGCTTATACAAGGAATGGTCTGGTTGTCTAGTGATTATGGTGACTGAACTAGTAACTTAGAGGTCATGAGCATAAATCTCACCACAAGAAGTTTTGAAAGAAAATTTGAGAAATTTGTCATGTACAGATGTAAAGACCAGCTACCCGACCCAACCCGACCCCAACAGGACCAGACGACTTGTCAGGTTCGGGTCAGGTCGGGTCACACTTCTGGGTCCGGCATTCGGGCTTGGTCGAGTTTCATTTGCTGACCTTTTCAAGGAATTGCCAGGCCTGGCCAGAAGGACACTTTTTTGCATTGTAGCAGACACTGCTTGGAAGAGAGGACCAGTCCCTGCTCCCAATACACAGAACAGACGTGGTCAGACCAGTTTAGTCACATGACTAACTGGATGTAGCAGAGTTTTGAACTGAGAGTTTTAAATTGGAGAAACTGTTTGAAGACAGAAAGCTCTTGGCTCCTGGACTGAAGCAGACCTCCTCTCCTCCTGTCTGCTCCCATCTCTTTCTCACCAGCTTCAGAATCCATTGAAGACATCTGAACCCCAAGAGAGAAAAGTCTCCTACAGTGAACAAGGTTTAATGAGAATACTGGGTCCCAACGAAAAGCAAGAATTACCTACAAGCAAGGACTCTGCAGTGAGCTTGAATAACCATAACAACTCTTCAGATATTGCCTCAAACATTTTCACTTTTTTTTTCTTCTGCTCTTTTCTGTCCCTATCTGCATGTGTGTTTCGCATATGCATGTTAGTGTGGGCATGTCGTGTATCCGTAGGTGTTAACCGAATTAGAGTTTAAGTTTTAATAAATTTCACTTTTCTTCTTTAAACCTAAGTAGGCCTGTATGTGCTCATTTCTTTGCCTTATAATTGGAAAGCGGTGAACAAGGATTCACCAAAGGGGGAGCTCAAAACACAGTGTGTTTAAAAATAAAACCCTATTACAGTAAGACCAGGTGAAGGCTGAGAGGGAACACTAGATATCTTTCTCACCTGGTCGTAACAGCTGGCATCAGGGAAGTTATCAATTAAAGATGCCATTTTGTCACTAAAAAGTGGGTTCAATTCCCACTCCAGGGACTTGAGCACAAAATCTAGGCTGACACTCCAGTAAAGCACTGAGGGAATTCCTCACTGTCAGAGGTGTCATCTTATCATTGAGATATCAAACTGAGGCCCCATCTGCCTCTCAGGTAGATGTAAAAGATCCAACAACACCTTTTAAAAAACAACTGGTTCACTATTGGGACCTGCCACCAATACTGGCCTGACATAATATCATTGCAGTCCCACACCATGCAGTTGGCTGTTAAGGCCCATTGATATAAACACTGCCTCACCAACATTGCCCATACCTCAAGAATGTATTTAAAAGATCTGTCCACCTGCAGTAGGCTAATGTAAATATAGGCACTTTCAACAATGCGCTGTCAGCACTAATTGTACATAGTGCACTTGGAGCTGTTCCTAAGGGAGTTTGCTTTGCTTATATGCTGGGCAGTTCAAGTTATGTGTCCAAACCATTCCTATTATTTGAAAGAAAACACCTATGTGATACGATATAGTCTTTGAAATAACCCTGGTAACAAGCACTGAACAGATGGCCAGTAAATGATCATTCAGCTCAAGGCTTGATCCTCAAATATGGCTCATCGGTCTTGGCATGATCTATTTAAAATGGGCTAATATTTTGGTTGTAACTGCAATGTGGTTGACTCTGAACTGCGTTCTGAAATGGGCCAGCAAGTCATTCAGTCATATTCAAGAAAATGGCTCATCATCACCTTCTCAAATATAATTAAGGATGGGCAATAAATGCTGGTCTTGTCAGCGATGCCCGCATCCTGTGAATGAATTTTTAAAAAAAAGATTTTTCAGTATCTAACCTTCTTTCTTTTTAATGGGGACACTGAGAAATTAATCCACTCTTATTGCAATACTTTAAAACAAGGAGTTAGACAATATCAGCATACATAATTGAGACTTACAATGCCTCTTTACCTCTCTCTCCTCTTTTAAGCTGGTTCTCAGTGTCAGTTAGTAGACTTCTTGCTTCTAAGACAAAAGGTTGTGGGTTTAAATCACCACTCTTGGAATTAAGTACAAAAATCAAAGCCGACACTCCAGTGCCAGTACTGAGGGAGTGCTGCACTGTCAAAGGTGCCATTTTACCATTGGGATGTCAAACTGAGGCCCCATTTGCCCTCTCAGGTGGACATAAAAGACACACGGCACTGTTAGGAAGAAGAGCGGGGGCATTCCGCCTATTCTGCCATGACATTAACAAAACATCTCCACTAATCTCCTCCTCCAGTTGTCCATCCATAGATCTCCTATTCCACCAAATGAAGAAGCACATTGTGTTCTCAGCATTCCGAACCCATGACAAACCAATAGCAGTGCTGGGCACTGTTTGTGGAGGTCACCTTGCTCTGATGGTTGCTGTAAAATTACCTATAAAATAGATTGCTGTCTGTCAGAATCCCCAGGACAGAAGTAAAGGTACTAAACCCTCCCTAAGGTTGACATTAAACTCAAGTGCCTTGGCAAACATGTGCAAAGTTAGAATCTAAGGGACATTGGAGATCTTATCCTGTGAGTCTGACAGCCTGGAATGATTTGGATGCCAGTCTGTGCTGAGTTAGATGATCTTAGCTGAGGTGGAGTGCTTACAGTTTGGGAGGAGGTAATCATCCAAGATTTTTCCCCCTGATTTCTATCAGAGACCCTGGCTCTAGGTGTATTTGTGTGTGGAAAACAGATGGGGGTAGGACTCAGATTCACAATGATGTCATTCCCCCCTCTCTTTGTAGAACTGTGCAAATCCCACACAAAAATAAATGGCCATTGAGGTAGTCGAATATGAACTGTGAAATCGTGCACCAATAATGATACAATGGTGTCAGTTGTGGATTAGTGGACAGTGGTCTCTCTCTCTCCTTTGAGTCAGAAGGTCATGGATTCAAACTCCATTCTAGAGACTTCGCCTGACACTCCAGTACACTGCTGACAGAGTGCTGCACTGTCAGAGTTCCGTCTTTTGGATCAGGTGTTAAACTGAGGCTCCATCTGCCCTCTCAGGTGGACATAAAAGATCCCATGGCATTATTCAAAGAAGAGCAGGTGAGCTTTCCCTGGTTTCCTTGTCAACAGTTATTCAGTGGCAGAGACATTAGTGGTGACTACATTTCAAAACCAGTCAATTTGCTGTGAAGTCCATTGGGACATCGTGTGGATGTGACAGGTGCCATATAAATGCAAGTTCTTCCTCTTGGAAATTGAAATATATTCTTTTGTTTTAACAGATCTTTACCATTCAGACTTTAAAAAAAAACCATCAGCCAGATACAAACTGGGCCATCAGATAGTACTGTATAACTGTGAATTAGATCTCCCTCTGGCCACAGAGTCATCGAGGCATTTACAGCACAGAAGGAGGCCATTTGGCCAATCGAGTCCATGCCAGCTCTCCACAGAACAATCCAGTCAGTCCCACTCGCCAGCTCAATCCCCGTGGTCCTGCAAGTCTATTTCTCTCAGGTGGCCATCCAACTTCCTCTTGAAGTCATTGATCATCTCCACTTCCACCACCCTTGTGGGCAGAGAGTTCCAGGTCATTACCACCCGCTGCATCTTTTTCCCAAACCTTTCAATCTGTGTCCCCTAGTTCTTGTACTATTTGTTAATGGGAACAGTTTTTTCTTGTCTAACTTATTTAAGCCTGTCATAATCTTGTACACCTCTATTTGGGGAGGTGGTGGATTAGTAGTCCAGAGGCCCAGGCTAATGCTCCGGGGACATGGGTTTGAATCCCGCCAAGGCAGTTGGTGAAATTTGAATTTAATTCATAAATCTGGAATTAAAAAACTAGTTTAATGGTGACCGTGAAACCATTGTCGATTGTTGTACAAACCCATCTGGCTCACTAATGTCCTTTAGGGAAGGAAATCTGCTGTCCTTACCTGGTCTGGCCTACATGTGACACCAGATCCACAGCAATGTCGTCGACTCTGAAATGCCCTCTGAAATGGCTTAGCAAGCCACTCAGTTCAAGGGTAATTAGGGATGGGGCAATAAATGCTGGCCTTGCCAGTGACGCCCACACCCCATGAAGGAATATTAAAAAAAATCTCCCCTCAATCTCCTTTGTGCTCAGGAGAACAAACCCAGCTTTAGGTGACGAAACCTGTAACATGCATGAGGACAATTTTGGTTTACTTGGTGCTATATAAATGCAAGTTCTTCCTCTTGAATTTCCATGCTTTTCGCTCCCCCACTGAAATTTTGACATCGACCCTGGTGTGAAGGCGTGAACAGTCACTCAGCCATTTCTACACAGTTGCAGCAGGAGATTGGAAGAACTCCTGCAGAAGTTTTTATCCACCTTATTGGAGATATTATTATATATTATGACTGGATTTAAAGAGACAGTCAATAGTATAACAACTACTTGCATTAACATAGCACCTTTAAAGTAGTAAAACATTCCAAGGGGCTTCACAAATGCATAATCAGTGAAAAAGATTAGACCCAGAGAAGACATTAGGACAGGCGACCAAATGCTCAGTCAAAGAGGTAGGTTTTAAGTAGTGCCTTGAAGGAGGAGGGAGTGGTAGAGAGGCAGAGAGGTATTGGGAGGGTATTCCAGAGTTGAAGGCACGGCCGCCAACTTTGGAGCAAAGGAAATCAACGATGCATAAGAAACCAGAATTGGAAGAACACAGAATTCCTGGAGGGTGATAGGGTTGGAGGGGGTTAGGGATCGGGACGGACAAGACCGTGGAGCATGGAAACACTTTTTTTTTTGACACAATGACGCTTCTGAGAGTTGCTGCATTTTCTAAGGTCTGTCAGATCAAATGATCTGACAAGGTCCCATCTGGCTGAGGGCGCAGGTGAACATTAATGATACCACGACAGCACTCTGTGAGCAGGGCAACCCAGTCCTCCCTCAACCATCACCAACAAGAGCATAGTCCTTACTTAAGGAAGGATGTAAATGCATTGGAGGCAGTACAGAGAAGGTTTACTAAACTAATACCTGGAATGGGTGGGCTGTCTTACGAGGAAAGATTGGACAGGCTGGGCTTGTATCTGCTGGAATTTAGAAGAGTAAGAGGCAACTTGATTGAAACATATAAGATCCTGAGGGGTCTTGAAAGCGTGGATGTGGAAAGGATGTTTCCCCTTGTGGGAGAATCTAGAACGAGGGGTCACTGTTTAAAAATAAGGGGTCGCCCATTGTAGACAGAGATGAGGAGAAATTATTTCTCTGATGGTCGTCTTTGGAATTCTCTTCCTCAAAAGGCGGTAGAAGCAGAGCCGTTGAATATTTTTAAGGCAAAGGTAGATAGATTCTTGATAAGCAAGGGGGTGGAAGGTTATCAGGGGTAGGTGGAAATGTGGAGTAATCAGTTTAGCCATGAATTTATTGAATGACGGAGCAGGCTGGGGGGTTGTGGGGGGGGGAGGGGGCGAGTGGCCGACTCCTGCTCCTAATTCGTATGTTCCTATTCACTGCTCATTGCCATTTGTGGAGTCCTGCTGAATTTGCCTGCATAAAGACAGCAACTGCATTTCAAATTAATTGTGTACTTTGGGCAGCTCACGACTCCAACGTTAATCCGGTGCCACAACCATGACACAGTTCAATCCGAAATTGGAATGCGCTGAGCATGGAATTCAGCCGAAGAAATAAATCTCCTGGGTGAAAATAACGGTCCAAAAACGCTTCTCAGCTGACTAGCAACCAATTTTCCACACATCAAAAGGGTCCACTTTGCATTTAGAAGCCGGCATATGATACTCGTGCAACTTCGTAAATAGGGGCAGTATCACAGGAGGAATGAAGTCCAGACTGACTCGAAAAAACTGTTCTTAAGTTAGTCCGAGCTTGCAGAAAAAAAAGATTAAAAGCACAGATAAACTTTCCTCCCCTCCCCCTCTTCAATTTTGGGAGGGGTGTGTATGTGTCAAAGGTTTCTGCAGACATTCCGCAGCTCGGTTTTAGTTGTCAGTCATGCCACCAGATCCATTCGTCATTCCTCCCTGATTCTGTCGATTGTTAATCGAGAAGTGAAACATTAACAAAGAAACAACAATAACAACAAAAAGCGCAGAGCTGTCAATTGGTTTACTGCAGAGAGAGAAGGGGAGCAAGGCTGCAACTTCTCATTGCAAACTTTGTTAAATTGTGTCCCAAAATGGTAAAGAACAGAATAGGTATGTGGCTAGTTCAATATTTTACAAGACTAATTTCTTGCTCATGATATTTGTCAATGGGCTTATTTAAAAGTCTTAACAGTGATCGCTGCATTGTGCCAATTAACATGTTTCTGCAGCTTGTGCCGCGAATATTTTTGAATGGAATTTATGGACCAGATTTATTTCATTGTTAAATTTGCCTCTTTTTTTCTCTCTCTCTCCCCTCACTGCTTATTCTCCCCCGCAGATAGCGAGGCGCAAAAGGACCTCTCCCCCCGCAAGAAGCAAACACGGGTTAGTATTTGCATTGATGGAAAGCGACAGAAAGTTAATATCGAAGGCTGGTTAAAAAAAAAACCCCCAAAGATTTAAACTTGAACTGAAGCAGAGAGGGCTGTCAGTGTTGGAAATGAACGGCTGTTCTTGCACTTTAGCTGTCGCTCTGGGGAATTTATACGAAAGTATCTCTCTGTTGGGCTTTGAAATATATTATTATAACTTTCTGGAGCTTATTTTATCACATTTGTGTTTATGCTAATATAGTGTAACGTAGAATGTGAGAGGAATGTGTTACTGTTTTAGGTTTTCTGAACACTTACCTATAATTTGTGTCTGTCTATGTAAGTCTGTACGTATTTGTCTGCACACTCCAGTGTGTGCATGTCTGCATGTGTCTGTTTGCAAATGTGTATCTGTGGGTATGGTGTGTGTGTGTGTGTAATGGTGTGCATATTGTCTGCATGGGTGTCGATGTGCATATGGGAGTGTGTGCGTGTGTGTGTACGTGAGCATGTGTTCCCATATGTGGGTGTGCTTGTGAGAATGTGTGCTTGTGTGTGTACGGAGAAATGTCAGTGTATGCGTCGATGTTTGTACATGTGTGGGTCCGTGTCCATTTATGTGCTTATCTGTGTCAGTGTGAGCATGTGTGTCTGTTTATCTGTGAGTGTGAACATGTGTGTCTGTGTGAGTGTGAGCATGTGTGTCTGTTTATCTGTCTGTGCGAGCATGTGTGTCTGTGTGTGTAACATAAATAGTCAGAAACCATGGGTGGCGCATATGCCAGATTCCAGTTTTGTGTTCACGATAGACTAGATCGTCAGCAAGTCCCCTCAAAAAAGCATCCTCATCCCACCCACCCTCTCCAGCAGTGTGACCAGCTTGTCCACCCTAAGTCCCTCCAGCGCGCTGTCCCCCTCCTATTCTGTGCTCACCTCTCTTAAAATTCCCTGTTCAAATTGCTCCAATTCAGTTTCTGCCCTTCTTAATTTTTTCCCTCTAACGCCCTCTGTGAAGCACCTTTGTACATTTTTCTACATTAAAGGTGTTCTGATCCAGAAAGCCAGTTGGTGAAGGATAGAACTGGAGCCAATCTTTACACGCTTTTATATTTATCTACAAAGTTACACACTATAAGTATACACCTCCTAACCCAACAACCACAGTTTTAGTCTGTTTATTTTTAAGGGAGCTCAAGTGAATCCCCAGTTAATGCCCACCACCTGCATACAATTAAACACAATTAATATACAGTGAAAAAAAGGCATAAATTTTCACAGCAGTAAGATTACTCTGGCCAAAGCCAGCCTCTGACTGTTTCCATGCTTTGTTAACCACCCTTGTCACCTTGTATTTTGATGTTAATCTCATTAGATTAAGATGGCACCAAATTGCGTCCCTAAACAGATCAACAATGATCATACGATCATATGGCTCAAGGGGCCAAATAACCTACTCCTGCTGCTAGCTCATATGTTCTTATGTAATCCCATGTTGTAATACTATATTATATTGAATTCTTTATTTAACCTTTTAATTCTGCACCATTTTCTGCTTTATTGTTTGGCTTATCATTTTACCACTTCAAATTAATATTTTACTTATTCAAATGGTTTTACTGTTTTTAAATATTTGTAATAATTAACTTACAGCAGAGACTCATGTATAAAGTAATCCGCATGTAACTTTATTGTTTCCAAGGCAGGAGGGTTGATACTGTAGTTTTCATGTAATTAGCAAAAGAACCAGGGGGAGATAAGGATAATTTATTTTATGCAACGAGTTGTTATGATGTGGAATGTACAGCGTGAAAGGATGGTGGAAGCAGATTCAATAATAACTTTCAATGGAAATTGGATATAAAAGAAAGAAAAGGGACTTGCATTTATTTAGCACTTTCACAACCTCAGGACATCCAAAGTGTTTTTTGCAGCCAATGAAACACTTTTGAAGTGTAGCAAATCTGAAAAAGAAAAATTTGCAGTGCTTTGGAGAAAGAGCTCTAATTGTCCAGTGCTTTCAAAGAGCCAGTACTGACACGATGGGCCAAATGGCCTCCTTCAATGCCATAAGATTCTATGATAAATCAGCGCACAATTTTCCATCCACAAACATGAAAAAAAAGCAATCCAGTTTACATTTATATAGCACCTCAAGCACAGAGGAAAAAACTAACAGGAACAGACCCCAAACCATGGTCAGAAAGTGAGGAAAGACAACCAAAAGCTTGGTCGTAAAGATGGGTTTAAGAACAATTTTAAAAGGTGGGGAGAGAGGCTGAGAGGTAAAGAGACATAGGCAAAGAGTTCCAGGAAGTCTGCTAGCGCCAAGGCTAAGGATGAGATGATAAACAAAGGCCCTGTCTGCCCTCTTGGGTGGATGCAGAAGATCCCATGGAACTATTTCAAAGCAGAGTAATGGGAGTTCTCCCGAGTGTCCTGGTCAATATTTATCCCTCAACCAACATCACTAAAACAGTTTGCCTCTACATTATCTCATTGCCTTTTGTGGAATCTTCCTGTGCACAAATTGACTGCCATGTACCTACAATTAAAATAGTGACTGCACTTCAGAAATGCTTACTTGGCTGTAAACCGCTTTGGGGCATCCCGAGGTCATGAAGAGCACTATGTAAATGAAAGTTCTTTATCTTGCGGTGAAGATGATGGGATGTGAATTCAGCAAGACTTGTTTGCTAGTCCAGCACCATAACCACTGTACTTTTGTCACCTGGCATTCTGGAAAGCAATGCAGTGCAGGGCAGTGTTTGGTCAATAATGATTGCTTAAATTAAAATCCCAATAAGTAAGATTAAAAACGAACTATCAACAGGCTGTAGTTACAGACCCACACTCAGCTGTGCACCAGATGTCTCAAAATTCAATGCATTCCATACCTTAAATGTTATGATTCCCAATTCACCATCTCACTCTTACAGATGATTACCTGTAATGCTCACGAGTCAGATATTCTCCATTCCTCAGCCCTTCTCCTCAAATTCCTTTCTCCACCCTTCTTCACCATTTTAGCCCTATCCTCCCAGCCACCTGTCTCTGTCCTTCATCTCTCAGTTCCATCCTCCCGTGAGCCAGTTGCCATTCAGTGAGATTATGGCCGATCTGCGACCTAACTCCATATGCCTGCCTTTGCCCATATCCCTTAATACCTTTGGAGAGCAAAAATCTATCAATCTCAGTTTAAAGTTTACAATTGACCTGGCATTTGCAGAAGGGATTTCCAAACTTCTACCACCATTTGTGTGTGGAAATGTTTCCTAACTTCACTCTTGAAAGATCTGACTCTAATTTTTAGGCTATGTCCCGTCTCTATTAATTCCCCTTAAAATCTTTAAAACTTTATTTAATCCTCTAAATGCCAGGGAATACAATCCTAATTTGTATAATCTCCCTTCGTAATTTAACCCTTGGAGTCCAGGTATTATTCTGTTAAATCTACACTGCACTCTCTCCAAATCTAAAATAAAAGCAAAATACTGCGGATGCTGGAAATCTGAAATAAAAACAAGAAATGCTGGAATCACTCAGCAGGTCTGGCAGCATCTGTGGAAAGAGAAGCAGAGTTAACGTTTCGGGACAGTGACCCTTCTTCGGAACTGACAAATATTAGAAAAGTCACAGGTTATAAGCAAGTGAGGTGGGGGTGGGCAAGAGATAACAAAGGAGGTGTAGATTGGACCAGGCCACATAGCTGACCAAAAGGTCACGGAGCAAAGGCAAACAATATGTTAATGGTGTGTTGAAAGACAAAGCATTAGTACAGATTAGGTGTTAATACACTGAATATTGAACAGCAGCAAGTGCAAACCTGAAAAAAAACAGTGGGTAAGCAAACTGAACAAACAAAGATAGAATGAAATAAATGCAAAAAAAAGATTGTAAAAAATGTAAAAAAGAATGTTAAAAAAAAGGAAGAAAAAATAACTAAAAATGAAAGTAAAATGGGGGGCTGTCATGCTCTGAAATTATTGAACTCAATGTTCAGTCTGGCAGGCTGTAGTGTGCCTAATCGGTAAATGAGATGCTGTTCCTCGAGCTTGCGTTGATGTTCACTGGAACACTGCAGCAATCCCAGGACAGAGATGTGAGCATGAGAGCAGGGGGGAGTGTTGAAATGGCAAGCAACCGGAAGCTCAGGGCCCTGCTTGCGGACTGAGCGGAGATGTTCCGCAAAGCGGTCACCCAGTCTGCGCTTGGTCTCCCCAATGTAGAGGAGACCACACTGTGAGCAGCGAATACAGTATACTACATTGAAAGAAGTACAAGTAAATCGCTGCTTCACCTGAAAGGAGTGTTTGGGGCCTGGGATAGTGAGGAGAGAGGAGGTAAATGGGCAGGTATTACACCTCCTGCGATTGCAGGGGAAGGTGCCCTGGGACGGGGACGAGGTGGTGGGGGTAATGGAGGAGTGGACCAGGGTGTCGCGGAGGGAACGATCCCTTCGGAATGCTGACAGGGGAAGGGAGGGGAAGATGCGACTGGTAGTGGCATCACACTGGAGGTGGTGGAAATGGCGGAGGATGATCCTTTGGATATGGAGTATATAATGTATCCTTCTGAAGGTTTGGTCTTTCCTGTCTTTCTCCTTTGTTTTCTTCAGTACTATTTACTTGGATGCCTCAACAGTGACAAGTACTGGGCACAGTACTTGAGGTGCATTCTGATCAGAACACCAGATAGTTTGAACGCAAGTTCCTCTGACCAAGAGTCTACTGTATTTTTTTCTATGTAGTTCAACAGTCCATTGTCTTGCTGATTGCTGCTCAGCCTTGGTGAGCCATGTTGAGCTTGGAAGAGTTCACTAAGACTCCTAAGTCTCTTTCAATTTCATTATGGAATCATACGGCACAGAAGGAGGCCATTCGGCCAATTGCGCCTGTGCTGGCTCTCGGAAAGAGCTATGCAAATTAGTACATTCCCTATTGCTGTTTCGCCAGAGCCCTGCAAGTTTTTCTTTTTTAAGTATTTATCCAATTCCCTTTTGAAAGCTACGATTGATTCTTCTTTCACCACCCTTTCAAGCAGTGGATTCCAGATCACAACGACTCACTGCGAAACAAAAGCCCTCCTCATCTCCCCTAATTTCTTTACCAGTTATCATACATCTGTGCACTTTCGTTTTATTAGTTTTTATAAGTATATTAAGGGTGAGAGGATAACCAGGGAAAGAGTAGGGCCCATTAGGGACCAACGTGGCAATCTTTGTGTGGAGCGTGAGGATATAGGTGAGGTTTTAAATGATTACTTTCATCTGTGATCACTAAGGAGAAGGATGTTATAGGTGGAGAGATCAGGGAGGGGGATTGTGATATGCTTGAACATATTAGCATTGAAAGGGAGGAAATATTAGCTGTTTTAGCGGGCTTAAAAGTGGATAAATCCCCAGTCCCAGATGAGATGTATCCCAGGCTGTTATGTGAGGCAAGGGAGGAGATAGCAGTGGCTCTGACACAAAATTTCGAATCCTGTCCGGCCACAGGAGAGGTACCAGAGGACTGGAAGACAGTGAATGTGGGACCATTATTCAAGAAGGGTAGTAGAAATAAACCAGCTAATTACAGGCCAGTGAGTCTAACATCAATGTTTGGGAAAATATTGGAAAAATTCTGAGGGAAAGGAGTAATCTCCACTTGGAGAGGCAGGGATTAATCAAGGATAGTCAGCATGGCTTTGTCAGGGGGAGATCGTGTCTTGATTGACTTTTTCGAGGAGGTGACTAGATGTGTCCATGAGGGTAAAGCAGTAGATGTAGTATCCATGGATTTCAGTAAGACTTTTGATAAGGTCCCGCATGGGTGATTGGTTAAGAAGGTAAGAGCCCATGGGATTCAGAGCAATTTGGCAAATTAGATCCAAAATTGGATCAATGGCAGGAAGCAGAGGGTAATGGTTAAGGGCTGTTTTTGCGATTGGAAGCCTGTGACCAGTGGTGTACCACAGGGATCGGTGCTGGGACCGTTGCAGTTTGTAGTGTACATTCATGATTTAGACATGAATATAGGAGGTATGATCAGTAAGTTCGCAGATGAGACGAAAATTGGTGGTGTTGTAAATAGTGAGGAGGAAATCCTTAGATTACAGGGAGATATAGATGGGCTGGTAAGATGGGCGGAGCAGTGGCAAATGGAATTTAATCCTGAAAAGTATGAGGTAATGCATTTTAGGAGGACTAACAAAGTAAGGGAATTCACAATGGAATGTAGGACCCTAGGAAGTACAGAAAGTCAAAAGGACCTTAGTGTACTTATCCATAGATCACTGAAGGCAGCAGCAGTAGATAAGGTGGTTAGGAAGGCATATGGGATACTTGCCTTTATTAACCGAGGCATAGAATATAAGAGCAGGGAGATTATGATGGAGCTGTATAAATTGCTAGTTAGGCCACAGCTGGAATATTGTGTTCAGTTCTGGTCACCACACTATAGGAAGGATGTGATTGCATTGGAGAGGGTGCAGAGGAGATTCACCAGGATGTTGCCTGGGCTGGAGAATTTCAGCTATGAAGAGAGACTGAAAAGGCTAGGGTTGTTTACCTTGGAGCAGAGAAGGCTGAGGGAGGACATGATTGAGGTGTACAAGATTATGAAGGGCATTGATAGGTTAGATAGGAAGAAACTTTTTCCTTTAGCGGAGGGGTCAAGAACCAGGGGGCATAGATTTAGGGTAAGGGGCAGGAGGTTTAGGGGGGATTTGAGGAAGCATTTTTTCACCCAGAGGGTGGTTAGAATCTGGAACCCACTGCCTGAAGAGGTGATGGAGGCAGGAACCCTCACAGCATTTAAGAAGTATTTAGATGAGCACTTGAAGTGCTGCAGCATACAAGGCTACGGGCCAAGTGTAGGAATATGGGATTAGAATAGTTGGGTGCTGTATGGCCAGCACAGACACGATGGGCCGAAGGGCCTGTTTCTGTGCTGTATAACTCTATGACTCTAGTTGATGACACCTCCTGCCCAGTGGAAACAGATTCTCCCTAGCTACTCTATCACAACCTCTCATAATCTGGAACACCTCTATTAATCACTGGATGGACCTCAGCTGGAGTATTATGTTCATTTCTGGGCACCATACTTTAGGAAGGATGTCAAGGCCTTGGAGAGGGTGCAGAGGAGATTTATTAGATTGGTACCAGGGATATGGGACTTTGGTTTTGTGGAGAAACTAGAGAGGCTGGGATTTAGAGCAGAGAAGGTCAACAGGAGATTTGATAGAAGTGTTCAAAATTATGAATGGTTACAATAGAGTAAATAAGGAGAAACAGTTTCCAGTCATGTAAGGGTTGGTAACCAGAGGACAGGGATTTAAAGTGATTGGCAAAAGAACCGAAGAAGATATGAGGAAACATTTTTCATGAAGGGAGTTGTTGTAGGCTCGATACGCTTTCTGAAAGGATGGTAGAAGCAGCTTCAGTAGTAACATGTTTTTTATTAGTTCATGGGATGTGGGCATCGCTGGCTAGGCCAGCATTTATTGCCCATCCCTAATTGCCCTTGAGAAGGTGCTGCTGAGCTGCCTTCTGGAACTGCTGCAGTCCATGTGGGGTAGGTATGCCCACAGTGCTGTTAGGAAGGGAGCTCCTGGATTTTGACCCAGTGACAGTGAAGGAACGGCAATATAGTTCCAAGTCAGGATGGTGTGTGGCTTGGAGGGGAACTTGCAGGTGGTGGTGTTCCCATCCACCTGCTGCCTTTGCTCTTATAGGTGGTAGCGGTCATATATTTGGAAGGTACTGTTGAAGGAGTCTCGGTGAGCTTCTGCAGTGCATTTTGTAGATGGTACACACTGCGTCGATGGTGAAGGGAGTGAATGTTGAAGGTGGTGGATAGGGTGATAACCAAGCTGGCCACTTTATCCTGGATGGTGTTGAGCTTCTTGACTGTTGTTTCTTGAGTTTTGGTGGAGCTGCACCCATCCAGACAAGTGGAGACTCATGCCTTGTAGATGGTGGACAGGTATTGGGGAAACAGGAGGTGAGTTACTCAGCACAGAATTCCCAGCCTCTGACCTGCTCTTGTAGTTACAGTATTTATGTGACTTTGTCCAGTTCAGTTTCTGGTCAATGGTAACCCCCAGGATGTTGATAGTGGGGGATTCAGCGATGGTAATGCCATTGAACATCAAGGGGAGATGTTTAGATTCTCCCTTGTTGGAGATGGTCATTGCCTGGCACTTGTGTGGCGCGAATGTTACTAGCCACTTCTCAGCCTAAGCCTGGATATTGTATAGGTCTTGCTGTATCTGGACACGGGCTGCTTCAGTATCTGAGGAGTCGCAAATGGTGCTGAACATTGTGCAATAATCAGCGAAGATCCCCACTTCTGACCTTATGATGGAGGGAAAGTCATTAATGAAGCAGCTGAAGATGGTTGGGCCTAGACACTACCCTGAGGAACTCCTGCAGTGATGTCCTGGAGCTCAGACGATTGACCTCCAAAACCCACAACCATCTTCCTTTTTGCTAGATAAGACTCCAACCGGTGGACAGCTTTCCTCCTAATTCCCATTGACTCCAGTTTTGCTAGGGCTCCTAGAAGCCGTATTCAGTCAAACGCTGCCTTGAAATCAAGGGCAGTCACTCTCACCTCACTACTGCGGTTCAGCTCTTTTGTCCATGTAATGTAGTCAGGAGCTGAAGGATAAAATCATTACAGGGCTATGGGGAAGGAGCAGGGGAGCGGAATGAATTGAATAGCACCACTAAAGAGCCAGCACAGGCAGGAAGGGCTAAATGACTTCCTTCCATGCTGTATCAAACTCTGATTCCAATTTACAGCGGCCAGTCACATGGATCTGCAAGAATATTCTTGGACTTTTCCTCATTGCTGTTTCTCACTCTGTTTTCACTCTCGGTCCGTGCTGTCTCTGTTGGTGCTGTCTCTGTTTTGCTGTGCTGTTTCCCTTTGTTAGTGCTCTTTCTGCTGGCAAGTTCTCTCTCAGATTACTGCTTTCTCTGTCACTGCTACAACTAACTAATATCAGCTACTAGGTAGAATGGAGTGTCATACAATTTGCATTCCATGCAGAAGGGACCTGAGGAATAGAAGGGGTGGAGCACATGCTCCACATATTGAATTAGACTGAAGGGCACATCCAGTGATCTCACATTCCCACACAGTAGTAAAACTCAGGTCGATGTGGGGAGGTAGTTCAGAGGCTGAGCTATATCTCAGTGGGGAGCATCGGATCATGTTGGGTTATAGCAGTACAGTGGTAATGGTTCTGGACTAGCAGCCAAGGACTGAATTTTTCCGGCGGGTGTTGGGACCTCGATGTTGAGACCATATGTGGGTCCCGAGCCCGCGCATGAACTCAGCACACCTGCTTGTGCAACCTTCCAGAAGGTGGTCTCCTAATTGGCAGCCTCCATACTTGCCGCCTTATTAAGGACAGTGGATGGGTTCCCGAGGCGGGAGGCCAAATCAGAGGGCCCGCAGCACAGGATAGCCAACAGGGCCACAGGCAGAGTTAGGCGCTGCTGAGGAAGAATGCCAATTGCAAGGGCATTTCAACATGGAGGCACTCTCAGAGGCCTTCTGCAGTTTTGAGAATGAAGAGGCTCACAGCTGGTTGGGCCATCGGTGTGGGAGCAGACCACAGGATTGGTTTTGGCTGCAGCTGCGGCCTTTCGTCCTGGCAGCTCTTTCATTGGGGCATGGAGCCTCAGGTTCTGATGGCTCCTCAACCCCTCCCACCAGTCCATCACCTGGAGACTGCTTCCAAGGAGCTGACAGGCTCCCCACTCCAGGGGCTGCTCAAATGGCAGGAAATTGCCATCATCTTTGGAAAATAGACCTGAAGTAGGTCTTTAATTGTCCTAATCGGCTGCCTGCCTCTGTGGAGCCGGCTGCTGACTTTGTTACCAGCCTGCCCCTGAGAAATTCCCAGGAGGCGGGAAGGCATCAGGGAGCTGTCCCGACGCTGTTTCTCCCTATTTTGACAGCCCCCAACCTCCAAACCAGTTTCAAAAGTGCCGGGAAAATTCAGCCCCAAGTGTTAGTGAATTCACACATCCCATAATTTTTGTTTAAAAGAAGGAAAGGAAGAACTTGCATTTATGTAGCACCTTTCACAAACTAGGATGCCCTAAAGCACCTTAGGTTCCTTAGCACCTTCCAAACCCGCGACCTCTATCACCTAGAAGGACAAGGGCAGCAGATGCATGGGAACACCACCACCTGCAGGCTCCCCTCCAAGCCACACACCATCCTGACTTGGAACTATATCGCCGTTCCTTCACTGAGGCTGGGTCAAAATCCTGGAACTCCCTTCCTAACAGCACTGTGGGTGTACCTACCCCACATGGACTGCAGCGGTTCAAGAAGGCAGCTCACCACCACCTTCTCAAGGGATGGACAATAAATGCTGCCCTTAGCCAGTGACACCCACATCCCATGAACAAATAAAAAAATGTTAATAAAGTATTTTTGAAATGTATCTGTGCACAGTGGCGCAGTGGTTAGCACCGCAGCCTCACAGCTCCAGGGACCCGGGTTCGATTCCGGGTACTGCCTGTGTGGAGTTTGCAAGTTCTCCCTGTGTCTGCGTGGGTTTTCTCCGGGTGCTCCGGTTTCCTCCCACAAGCCAAAAGACTTGCAGGTTGATAGGTAAATTGGCCATTATAAATTGTCACTAGTATAGGTAGGTGGTAGGGGAATATAGGGACAGGTGGGGATGTTTGGTAGGAATATGGGATTAGTGTAGGATTAGTATAAATGGGTGGTTGATGTTCAGCACAGACTCGGTGGGCCGAAGGGCATGTTTCAGTGCTGTATCTCTAATTTAATAATATAAGAAACACAGCAGTCAATTTACGCACAGCAAGCTCCCAAAGGCAGCAGTCTGATAATGACCATTCCTCTGTTGGCTGAGGACTAAATATCGGCCAGGATACCAGGAAGAACTCCCTCACTCTTCTTCAAACTAGTGGCATGGAATCTTTTGCGACCGCCTGAGGGAGCAGTTGGCGCCTTGGCTTAATGTCTTACCTGAAAGACAGCACCTCTGACAGTGCAGCACTCCCTCAGTACTGCACTGGGAGTGGCAAGCTGGATTTTGTGTGCAAGTCACTGAAGTAGGTCTTGAACATTCCGACTCAGAGGCGAGAGACTGAGCCACAGCTGAAACCTAACGATGTTGCATTTGTCTCCACTTAGCAATATATTTGTTTAACATAATGTAATTGCCTTGTTTTGCCTCCCACAGAGGCTATGTGGAACCAATTACCCACTGAGCATTCTATTCGTTGTCGTGAACGAATTCTGTGAACGTTTCTCCTACTATGGCATGAAAGGTACGTTTGCTTATCTTTACAGGTTTTTAAAAGAATTTGCTTATTCATTCTCGGGATGTAGACGTAGCTAAGAAAGACCTGCACTTATTGTTCATCTCTGGTTGCCCTATGAAGTTGGTGGTGGGACTCTTCTTGTACTGTGTCAGGCTTTGTAGGATTTGTTTGATACAATTGAGTAGCTAAAGACAGCTGGTTTCCTCCCCTAAAGAACATCAGTGAACCAATTGGGTCTTCATGACAATCCAAAAGCTTCGTGGATACCTTTACTGAAACTAGGAGGTGTATTTTTAAGTCCCGATTGGGGGCGAGCACGGAGCGGAATTTCACACCATCAGGCAGCATTCTGGTCTCCCGGCACCATCCCACTCCGGGGACATTTTCCTGGAGGCAAGATGAGTGGGGGGAGGGGGAGTGATGGCAGAGCTATCCGCCCACAAGTGGTAGGTAGCTAATTAAGGCTTTTTAGAGGCCTATTAAAGCCTATTGTCAGAGGCCCGGCTGCTAAGGGAATTTTTTAATTTAAACGTTAAAACGTTGCAGAGAGGACACCTTCATCTTAAGCCACCCTCTCTCCCTCTTACCTGGAAAGGCCAGCTTCTGCTCCTTCCATGCTAGAGGGGCTCCTATTGCCCCTCCAACTTCAAGAGCCCGCCTGCTGTCCTTAATTGGACAATGAGCCCGCCCTCTCGCCACTAATTGGCCAATTTGGGGAAAAGTACTGCTGGGTGACAGTTTCCCACATAGTGGGCTGGATTTTATGGCACCAATAGGGATCCTGACGCCAGGCCGAGAAGGTGGAGAACCCCCACCTTTGCCTTTCAGAACCCCACCTGGCATGATCTTGCGTTTTTCCAGCATTTAAGGGTGGGGATCCCACCTCTAAGAGCTGCCGGCCAATCAGAGGGCTGGTGGCAATGCCACCAGGAGGCCACTATTGATACTACACAGGCCTTGCAACAGGCCCAGCGCTGGAACCCTGGGCCTCAGGTAAGTGACGTGGGGTCACTGGGGCCGGTCCAGTAGGCCTTGGCAAGCGTGGGGGGTGATGGGAGTGTGGACGTGAAGTGCAGGGGGAGGGGCGTCCAGGGAGTTGGAGCTTTTCCCAGCGGGGGTCCTCAGTGGGCCATAGTTTGCCGACTGAGAAGGGCCCCCCCATACCAAAGCCCGCAGGGAGGTCGCCTCATAATACTAGGCGACCTTCCCGCATGGCGGAGGCCCCCTTCACCGCTAGTTAAATCCTAGGGCGGGAAGGCCGTCGTAGACCTATCCCGCCCCCAACAAAATCACTTGGCGACGGGCCCTCCGCCCTCTCCCTGCCTCCCATCACAATTCTATGGGCCCCCCCCATCTCCGGGGGACCCATAAACACCAACCCTGTATGGCCCCCATTTGACCCTGAGATCAAGATCCCAAAGCCCGTGGAGAAAACCCTGCCCCAGGTATTTTAAACTGAATTCTAAAACTGTGGGATATGAAAGGAAAAAAGAGCTTGCATTTATATTGCGCCTGTCAGGACGTCGCAAATCATTTTATAGCCAATGACGTGCTTTTGAAGTGTAGTCACTGTTGTAATGTAAAAAGCACAGCAAGCTCCCACAAACAGCAATGTTTTATTGGCCAGCTGATCTGTTTTAGTGATGTGGTTTGTGCGCAAGTCTCTGGAGAGAGATTTGACCCACTACGTCCTGACTCAGAGTCAAGAATGCGACCTACCAAATCATTGTTAATATCTCTCCAGGGACGCTGAAGCAGTATTCTTTAGCACCAGCTTCACCAAGATCAACTCAGCCAGGTTTGGAAGATGCAGGTTTGATCGACCACAAGACCTATTTTCGTTCCTCATTTTCTTACGTTCTGATGTCTATTGCGTTTCAGCTGTTCTCACCCTCTACTTTGCAAGCTTCCTTCATTGGGATGATGACTTGTCCACTGCCATCTACCATGCCTTTTCTGGACTGGCCTATTTCACACCGGTTATGGGAGCCCTCATTGCTGATTCCTGGCTGGGGAAGTTTAAGTGAGATGACTTATTTCATTGAATATCTTTTTCTTTCTCTCTTCATTTTAGAATGATGCAAACCCCCACCCACTCTTTTCATTGTTGGTTACTTGCTCCCAATGCACACCCTATGCTCCTTGATTCCTCCACACAAGCATGGCCCAGGAGGAGAGCTGGTTAACCTGCTCTCAGCTTCCCGCCAATGCTCCGGTGCCCAAGAGCAGCCTAGTAATGGCTGTCACAGTGATTTTCTGTGGCCTCTGTGGTAGATATTTGACTGCTGGTTGGCACCTTGCCAAAGAGTGTTCAAGTCCAGAAAGCTTGTTGTGGGAAGATGATGCTGGAGCCTATATTTACTCAGTTTTACATTTATTGTGCAGAGTAAAAGGATTACAAAAATGTAGCTCCTCACTCAAACCCTCTACTAGTCTCAGTAAGTGTCTGCTTATAAGTGCTCAAGTAAGACTTCAATTAATACCCTCCACCTGCATATAATTAAACACTTAACACATAATTAACAGATTAACACTGAAAACATGAAAAAATACTTTCAGTGATTATTCTCAAATATGCCCCCTTTTCAAAAAAAATCATTAAGGCTTCAAATAGTGCATAGTCCTAAGACCCGGCATTTGAAACATCCCCCTTTAAAACGTTAGTCAATTATATTGACCAAAGGGAGATAATCATTACACATTTGCATTCACATCGGTTCCAAAGTTTCTTATTATAGTGTCTGAAGTGCAGCGCTTATTTAAGGCAGAGGCAGTTGTGGTTCCTAGTTCCTCACACCGTTAAAGTATGCTAAATGCAAAAACAAAAACATGGAAATTTCCTTGCCGGGTGATTTGCGAGTGCTATTGGGGAGAGTTTAAACTAACTTGGCAGGGGTGTGGGAACCAGGAGGTAATATCAGAGAGGAATACCAAGGTGCACAGAATCCTTGGAGAGACAGATAGTACTAGAGTAATGAATAGTAAGTTATTAGGTGGGTTCAGAGTAAGGGAGAAAGTAATAAAGTCTAAATTAGGTTTACTGTGCGTGTATGTGAATGTGCGGAGTGTGGTAAATAAGATTGATGAGTCACAGGTGCAGATTGCCATCTGGAAATATGATGTTGTGGCTATAACAGAGAGCTGGTTCAAAGAAGGGCAGGACTGGGTTTTAAATATTCCTTGATACAGGGTGTTCAGGAAAGATAGGAAAGGAAGGAAAGGGGGAGGGGTGGAAGTTTTGATTGAGGAGAACATTGCAATGCTGGAGAGAAAGGATATCCCAGAGGGGTTAAGGACAGAATCAATTTGGCAAGAGCTAAGGAACAAAAAAGGTGCAATTACATTGCTCAGAGCCTGGTTAACCCAGCACCCTGACCCTGGCCCAGGCTTGTGCCCTGCCACCCCCTCAGGCAGATCCTCCTCAGTGATGACGGCAGAGATAAAAAGCCCGGGGCCCAAGGCCCAGGCCAGGTCCGTCTGCAGGCAGAGCCAGTACCGGACCTGGGGCCCGAACTCAAGGCCGGGAAGGCCCCACTGGGAACAGAGTTCGGGCAGGAAGTGCCAGCAGATGTGCAGCTGTGCCAGGGTGCCGCCATCTTACTAAAGGAGCTATAAAAGCAGGCACTGAAGGGTGTCCACCATCTTGGTAAAGGAGGACGTGCGCAGTGAGGCGTCTCCGCCATGTCAGTGAAGGAGCTGCAGCCCTTGTCAGTCACAGTAGGTTTTCGCAGGCTGGAAGAAGCTAAAGGCGGATTTCCAGCAGAAATGTCTCATCCTTGGTGGAACAGCTGGAAACCTCTGGCGGGCCGGATTCTGGCCCATGGGCAGTATGTTGGACAACCCTGATGTAGAGGAACAAATTTGCAAGGCAATTACAAAGAGGTGCTTGAATTATAGCTTAGTTATAATGGGGAACTTTATCCAAATATAGAATGGGATAGTAGTAGTGTAAAGGGCAGAGAGGAGCAAGAGTTCCTAGAGTATATGCAGGAAAATTTTCTACAGCTGTATGTTTCCAGTCCAATGCGAAAGGAGGCACTGCTGGACCTGGTTCTTGGGAATGTAGTGGGCCAAGTGGATCAAGTGTCAGTAGAGGAACATGTAGGGGACAGTGATCATTGTATCATAAGCTCTAGGTTGGCTATGGAACAGGTCAAGGAACAATCCAGAATAAGAATAATTAACTGGGGAAAGCCAACTTCAATGGGGTAAGAATGGATCTGACCCAGATAAATTGGAATCAAAGGATGGCAGGCAAAACAGTCACTGAACAATGGGCTGCCTTTAAAGAAGCGATAGTTCAGGCACAGTCAAGGTATATTCCCATAAAGGGGAAAGGTAGGGCAAACAAATACTGAGATCCCTGGATGGCAAAAGAGATAGAGATTAAGATGAAGAAGATAAAGTGTGCTTATGACAGATGTCAGGTGTATGATACAACCAAGATCCAGGCTGAATGTGGAAGGTTCGAAGGGAAAGTTTTTAAAAAAGCAATTAAGAGAAGCGCAGAGAGAGTATGAAAAGAGACTGGCAGCTAACAAAAGATGGTAAAAGGAGGAGTGGGGCCGATTAGGGACCAAAAAAGGGATTTACACATAGAGGCAGGGGGCATGGCTGAGGTATTAAATGAATACTTTGCACCTGTCTTTACCAAGGAAGAAGATGCTGCAGAGGTCATGGTGAAAGAGGAGGTAATTCAGATGCTTGAATGGTTTAAAATGATAAGGAGGAGGTATTGGATAGGCTGGCTATAGTTGATAAGGCACCAGGACCGATTTAGATGCATCCAAGGATACTGAGGGAAGTGAGAGTGGAAATTGTGGAGGCACAGGCCATAATTTTCCAGTGTTCCATAGACTCAGGGTGGTGCCAGAGGACAGGAAAATTGCAAATGTTACACCCTTGTTCAAAAAACGGTATAAAGATAAAGCCAGCAGCTACAGGCCAGTTAGTTTAACCTCGGTGGTGGGGAAGCTTCTAGAAACGATAATTCAAGACAAAATAAATAGTCACTTGGTCAAGTGTGGGTTAATTAAGGACAAATCATATTTAACTAACTTGCTGGAGTATTTTGAGGAGGTAACAAAGAGGGTTGATGAGGGCCATGCTGTTGATGTAGTGCGCATGGATTTCCAAAAGGCATTTGATAAAGTGCCACACAACAGACTTGTGAGCAAAGTTATAGCTCATGGAATAAAAGGGACAGTAGCAACACGGATAGGAAAATTGGCTGAGTGACAAGAAACAGAGAGTAGTGGTTAATGGATAAAATAAAAGCAAAATATGACAGATGCTGGAAATCTGAAATAAAAACAAGAAATTCTGGAAATACTCAACAGGCCTGGCAGCATCTGTGGAGAGAGGAGCAGAATTAATGTTTCAGCTCAGTGACCCTTCATCGTGGTTAATAGATGTTTTTCAGTATCAAACTGGAGGAAGGTTTGTAGTGGAGTTCCCCAGGGGTCGGTGTTAGGACCCTTGCTTTTCTGTATATATATTAATGACCTAGACCTTGGTGTACAGGGTACAATTTCAAACTGATATGAAACTTAGAAACATTGTGAATTGTGAGGAGTATAATGTAGCACTTCAAAAGGACGTAGACAGGTTGGTGGAACGGTTGGACAAACAGCAGATGAAATTTAATGCAGAGAAATGTAAAGTGATTCATGTTGGTACGAAGAATGCAGAGAGACAATGTAAAATAAAGGGTACATTTCTAAAGGGGGTGCAGGAGCAGAGGTACCTGGGCATATATGTGCATAAATCATTGAAGGTGGCAGGACAGGTTGAGACAGCAGTTAACAAAACAAACAGCATCCTAAACTTTATGATAGTGGCAGAGAGCACAAAAGCAAGGAAGTTATGCCAGACTTGTATAGAACACTGGTTCGGCCTCAACTGGAGTATTGCATCCAGCTCTGGGCACCACACTTGAGGAAAAATGTGACTGCATTAGAGATTCACGAGAATGGTTCCAGGGATGAGGAACCTCAGTTACGTAGATAGATTGGAAAAGTTGGGACTGTTTTCCTTGAAGAAAAGGTTGAGAGGAGATTTGTAGTGGTATTCAAAATCATGAGGGTGTTGGACAGGGAAAAACTGTTCCCATTGGTGGAAGGATCGAGAACAAGAAGGCACAGATTTAGGTTAATTGGCAAAAGAAGTAATGTCGACATGAGGAAAAACCTTTCCCGCAGCGAGTGCCTGTGATCTGGAATGCACTGACTAAGAGTGTGGTGGAGGCAGGTTCAATTGAGGCATTCAAGAGGAAATGGGATTGTTATTTGAAAAGGTAGACTGTGCAGGGCTACGGGAGAAGGCAGGGGAGTAGCATTAAGTAAATTGCTCCTTTGGAGAGCAAGCGCAGACATGACTGGCCAACTGGCCTCCTTCTGTGCTGTAACAATTTTGTGATTTTGTAATTCTGTGATATGTAAATAAGCAAAAAAACTCTTGTTAATGTTCAGTTGCCTATTGTGTACTTAAGCGCTCCTAATACACTCTAAGTGGTTTAGGATTACAGGTTGTACTGAGCAGTGACTGCAGTTCAAATAAAGCTGCAGATTGGAGTGGAGTTGGAAATAATGGACAAAAGATCCCTACACAGAAGGAAGAGTGCTGGAATACCGATAACCCATAATACAGACTATCACATATTGTTGACAAATCATCTTTGCATGGTTGTACTCTTTATGTGGCCTTTAAAGATGTAAGCTTCTGTCCTTACCCGGTCTGGCATTTCTGTGACTCCAGTCCCACACCTGCATCTGAAGTGGTCTAGCAAGTCACGCAATGGTTTCAAACTGCTACGTGCCATTTTTAAAAATTCATTCATGGGATGTGGGCATCGCTGGCGAGGCCAGCATTTGTTGCCCATCCCTAATTGCCCTTGGTGGTTTGCTAGGCCATTTTAGAGGGCATTTAAGAGTCAACCACATTGCTGTGGGTCTGGCGTCACAAGTAGGCCAGACCAGGGGAAAATGGCAGATTTCCTTCCTTGAAGGATATTAGTGAACCAGATAGGTTTTTACAACAATCGACTGGTTATATGGTAGCCATTGGAAAAGCTTTTAATTCGAGATTTTTTTAATTAATTGAGTTCAAATTTAACCCTCTGCCATGGTGGGATTCGAACTCATGTCCCCAGAGCATTAGTTTGGGAGTCTGGATTACTAGTCCAGTGATATGCAGACTGCAGTGGTTCAAGAAGGCTGCCCAACACCACCTTCTCAGGGCAATATATGCCATTCCTGCCAGGAATTTATATTTAAAATAAAAACACACTGTTTTGGTAGTATTACCTCTGGTTCAGTTGGTAGCACACTTGCCTCTGCATTAGAAGATTTTGGGTTCAAGTCGCACTTCAGGGCTTGAGTACAAAAATCAAGGCTGGCATTCCAGTGCAGTATTGAGGGTGTGCTGCATTGTTGGAGCTGTTGTCTCTTGGATGAGATGTTAAACTGAGGCCCCCTCTGCCTACTTGGGTGGATATAAAAGATCCCATGGTGTTATTGCAAAGAAGAGCAGGGAAATTATCCCTGGTGTCCAGGCCAATATTTATGCCTCAATCAACATCACAAAAACAGATTATCTGGTCATTATCACATTGTGGGAGCTTGCTGTGTGCTAATTGTCTGCCATCTTTCCTATATCACAACAGCGACTACACTTCAAAGGTACATCAAAGGTCCTTCATTGCCTGCAAAGCACTTTGAGATATCTGGTGGTCAGGAAAACCCCTATATAAATGCAAGTCTTTTTTTCTTTAAATATATACTACACTTTCTTTGGATCCAGTCACAGAACTAATGAGTTTGAATTTCACCATGGCTGTGAGGGGCTATGAATTCAGTTAATAAAATAAATCCGGGATTTAAAAACCAGTATCAGGAATGGTGGCCATGGAAGTATCGGAATGTTGTAAAAACTCATCTATCTCACTAACGGCTTTTAGGGAAGAAAATCTACCGTCCTTACCCAGTCTGGCCTGTATGGGACTCCAGACCCACAGCAATGTGGGTGCCTCTTAAACTGTCCTCTGAAATGGCCGAGCAAGCCACCCATTTGCACCAAATTGCTCTGCTTGCAGTGGTCGAAGAAGGTGGCTCACCACCACCTTCTCAAGGGCAAATAGGGATGGGCAATAAATGCTGGCCTGGCCAGCAATGCACACATCCTGGGAATGAATAATAAAGTCCAGCATTTATTACTGAAGTGAACTGTACTGGAAAGACTAGTATTTATTGTCAGTCTCCAGCTGACACAGCATCAGCTGTGTGGGAGTGGAGTCACAACGGGGCTGGTAGCATAGTGGCACTTTTGCTGGACTAGTAATCCTAATTCCTGGATTAATGCACTGGTGATATGAATGCAGATCCCAGTATAGCAGCTGGGGGAATTTGAAATTCAATTAATTAATAAATCTGGAATAAAATGCTAGTCTCATTAATAATAATCATGCAACTACTGAATTGTTGCAAACACCCACCTGTTTCTTTGATGCCCTTCAGGGACGGAAATCTGCCATCCTTACCTGGTCTGGCCTACATATGACTCTAAATCCACAGCAATGTGGTTGTCTCTGAAATGGCCCAGCAAACTGCTCAAGGGTGATAAGGGATGGGCAATATATGCTGGCCTTGCCAAGAAAGAATAAATGAAAACACATAGGCAAGACCAAACAGGGGCAGCAAGTTCCCTTCCTAGGACATTAGTGAGCCAGTTGGTTTTTTGGGTCATTTTAACAGATGCCAACCACGAATTACCCAACTTTCCGTGATAAGATTTGAACTCACAACAGCAGTACTGCTAGTCCAGTACCATAACTGCTAGGTTACCATACCCAATTTAAGTTGACAGTCCAGTTAAGTGTATATTCTCGTGAAAGAAAGAACTTGCATCTAGGTAATACATCCTCAGGACATTCCTAAACACTTTACAACAATTCAATTGCTTTTTCAAAGCAGTGATATTGCCAAATGCACCAGCTAGTTTGTGCACAGCAAGATCCCACAAAACAGGCAGTCAGATGAATAACCAGCTCATCTGTTTCTGATGGTGTTGGTGAGGTAAAAACATTTTCCATGGCACCCAGGGGAACTCACTGGATGTTCCAGCGAAGTGCATACCCCAGTTTTTCTGTTTCAATATACATCTTAGCCAGCTGCAGGAATACTTTTAAGTGGAGAGCTGTTACGTGTCACATCAACGCATGCCGGTTAAATGGTAAATTTCTTAAATTCTTAATTTACTAGCTGCTGTATAGTATCAAGAGATTTCAGAACCCAGGTAGCATAGCATGCAGCCTACATCACACTCACAGCGCCGAACATTAATCATTTGTTACTTTTGTGGGTGAACTCCCTAATGGAATATATCATTTTATCAACATATCCTTCTATTCCTTTCCCTCTCATGTGTTTATCCAGCTTCCCCTTAAATGCAACTATACAATTCACCTCAACTACTACAAGTGGTAGTGAGTTTGGCATTCTTACCACTCTCTGGGTAAAGAAGATCCTCCTGAATTCCCTATGGATTTATTAGTGTCTATCTTATATTTATGGCCCCCAGATTTGGTCTCCCCAACAAGTGGAAACATCTTCCAACCTATCAGGTCACCCCACAACCTACCCTTTTCTAGAGAAAAGAGGGTCAGCCTGTTTAATCTTCATGATAGATATACCCTCTCAATTCTGGTAAGATCTTTGTAAATCGTTTTTGCACCTTCTTCACTACCTCTCTATAACCCTTTATGGTGACCGGAACAGTATACAGCCCTCTTTATCCAGCTTCCTCTTAAATATAGACAGAAAATGCTGGAAATAATCAGCAGGTCAGAGAAAACTTCTCTCTCCACAGATGCTGCCTGACCTGCTGAGTATTTGCAGTATTTTCTGTTTATATTTCAGATTTTCAGCATCTTCAGTATTTTGCCTTTTGCCTTGTTTTGAGATCCCGACCTAACATTCGGTCAAATATATAAATAAAAATTGATATCTCAAGCAGCTCATCATACCATTTATGCATTGATTTTATAATGACTATAATATTTATATTTACTTGAATGTAATATTTATTGATTCTTATTCTTCTGCTCTCAAACAGAACCATCATCATCCTCTCCATTGTGTATGTTATCGGTCATGTTGTGAAGTCCGTCGGTGCAATACCAGTTGTGGGTGACCAGAAAGTGCATGTGTGAGTAAAAGATATGATGTTTCTCATTACAGTGGTGCTCTGACACTCCCAGTGCAGTACTGAGGGAGTGCTGCACTGTCAGAGGTGCTGCCTTTCGAATAAGACATTAAGCTGAGGCCCCATCTGCGCTGTCAGATGGAAGTAAGAGATTCCATTGCGCTTTGGGACATCCTGTGGTTGTGAAAGGTGCTATATAAATGTAGGTTCTTTTTATAGTTCTCTACCCCCTACTGCAGGTGGTGCGCTCTCCCCACCTCCCCCACTTCCTGTGAGAAATTGAAGGTGATCAATTCTCTATCATCTCAAATAGAAAATGTTGGAAACCGCTCTGCAAATCTGGCAGCATCTGTAATCCAGGAGATTTGGCAACCCTGCCTTTTAGCTTTGGTCAATAGTATAAAAAGGATGATGTTGGATTGTTATGCAGCTGTTCCAAAATCAATGGAATAAAAATTGGGAGGGATGTATAAGGGAGACTGATCCTTCTTTGGCCTCCTTGTCTCGGGAGACAATGGGTAAGCGCCTGGAGGTGGTCAGTGGTTTGTGGAGCAGCGCCTGGAGTGGCTATAAAGGCCAATACTGGAGTGACAGACTCTTCCACAGGTACTGCAGATAAAATTGGTTGTCAGGTCTGTTTCACAGTTGGCTCTCCCCTTGCGCTTCTGTCTTTTTTCCTGCCAACTGCTAAGTCTCTTCGACTCGCCACACTTTAGCCCCGCCTTTATGGCTGCCCGCCAGCTCTGGCGGACGCTGGCAACTGACTCCCACGACTTGTGATCAATGTCACAGGACTTCATGTCGCGTTTGCAGACGTCTTTAAAGCGGAGACATGGACGGCCGGTGGGTCTGATACCAGTGGCGAGCTCGCTGTACAATGTGTCCTTGGGGATCCTGCCATCTTCCATGCGGCTCACATGGCCAAGCCATCTCAAGCGCCGCTGGCTCAGTAGGGTGTATAAGCTGGGTATGTTGGCCGCCTCGAGGACTTCTGTGTTGGAGATACGGTCCTGCCGCCTGATGCCGAGGATTCTCCGGAGGCAGCAAAGATGGAATGAATTGAGACATCGCTCTTGGCTGACATACATTGTCCGGGCTTCACTTGGAGAGTGAATGACCCCACAGGCACCGGGAGCTGAAGGATGCTCATGGAATTGTCATTTCATCTTCTGGTTCAATGAGAAAATGACAAGAATAAAGAAGATATTCAGATGGGGGTAAATACTCACCAGCAGTGGTTCCCAACCACTTCAATCCCAAAATAAAAACAGAAAGTGTTGGAAATATTCAGCAGGTCTGGCAGCATCTGTGGAGAGAGGAACAGAGTTAACGGGCTGGATTTTATGAGCCCCCCACTGAGGAGGGGTCGAAGGCGGGGGCGGAGGGCAGGCGCCTCCCCATCGCCAAGTGATTTTGTCAGGGGTGGGATAGGCCAACGACAGCCTTCCCACCCATAGGCCAATTGAGGCCCATAGTGGCCTATTCACCGCTGGGATTTAATCAGTGGCGGTGGGCGGGAAGGTGCCTCCGCTGTGCAGGGAGGTTGCCCAGTACTACAAAACACCCTCCCTGTGGGCTTGGAGGAGTGGCCCATCCTCCATGGGCAATCTGTGGCTCAAGCCCCACTGGGAAAGAACCCCACCTCACTGGACCCACACACCGCCCCCCCCCCCACTCCCGCTGCACTACATGCCCACCCTCTCAGCCCCCCTCACCAGGGCCTTCCAAATTGGCCTCAGCTTACCTGAAGTATGGGTCTCCAGCGCAGGGCCTGGGTCCAAGGCCTCTGCAATACCAGCAGTGGCATCACATCTGGTGGCATGGCTAATTTTTTTTCATTCTTTCATGGGATGTGGGCATTGCTGGAAAGGCCAGCATTTTTTGCCCATCCCCAATTGCCCTTGACAACTGAGTAGCCATTTCAGAGGGCAATTAAGAGTCAACTACATTGCTGTGTGTCTGGAGTCACATGTAGGCCAGACCAGGTAAGGACAGCAGATTTCCTTCCCTAAAGGACATTAGTGAACCAGATGGGTTTTTACGACAATCAATGTTAATTTCATGGCACCATTACTGAGAAGAGTTTTCAATTCCAGATTTTTATTAATTAATTGAATTTAAATTCCACCAGCTGCTGTGGTGGGGTTTGAACCCGTGTCCCCAGGGCAATCGACACTGCTGAGCTGCCAGCCCTGTGATAGGCCAGCAGCTCTTGGAGGCAGGATCCTGTCTTTAAAGGGATGGCGATCCCGGCGCCAGCCACTTAGGTTCCGGAACAACGCAAGATCGTGCTGGGGGCTCGGAAAGGCTGAGGCAGTGTGGCCACACCCCCACCCCTACCCCACCTCTTTGACCTGGCACCAGGAGCCCCGCCGGTGCACAAAATCCAACCCAGCATTTCAGTACGATGACCTTTCATCAGGGCTTCAGCATCCGCAGTATTTTGCTTTTATTTCAGTCCCAAAATAGTCTGATAGTACCCTCACAGAAAGGCTACAGACTGAGGAAACGATGAGCGTAAGTAGAGAGGGAGACAAATGGAAGCAGGAATTGACTGGAATGACATTTAAGACAGTCACCTCAGGATACCCTGAAGTGCTACACAGCCAATGAAGCACTTTTGAAGTGTAGTTACTGTTGCAATGTAGGAAACACGGCAGCTAATTTTCTGTGCAGCAAGTGTTATGAACGCTTCCAGATAAATTTAACAGATTTTCTGAAGGCAGACAGGGTGTAAGAAAGGAAACCAGCAGTGACGGTCTCAGAGCAGGCTGTAAGGAAGATAACCAGCGGTGGCAGCCTCAAGAAAAAGAGAGGGATACCTGCTCTTGGAAGCCTGATACAGCAAAAGTCTGTAAAGAACTGAACCTGTTTTGGAAGTTGAAGCTTGAGAAGAAGTTTGAAGCACCAGCTGTTCACAGCTGTACTGCGGGAGGACACCTTGGAGGCGTCATGCAGCGAGGCAATATGGGTAGAGCTCAGGAATAGGAAGGGTGCAGTTACAATGTTGGGGCTTTGCTACAGGCCTCCCAACAGCCAGTGGGAGATAGAGGAGCAGATATGTAGACAGATTTTGGAAAGATGCAAACGCAACAGGGTTGTAGTGGTGGGTGATTTTAACTTCCCCTATATTGACTGGGACTCACTTAGTGCTAGGGGCTTGGATGGGGCAGAATTTGTGAGGAACATCCAGGAGGGATTCTTGAAACAATATGTAGATAGTCCAACTAGGGAAGGGGCCGTACTGGACCTGGTATTGGGGAATGAGCCCGGCCAGGTGATCGAAGTTTCAGGAGGGGAGCATTTTGGGAACAGTGACCATAATTCCATAAGTTTTAAGGTACTTGTGGATAAGGATAAGAGTAGTCCTCGAGTGAAGGTGCTAAATTGGGGGAAGGCTAATTATAACAATATTAGGCAGGAACTGAAGAATTTAGATTGGGGGCAGCTGTTTGAGGGTAAATCAACATCTGACATGTGGGAGTCTTTCAAATGTCAGTTGATTAGAATCCAGGACCAGCATGTTCCTGTGAGGAAGAAAGACAAGTTTGGCAAGTTTCGGGAACCTTGGATAATACGGGATATTGTGAGCCTAGTCAAAAAGAAAAAGGAAGCATTCGTAAGGGCTGGAAGGCTAGGAACAGACGAATCCCTTGAGGAATATAAAGAAAGTAGGAAGGAACTTAAGCAAGGAGTCAGGAGGGCTAAAAGGGGTCTTGAAAAATCATTGGCAAACAGGGTTAAGGAGAACCCCAAGGCTTTTTATACGTATATAAAGAGCAAGAGGGTAGCCAGGGAAAGGGTTGGCCCACTCAAGGACAGAGGAGGGAATCTATGCGTGGTGCCAGAGGAAATGGGCGAGGTACTAAATGAGTACTTTGCATCAGTATTCACCAAAGAGAAGGACTTGGTGGATGATGAGTCTAGGGAAGGGAGTGTAGATAGTCTGGGTCATGTTGCTATCAAAAAGGAGGAGGTGTTGGGCGTCTTGAAAAACATTAAGGTAGATAAGTCCCCAGGCTCTGATGGGATCTACCCCAGAATACTGAGGGAGGCAAGGGAAGAAATTGCTAGGGCCTTGACAGAAATCTTTGTATCCTCATTGGCTACAGGTGAGGTCCCAGAGGACTGGAGAATAGCCAATGTTGTTTCTTTGTTTAGGAAGGGTAGCAAGGATTATCCAGAAAATTATAGGCCAGTGAGCCTTACATCAGTGGTAGGGAAATTATTGGAGAGGATTCTTCAGGACAGGATTTACTCCCATTTGGAAACAAATGAACATATTAGCGATAGGCAGCATGGTTTTGTGAAGGGGAGGTCCTGTCTCACTAACTTGATCGAGTATTTTGAGGAAGTGACGAAGATGATTGATGAAGGAAGGGCAGTGGATGTTGTCTACATGGACTTCAGTAAAGCCTTTGACAAAGTCCCTCATGGCAGACTGGTACAAAAGGTGAATTCACACGGGATCAGAGGTGAGCTGGCAAGATGGATACCGAACTGGCTCGGTCATAGAAGACAGAGGGTAGCAGTGAAAGGGTGCTTTTCTGAATGGAGGGCTGTGACGAGTGGTGTTCCGCAGGGATCGGTCGGGGCATAGAGTATAAAAATTGGCAAGTCATGCTGCAGCTGTACAGAATCTTAGTTAGGCCACACTTGGAATATTGCGTGCAATTCTGGTCGCCACACTACTTGAAGGATGTGGAAGCTTTGGAGAGGGTACAGAAGAGGTTTACCAGGATGTTGCCTGGTCTGGAGGGTATTAGCTATGAGTAGAGGTTGAATAAAGTCGGATTGTTTTCACTGGAACGACGGAGGTGGAGGGGCGACATGATAGAGGTTTACAAAGTTATGAGCGGCATGGACAGAGTGGATAGTCAGAAACTTTTTCCAAGGGTGGAAAAGTTAGTTACTAGGGGACATAGGTTTAAGTTGCGAGGGGCAAAGTTTAGAGGGGATGTGCGAGACAAGTTTTTTTCACAGAGGGTGGTGAGTGCCTGGAACTTGCTGCCGGGGGAGGTGGTGGAAGCAGGTACGGTAGCGACGTTTAAGAGGCATTTTGACAAATACATGAATAGGATGGGAAATGAGGGATATGGACCCCGGAGGTGCAGAAGGTTTTAGTTTAGGCAGGCATCAAGATCGGCGCAGGATTGGAGGGCCGAATGGCCTATTCCTGTGCTGCACTGTTCTTTGTTCTTTGGCCACCAGGAATCGCCTTATTCACAGACTCCCAGGCCAAAAGTGCTCGGAGAGGTGAACGAAGAGGACATTGATTTTTGAAAAGATCTGGAAGATCCAACCCATTGCAACTGGGAGGAGTTTGGGCCTTTTAACTGTAAAGGATTTAGCCATCAAAAGGGACTGTGGAACGTAGTAGTGTGCTGTGAGGTTTTCAAGTATTTTATTACGCAAAGAAAATACCTTTCTTTGTAATTTGGGATATCAGCTACTTACAAAGTACTATTTAGTTGATGGGAATTTATTGTAGCTGCTGTTGTAATAAAAGTCTTAAAACGTGAAATCTTGTCATATAATTTTTTAAACTGGCCTGGGGATTCATATCTCATATTTTAACATTAATGGTCTACAGAGGTCGCAACACAGTGAAGTCAGTTGAGGAATAAATATTGGCCACGACACTGGGGAGAATTGAGAGCACAGACTTGACCTCGGTTTAATGTATCATCTGAAAGGTGGCACCTCCAATAGTGCTCCATTTCCTCAGTGAAGCAGCCCGGGCCTGCATGCCTGAAGATCTGGTCAACATTCAGGCTTGGGCTGATAGGTGGTAAGTAATATTCACAATGCACAAGTCACAAGCAAAGACCACCTCCGACAAGAGAGAATCTAACCATCTCCCCTTGACATTCAATGGCATTAACATTGCTGAATCCCCCACTATCAACATCATGGGGGTTACCATTGACCAGAAACTAAACCGGACCAGCCATATAAATACGCTGGTTACAAGAGCAGGTCAGAGGCTGGGAATTCTGCGGCAAGTAACTCACCTCCTGACTCAAAACCTGTGCACCATCTACAAGGCACAATCCGGAGTGTGATGGAATACTCTCCCACTTGTCTGGATGAGTGCAGCTCCAACAACACTCAATAAGCTCAACACCATCCAAGACAAAGCAGCCTATCCAAGACAAAGCAGTCTACTTGATTGGCACTCTATCCACAACTCTAAATATTCATTCCCTCAACCACTGGCACACAGTGGCAGCAGTGTGTACTATCTACAAAATGCACTGCAGCAACTCGTCAAGGCTCCTTTGACAGCACCTTCTAAACCTGCAACCTCTCCCACAAGGGCAGCAGATGCATGGGAACACCACCACCTGCAAGTTCCCCTCCAAGCCACACACCATCCTGACTTGGAACTATACTGCCGTTCCTTCACTGTCGCTGGGTCAAAATCCTGAACTCCCTTCCTGACAGCACTGTCGGTATACCTACACCACAAGGACTGCAGTAGTTCAAGAAAGCATCTCAGCACCACGTTCTCATGGGCAATTAGGGATGGTCAATAAATACTAACCTAGCCAGCAACGTCGATATCCCATAAGTGAATAAAAAAAATGCTGGGTCTTACTCGTGATGCCCACATCCCATGAGCAAAAAAAAAATACACTATAATATCTGTTTGGATTATGTGCTCAAATTTCTAGAGTGGGACTTGAACTGACAGCCAATGACAATTTTGCAATCAACAGCACCCACAACATCATTCGCTGTGGCTTATTTTTAATCTTCTCGGGGGTTGGCGTTATATCAGTCTTCTTAAAACTTAACAAAGCTCCTTCTATTTCCAGGATCTTATCAATGGTTGGCCTCTTCCTAATAGCCCTGGGCACCGGCGGTATCAAACCCTGTGTTGCAGCATTTGGTGGTGACCAGTTTGAGGAGGAACATGTAAGTTCATCATAATAGTGTCAGATGTTTGAAAAGGTATTATTTATATTTATACTGACACTAGAATTGTAAGAATATAGGTTTCTAGGCTTTATAAATAGAGTCATGGACAACAAAAGCAAGGAAGTTATGTTAAACATTTATAAATCACTGGTTAGGCCCTCAGATGGAATATTGTGTTCAACTGTGGGCAGCAGACTGTAATAAAGATGTCAAGCGCTCAGAGAAAGTGCAGAGAAGGTTTACCAGGATGATACCATCAATGACGGACTTCCGTTATGTGGAAAGATTCAACACAGAGCACAGGTTAGATTAACTGTGTCCTGTGCCTCAGCCTAAACATCAAGAAGAGGCTTCAGAGATTCAGTTTAGAGTCATAGAGTCGTACAGCATAGAAACAGGCCCTTCGGCCTACCATGTCCATGCCGACCATAATGCCTATCTATACTAATCCCACCTGCCTGCATTAATTCCATATCCCTCTATGCCTTGTTCATTCAAGTACCTGTCCAGATGCCTCTTAAATGTCACTACTGTTCCTGCCTCAACCACCTCCTCAGGCAGCTCATTCCAGATACCCACTATTCTTTGTGTGAAAAATTTACCCCTTTGATCCCCTTTAAACCTCCTCCCTCTCACCTTAAATCTATGCCCTCTATTTTTAGTCACCCCTACCATGGGAAAGAGACTTTGGCTATCTACCCTATCTATGCCTGTCATAATTTTATATACCTCTATCATGTCCCCTCTCAGCCTCCTTCGCTCCAGGGAAAACAGACCCAGCCTATCCAATCTCTCTTTATAACTCAAGCCCTCCAAACCAGGCAACATCCTTGTGATTCTTTTCTGCACCCTCTCTAGCTTAATCACATCTTTCCTGTAGTGCGGCGATCAGAACTGCACACAGTACTCCAAATGCGGCCTAACCAACATTATGTAAAACTGTAACATGACGTCCCAACTCTTGTACTCAGTGCCTCGGCCAATGAAGGCAAGCATGCCATATGCCTTCTTCACCACCCTGTCTACCTGTGTTGCCACTTTCCGGGAACTATGTACTTGCACCCCAAGGTCTCTCAAGAACATTCCCCAGGGCCCTGCCATTCACTGTATATGTCCTGCCCTGGTTTAACTTCCCACTTGTCTGCATTAAATTCCATTTGCCAATCCCTTGCCCACTTTCCCAGTTGATCTATATCCTGTTGTAACCTTAGACAACCTTCTTCACTGCCCACTATACCACCAATTTTGGTGTCATCTGCCACCTTACTAATCATGCCCCCTACATTCACATCCAAGTCATGAAGATATATGACAAACAACAGAGGGCCCAGCACCGATCTCTGCGGCACACCACTGGTCACCGGCCTCCAATCTGAAAAACAACCCTCCACAACCACCCTCTGCCTCCTATCACCAAGCCAATTTTGTATCCAATTTGCTAGTTCACCCTGGATCCCATGTGTTCGAACCTGCTGGACCAGCCTACCATGCGGGCCCTTGTCAAAGGCCTTGCTAAAGTCCATGTAGACAATGTCCATCGCCCTGCCCTCATCAATCCGCTTGGTCACCTCCTCAAAAAACTCAATCAAATTCGTGAGACATGATTTCCCATGCACAAAGCCATGCTGACTATCCCTAATCAGACCATGCCTTTCCAAATGCATATAATTCCTGTCTCTCAGAATCCCTTCCAATAACTTTCCCACCACTGATGTAAGGCTCACCGGCCTGTAGTTCCCTGGCTTATCCCTGCTGCCCTTCTTAAATAAAGGCACAACATTAGCTTTCCTCCAGTCTTCCGGTACCTCACCCGTGGCTAACGATAATACAAAAATCTCTGCCAGGGCCCCAGCAATCTCCTCCCTTGCTTCCCATAGCATCCTAGGATACACCTGGTCAGGCCCTGGGGATTTATCCACCTAAATGTGCTTCAAAATCTCCAACACCTCCTCCTTTGTAATGTTGATATGCTCCAGGATATCGCTGTTCCCTCCCTTGAACTCACTAGCTTCCATGACCTTCTCCACGGTAAATACAGACGAGAAATATTAATTTAAGACCTCGCCCATTTCCCGTGGCTCCACACATAGATTACCCCACTGATCCTTAAGGGGACCTACTCTCACCCTCGCTACACTTTTACTCTTAATATACTTATAGAATCTTTTAGGATTCTCCTTTATCTTATCTGCCAGGGAAATCTCATGGCCCCTTTTCGCCCTCCTAATTTCCTTCTTAAGTGTACTCCTACATCCCTTATACTCCTCGAGGGACTCGCTTGATTCCAGCTGCCTATACCTGACATAGCCTCCTTCTTTGTCCTGACCAGACCCTCAATATCCCTCATCAACCAAGGTTCCCTAAACTTGCCAGCCTTGCCCTTCCATCTAACAGGAACATGCCGGCCCTGAACTCTTCCTATCTCACTTTTAAAAGCCTCCCACTTGCCTGATGCGCCTTTACCTGTAAACAGCCTCTCCCATTCAACTTTTGAGAGTTCCTATCTGATGCCATCGAAATTAGCCTTCCCCCAATTTAGGACTTCAACTTGAGGACCAGTCCTATCCTTTTCCATAACTATCTTGAAGCTAATAGAATTATGGTCACTGGTCCCAACATGCTCCCCCACTGACACATCAACCACCTGCCCAGCCTCATTTCCTAAGAGGAGGTCAAGTGTAGCCCCTTCTCTTATAGGGCCATCCACATACTAATTCAGAAATCTATCCTGGACACACTTAACAAATTCTTCCCCATCTGATCCCTTAGCACTAAGGCAGTCCCAGTCAATATTAGGGAAGTTAAAATCACCTACTATTACAACCCTATAATTTCTACACCTATCTGGGATTTCCCTACATAAATGCTCCTCCACTTCCCTCTGACTATTGGGGGGCCTATATGTATAATCCCATCAAAGTGATCACCCCTTTCTTATTTCTAAGTTCCACCCGTATAGCCTCGCTGGATAATCCCCCCGGGATATCCTCTCTAAGTACTGTCGTGGTGTCCTCCCTAATCAATAGTGCAACTCCCCCTCCTCTCTTACCTCCACCTCTGTCACGCCGGAAGCATCGGTACCCCGGAACATTGAGCCGCCAGTCCTGCCCGTCCTTCAACCACGTTTCCACAATAGCTATAATATCACAATCCCATGTACTGATCCATGCTCTGAGTTCATCTGCCCTACCTGTACGGCTTCTTGCATTAAAGTAAATGCAGTTTGGCCTACCAGACCTTCCACGCTCCCTGTCCTGCCCCTGCCCGGCCTGCCTACTGGACTTGCTTTCTTTAACGTCTACATTTACCTCAACTATCTCATCGGAGAGACTACTACTTTGTGTCCCACCCCCCTGCAATACTAGATTAAACCGTCCCGAGTAGTACTAGCAAACCTCCCCGCAAGGATATTGGTCCCCCTCCAGTTTGGATGCAACCCATTCTTCTGGTACAGGTCACTTCTGCACCAGAAGAGATCCCAATGATCCAAGTAGCTGACGCCCTCCCGCCTACACCAGCTCTTCAGCCACGCATTCATTTACCTAATTCTTCTATTCCTACCCTCATTAGCATGTGGCACAGGGAGTAATCCTGAGATTACAACCCTAGAGGTCCTGCTTTTTAACCTTCTGCCTAACTCCCTACATTCACTTTGCAGCACCTCATCTCTCTTCCTGATCTGTCCTCATTCACAGACTGGACAGTTTCATACTTATAGACTTGGCACACTTGGCATTCATTAACTGGGCACGCTTTACATTCACTGATTGGGTCTGGTATATATGGCATTCACTGGGTCTGGTATATATTGCATAAATGTCTGATATAAATTGCATTCACTGAGTCTGGTATATATTTCATTGACACAGTCTGGTATATATTACACTGACTGGGTCTGGTATGTATATTGTATTGACTCAGTCTGGTATATATTGCATTGACTCAGTCTGGTGTATATTGCATTGACTGGGTATGGTATACATATTGCATTGACTTAGCCTGGTATATATTACACTGACTGGGTCTGGTATATATATTGTATTGACTCAGTCTGGTGTATATTGCATTGACTGGGTATGGTATACATATTGCATTGACTTAGCCTGGTATATATTACATTGACTGGGTCTGGTATATATATTGTATTGACTCAGTCTGGTATATATTACACTGACTGGGTCTGGTATAGATATTGTTTTGACTCAGTCTGGTAAATATTGTATTGACTCAGTCTGGTGTATATTGCATTGACTCAGCCTGGTATATATTACACTGACTGGGTCTGGCATATATATTGTTTTGACTCAGTCTGGTATATATTGTATTGACTCAGCCTGGTATATATTACAATCACTAGGTCTGGTATATATATGGTATTGACTCAGTCTGATATATATGACACTGACTGGGTCTGCTATATATATTGCATTGAATCATCCTGGTACATATTACACTGACCGGGTCTGGTATATATATTGCATTGACTCAGACTGGTATATATTACACTGACTGGGTCTGCTATATGTATTGTATTGACTCAGTCTGGTATATATTACACTGACTCAGTCTGGTATATATTACACTGATTGGGTCTGGGATATATATTGTATTGACTCAGTCTGGTATATATTGCATTGGCACAGCTTGGTATATATCACACTTACTGGGTCTGGTATATATATTGTATTAACTCAGTCTGGTAAATATTGCATTGACTCAGTCTGGTATATATTACACTGACTGGGTCTGCTATATATATTGTATTAACTCAGTCTGGTATATATTGCATTGACTCAGTCTGGTATATATTACACTGACTGGGTCTGCTATATATATTGTATTAACTCAGTCTGGTATATATTGCATTGACTCAGTCTGGTATATATTACACTGACTGGGTCTGCTATATATATTGTATTAACTCAGTCTGGTATATATTGCATTGACTCAGTCTGGTATATATTACACTGATTGGGTCTGGTATATATATTGCATTGACTCAGTCTGGTATATATTGCATTGACTGGGTCTGGTATATATATTGCATTGACTCAGTCTGGTATATATTGCATTGACTCAGTCTAGTATATATTACACTTATTGGGACTGGTATATATATTGCATTGACTCAGCCTGGTATATATTACACTGACTGGGTCTGGGATATATATTGAATTGACTGGGTCTGGTAGAGATATTGCATTGACTCAGTCTGGTATATATTGCATTGACTGGGTCTGGTATATATTACACTTATTGGGACTGGTATATATATTGCAGTGACTCAGCCTGGTATATATTACACTGACTGGGTCTGGGATATATATTGAATTGACTCAGTCTGGTCTATATTATACTGATTGGGTCTGGTATACATATTGCATTGACTCAGTCTGGTATATATTACACTGACTGGGTCTGGTATACATATTGCATTGACTCAGTCTGGTATATATTACACTGACTGGGTCTGGTATATATATATTGCATTGACTCAGTCTGGTATATATTACACTGACTGGGTCTTGTATACATATTGCATTGACAGTCTGGTATATATTACACTGACTGGGTCTGGTATACATATTGCATTGACACAGTCTGGTATATATTACACTGACTGGGTCTGGTTTATATATTGTATTGACAGTCTGGTATATATTGCATTGACTCAGCCTGGTATATATTACACTGACTGGGTTTGGTATATATATTGTTTTTACTCAGTCTCGTATATATTGCATTGACTCAGTCTGGTGTATATTGCATTGACTCAGCCTGGTATATATTACACTGACTGGGTCTGGTATATATATTGTATTGACTCAGTCTGGTATATATTACACTGACTGGGTTTGGTATATATATTGTTTTTACTCAGTCTCGTATGTATTGCATTGACTCAGTCTGGTGTATATTGCATTGACACAGCCTGGTGTAGAACATAGAACATAGAACATTACAGCGCAGTACAGGCCCTTCAGCCCTCGATGTTGCGCCGACCATCTGACCTACACTATTCCATTTTCATCCATAAGTCTATCCAATGACCACTTAAATGCCCTTAAAGTTGGCGAGTCTACTACTGTTGCAGGCAGGGCGTTCCACGCCCCTACTACTCTCTGTGTAAAGAAACTACATCTGACATCTGTCCTATATCTGTCACCCCTCAACTTAAAGCTATGTCCCCTCGTGTTTGCCATCACCATCCGAGGGAAAAGGCTATCACTATCCACCCTGTCCAACCCTCTGATTATCTTATATGTCTCTATTAAGTCACCTCTTCTCCTCCTTCTCTCTAACGAAAACAACCTCAAGTCCCTCAGCCTTTCCTTGTAAGACCTTCCCTCCATACCAGGCAACATCCTAGTAAATCTCCTCTGCACCTTTTCCAAAGCTTCCACATCCTTCCTATAATGCGGTGACCAGAACTGCACGCAATACTCCAGGTGCGGCCGCACCAGAGTTCTGTACAGCTGCAGCATGACCTCGTGGCTCCTAAACTCGATCCCCCTACTAATAAAAGCTAACACACCATATGCCTTCTTAACAGCTCTATTAACCTGGGTGGCAACTTTCAAGGATTTATGTACCTGGACACCAAGATCTCTCTGCTCATCTACACTACCAAGAATCTTCCCATTAGCCCAGTATTCTGCAATCCTGTTACTCCTTCCGAAGTGAATCACCTCACACTTTTCCGCATTAAACTCCATTTGCCATCTCTCAGCCCAGCTCTGCAGCCTATCTATGTCCCTCTGTAACCTACAACATCCTTCGGCACTATCCACAACTCCACCGACCTTCATGTCATCCGCAAATTTACTAACCCACCCTTCTACACCCTCTTCCAGGTCATTTATAAAAATGACAAACAGCAGTGGCCCCAAAACAGATCCTTGCAGTACACCACTAGTAACTAAACTCCAGGATGAACATTTACCATCAACCACCACCCTCTGTCTTCTTTCAGCTAGCCAATTTCTGATCCAAAGCACTAATTCACCTTCAATCCCATACTTCTGTATTTTCTGCAATAGCCTACCGTGGGGAACTTTATCAAACGCCTTACTGAAATCCATATAGACCACATCCACGTCTTTACCCTCATCCACCTGTTTGGCCACCTTGTCAAAAAACTCAATAAGGTTTGTGAGGCACGACCTACCCTTCACAAAACCGTGCTGACTATCTCTAATGAACTTATTCTTTTAAAGATGATTATAAATCCTATCTCTTATAACCTTTTCCAACATTTTACCCACAACCGAAGTAAGGCTCACAGGTCTATAATTACCAGGGCTGTCTCGACTCCCCTTCTTGAACAAGGGGACAACATTTGCTATCCTCCAGTCTTCCGGCACTATTCCTGTCGACAATGACGACATAAAAATCAAGGACAAAGGCTCTGCAATCTCCTCCCTGGCTTCCCAGAGAATCCTAGGATAAATCCCATCTGGCCCAGGGGACTTATCTATTTTCACACTTTCCAAAATTGCTAACACCTCCTCCTTGTGAACCTCAATCCCATCTAGCCTAGTAGTCTGTATCTCAGTATTCTCCTCGACAACATTTTCTTTCTCCACTGTAAATACTGACGAAAAATATTCATTTAACACTTCCCCTATCTCCTCCGATTCCACACACAACTTCCCACTATTATCCTTGATTGGCCCTAACCTATCTCAAGTCATTCTTTTATTCCTGATATACCTATAGAAAGCCTTAGGGTTTTCTTTGATCCTATCCGCCAATGACTTCTCGTGTCCTCTCCTTGCTCTTCTTATCTCTCCCTTTAGATCCTTCCTGGCTAGCTTGTAACTCTCAAGTGCCCTAACTGAGCCTTCACGTCTCATCCTAACATAAGCCTTCTTCTTCCTCTTGACAAGCTCTTCAACTTCTTGAGTAAACCACGGCTCCCTCGCTCGACAACTTCCTCCCTGCCTGACAGGTACATACTTATCAAGGACACGCAGTAGCTGCGCCTTGAATAAGCTCCACATTTCGATTGTGCCCATCCCCTGCAGTTTCCTTCCCCATCCTACGCATCCTAAATCTTGCCTAATCGCATCATAATTTCCTTTCCCCCAGCTATAATTCTTGCCCTGCTGCATATGCCTGTCCCTGCCCATCGCTAAGGTAAACCTAACCGAATTGTGATCACTATCACCAAAGTGCTCACCAACTTCTAAATCTAACACCTGGCCGGGTTCATTACCCAGTACCAAATCCAATGTGGCATCGCCCCTGGTTGGCCTGTCTACATACTGTGTCAGAAAACCCTCCTGCACACACTGGACAAAAACAGACCCATCTAAAGTACTCGAACTATAGTATTTCCAGTCAATATTTGGAAAGTTAAAGTCCCCCATAACCACTACCCTGTTACTCTCGCTCCTGTCAAGAATCATCTTTGCTATCCTTTCCTCTACATCTCTGGAACTATTTGGAGGTCTATAGAAAACTCCCAACAGGGTGACCTCTCCTCTCCTGTTTCTAACCTCGGCCCAGACTACCTCAGTAGACGAGTCCTCAAACGTCCTTTCTGCCGCTGTAATACTTTCCTTGATTAACAATGCCACACCCCCCCCTCTTTTACCCTCTTCTCTGTTCTTAGTGAAACATCTAAATCCCGGAACCCGCAACATCCATTTCTGTCCCTGCTCTACCCATGTCTCTGAAATGGCCACAACATCGAGATCCCAGGTACCAACCCATGCTGCAAGCTCACCCACCTTATTCCGGATGCTCCTGGCGTTGAAGTAGACACATTTTAAACCAAGCTCTTGCTTGCCAGTGCCCTCTTGTGTCCTTATAACCTTATCTCTGCCCTCACTACTCTCAACATCCTGCACACTGGAACTACAATTTAGGTTCCCATCCCCCTGTTGAATTAGTTTAAACCCCCCCGAAGAGCACTAGCAAATCTCCCCCCCAGGATATTGGTACCCCTCTGGTTCAGGTGAAGACCATCCTGTTTGTAGAGGTCCCACCTACCCCAGAAAGAGCCCCAATTATCCAGGAAACCAAAACCCTCCCTCCCACACCATCCCTGCAGCCACGTGTTCAACTCCTCTCTCTCCCTATTCCTCACTTCGCTAGCACGTGGCACGGGCAACAACCCAGAGATAACAACTCTGTTTGTTCTCGCTCTAAGCTTCCACCCGAGCTCCCTGAATTTCTGCCTTAAATCCCCATCTGTCTTCCTGCCTATGTCGTTGGTGCCTATGTGTACCATGACTTGGGGCTGCTCCCCCTCCCCCTTGAGGATCCCAAAAACACGATCCGAGACATCACGTACCCTGGCACCTGGGAGGCAACACACCAACCGTGAGTCTCTCTCGTTCCCACAAAACCTCCTATCTGTTCCCCTAACTATGGAGTCCCCAATGACTAATGCTCTGCTCCTCTTACCCCTTCCCTTCTGAGCAACAGGGACAGACTCTGCGCCAGAGACCTGTATCCCATTGCCTACCCCTGGTAAGTCGACTCCCCCAACAGTATCCAAAACGGTATACCTGTTGTTGAGGGAAACAGCCACAGGGGATCCCTGCACTGCCTGTTGGTTCCCTCTCCTTCCCCTGACGGTAACCCATCTACCTTCTTCTTTTACCTGAGGTGTGACTGCCTCCCAATAACTCCTCTCAATAATCCTCTCCGCATCCCGAATGATCCGAAGTTCCTCCAGCTCCAGCTCCAGTTCCCTAACGCGGTCCTCGAGAAGCTGGAGCTGGGTGCACTTCCCGCAGATGCAGTCAGCAGGGACACCCTTGGCGACCCTTACCTCCCACATTCTGCAGGAGGAACATTCAACTGCCTTAACCTCCATTCCCACTATTCTAAATTCCCAAGTTTTTAACCAATCACACGATAAAACAAGAAGAGAAATAGAAAAAGCCTTACCTTACCTACACACAACCGAGTCCTTTTTTTTGGTAAGAGGAGGAGGGCGGGTGGGAGACACTACAAGAGTAGTGTCTCGGGTTCAGAAACAGCCCAAATATATAGGTTTCTACTTACCCAGCAGTCCCTGCTCCACCGAAACTCCCGATGAAATTGACTTCCCAGCTGTTCACTCCTCGCTCGCAATGCCTGTGCTCCTGGAAAAGCTGCACAACGAAAAGGTAAGAGAATTTACACAGCCCAAATATATAGGTTTCTACTTACCCAGCAGTCCCTGCTCCACCGAAACTCCCGATGAAATTGACTTCCCAGCTGTTCACTCCTCGCTCGCAATGCCTGTGCTCCTGGAAAAGCTGCACAACGAAAAGGTAAGAGAATTTACACAGCCCAAATATATAGGTTTCTACTTACCCAGCAGTCCCTGCTCCACCGAAACTCCCGATGAAATTGACTTCCCAGCTGTTCACTCCTCGCTCGCAATGCCTGTGCTCCTGGAAAAGCTGCACAACGAAAAGGTAAGAGAATTTACACAGCCCAAATATTTAGGTTTCTACTTACCCAGCAGTCCCTGCTCCACCTGGTGTATATTACACTGATTGGGTCTGGTATATATATTGTATTGACTCAGCCTGGTATAAATTACACTGACTGGGTCTGCTATATGTATTGTATTGACTCCTTCTGGTATATATTGCATTGACTCAGTCTGGTATATATTACATTGATTGGGTCTGGTATATATATTGTATTGACTCAGTCTGGTATATATTACACTGACTGGGTCTGCTATATGTATTGTATTGACTCAGTCTGGGATATATTGCATTGTCTCAGTCTGGTATATATTACACTGATTGGGTCTGGTATATATATTGTATTGACTCAGTCTGGTATACATTGCATTGACACAACCTGGTAGATATTACACGGACTGGGTCTGGTATATATATTGTATTAACTCAGTCTGGCAAAGATTACATTTATTGGGTCTGGGATATATATTGCATTGACTCAGCCTGGCATATATTACACTGACTGGGTCTGCTATATATATTGCATTGACTGAGCCTGGTATATCCTACACTGACTGGGTCTGGTATATATATTGTTTTGACTCAGTCTGGTATATATTGTATTGACTCAGCCTGGTATATATTACACTGACTGGGTCTGGTATATATATTGTATTGACCCAGTCTGGTATATATTACATTTATTGGGTGTGGGATATATATTGCATTGACTCAGCCTGGTATATATTACACTGACTGGGTCTGCTATATATATTGCATTGACTGAGCCTGGTATATCCTACACTGACTGGGTCTGGTATATATATTGTTTTGACTCAGTCTGGTATATATTGTACTGACTCAGCCTGGTATATATTACACTGACTGGGTCTGGTATATATATTGTATTGACCCAGTCTGGTATATATTACATTTATTGGGTGTGGGATATATATTGCATTGACTCAGCCTGGTATATATTACACTGACTGGGTCTGCTATATATATTGCATTGACTCAGCCTGGTATATACTACACTGATTGGGTCTGCTATATGTATTGTATTGATTCAGTCTGGTATATATTGAATTGACTCAGTCTGGTATATATTACACTGACCGGGTCTGGTATATAAATTGTATTGACTCAGTCTGGTATATATTACACTGACTGGGTCTGATTAATATATTGTTTTGACTCTGTCTGGTATATATGGCATTCACTCAGTCTGGTGTATATTGCATTGACTCAGTCTGGTATATATTACACTGATTGGGTCTGGTATCTCTATTGCATTGACTCAGCCTGGTATATATTACACTGACCGGGTCTGGTATCTCTATTGCATTGACTCAGCCTGGTATATATTACACTGACTGGGTCTGGTATATATATTGCATTGAATCAGCCTGGCATATATTACACTGACTGGGTCTGCTATATATATTGCATTGACTCAGCCTGGTATATCCTACACTGACTGGGACTGGTATATATATTGTTTTGACTCAGTCTGGTATATATTACACTGATTGGGTCTGGGATATATATTGCATTGACTCAGCCTGGTATATATTACACTGACTGGGTCTGGTATATATATTGTATTGACTCAGTCTGGTATATATTACACTGACTGGGTCTGCTATATATATTGCATTGACTCAGCCTGGTATATATTACACTGACTGGGTCTGGTATATATATTGTATTGACTCAGTCTGGTATATATTACACTGACTGGGTCTGGTATAGATATTGTTTTGACTCAGTCTGGTAAATATTGCATTGACTCAGTCTGGTGTATATTGCATTGACTCAGCCTGGTATATATTACACTGACTGGGTCTGGTATATATATTGTTTTGACTCAGTCTGGTATATATTGTATTGACTCAGCCTGGTATATATTACAATCACTAGGTCTGGTATATATATGGTATTGACTCAGTCTGATATATATGACACTGACTGGGTCTGCTATATATATTGCATTGAATCATCCTGGTACATATTACACTGACCGGGTCTGCTATATGTATTGTATTGACTCAGTCTGGTATATATTGTATTGACTCAGTCTGGTATATATTACACTGACTGGGTCTGGCATATATATATTTTTTATACTCTGTCTCGTATATATTGCATTGACTCAGTCTGGTGTATATTGCATTGACTCAGCCTTGTATATATTACACTGACTGGGTCTGGTATATATGTTGTTTTGACTCAGTCTGGTATATATTGCATTGACTCAGTCCGGTGTATGTTGCATTGACACAGCCTGGTATATATTACACTGACTGGGTCAGGTATATATATTGTATAGACTCAGTCTTGTATATATTACACTGACTGGGTCTGGTATATATATTGTTTTGACTCAGTCGGGTAGATATTGCATTGACTCAGTCTGGTGTATATTACACTGACTGGGTCTGCTATATGTATTGTATTGACTCCTTCTGGTATATATTGCATTGACTCAATCTGGTATATATTACACTGACCGGGTCTGGTATCTATATTGTATGGACTCAGTCTGGTATATATTACACTGACTGGGTCTGGTATATATATTGTTTTGACTCAGTCGGGTAGATATTGCATTGACTCAGCCTGGTATATATTACACTGACCGTGTCTGGTATATAAATTGTATTGACTCAGTCTGGTATATATTACACTGACAGGGTCTGCTATATATATTGCATTGACTCAGCCTGGTATATACTGCACTGACTGGGTCTGGTATCTATATTGCATTGACTCAGTCTGGTATATATTACACTGACTGGGTCTGGTATCTATATTGCATTGACCCAGCCTGGTATATACTGCACTGACTGGGTCTGGTATATATATTGCATTGACCCAGCCTGGTATATACTGCACTGACTGGGTCTGGTATATATATTGCATTGACTCAGTCTGGTATATATTACACTGACAGGGTCTGCTATATATATTGCATTGACTCAGTCTGGTATATACTGCACTGACTGGGTCTGGTATATATATTGCATTGACTCAGTCTGGTATATATTACACTGACTGGGTCTGGTATTTATATTGTTTTGACTCAGTCGGGTAGATATTGCATTGACTCAGCCTGGTATATATTACACTGACCGTGTCTGGTATATAAATTGTATTGACTCAGTCTGGTATATATTACACTGACAGGGTCTGCTATATATATTGCATTGACTCAGCCTGGTATATACTGCACTGACTGGGTCTGGTATCTATATTGTATGGACTCAGTCTGGTATATACTGCACTAACTGGGTCTGGTATATAAATTGCATTGACTCAGTCTGGTATATATTACACTGACAGGGTCTGCTATATATATTGCATTGACTCAGTCTGGTATATACTGCACTGACTGGGTCTGGTATATATATTGCATTGACTCAGTCTGGTATATATTACACTGACTGGGTCTGGTATTTATATTGTTTTGACTCAGTCGGGTAGATATTGCATTGACTCAGCCTGGTATATATTACACTGACCGTGTCTGGTATATAAATTGTATTGACTGAGTCTGGTATATATTACACTGACTGGGTCTGATTAATATGTTGTTTTGACTCTGTCTGGTATATATGGTATTCACTCAGTCTGGTGTATATTGCATTGACACAGCCTGGAATATATTAAACTGAGTGGGTCTGGTATAGATATTGTTTTGACTCAGTCTGGTATATATTACACTGACTGGGTCTGCGACAGATATTGCATTGGCGCATGGGCGGCACAGTGGCGCATTGGTTAGCACCGCAGCCTCACAGCTCCAGGGACCTGGGTTCAATTCTGGGTACTGCCTGTGTGGAGTTTGCAAGTTCTCCCTGTGTCTGCGTGGGTTTCCTCCTACAGCCAAAGACTTGAAGGTGATAGGTAAATTGGCCATTGTAAATTGCCCCTAGTGTAGGTAGGTGATAGGGAATAAGGGATTACTGTAGGGTTAGTATAAATGGGTGGTTGTTGGTCGGTACAGACTCGGTGGGCCGAAGGGCCTGTTTCAGTGCTGTATCTCTAAATAAAAAAAAATCCTGGTATATATTACACTGCCGGGCCTGGTATATATATTGCATTGACTCAGCCTGGTATATATTACACTGACTGGGTCTGCTATATATATTGCATTGACTCAGCCTGGTATATACTACACTGACTGGGTCTGGTATATATATAATGTATGGACTCAGTCTGGTATATATTGCATTGACTCGTCTGGTATATATTACACTGACTGGGTCTGGTATATATATTGTATAGACTCAGTCTTGTATATATTACACTGATTGGGTCTGGTATATATATTGTTTTGACTCAGTCTGGTATATATTACACTGACTGGGTCTGCCATATATATTGCATTGGCGCATGGGCGGCACAGTGGCGCATTGGTTAGCACCGCAGCCTCACAGCTCCAGGGACCTGGGTTCAATTCTGGGTACTGCCTGTGTGGAGTTTGCAAGTTCTCCCTGTGTCTGCGTGGGTTTCCTCCTACAGCCAAAGACTTGAAGGTGATAGGTAAATTGGCCATTGTAAATTGCCCCTAGTGTAGGTAGGTGATAGGGAATAAGGGATTACTGTAGGGTTAGTATAAATGGGTGGTTGTTGGTCGGTACAGACTCGGTGGGCCGAAGGGCCTGTTTCAGTGCTGTATCTCTAAATAAAAAAAAATCCTGGTATATATTACACTGCCGGGCCTGGTATATATATTGCATTGACTCAGCCTGGTATATATTACACTGACTGGGTCTGCTATATATATTGCATTGACTCAGCCTGGTATATACTACACTGACTGGGTCTGGTATATATATAATGTATGGACTCAGTCTGGTATATATTGCATTGACTCGTCTGGTATATATTACACTGACTGGGTCTGGTATATATATTGTATAGACTCAGTCTTGTATATATTACACTGACTGGGTCTGGTATATATATTGTATTGACTTAGTCTGGTATATATTACACTGACTGGGTCTGCCATATATATTGCATCGACTCAGCCTTGTATATACTACACTGACTGGGTCTGGTGTATATATATTGTATGGACATAGTCTGGTATATATTACACTGACTGGGTCTGGTATATATATTTTTTTTATACTCTGTCTCGTATATATTGCATTGACTCAGTCTGGTGTCTATTGCATTGACTCAGCCTTGTATATATTACACTGACTGGGTCAGGTATATATATTGTATAGACTCAGTCTTGTATATATTACACTGACTGGGTCTGGTATATATATTGTTTTGACTCAGTCGGGTAGATATTGCATTGACTCAGTCTGGTGTATATTGCATTGACTCAGCCTGGTATATATTACACTGACTGGGTCTGCTATATATATTGCATTGACTCAGCCTGGTATATATTACACTGACTGGGTCTGATATATCTGTTGTTTTGACTCAGTCTGGTTTATATTACACTGATTGGGTCTGGTATATATATTGCATTGACTCAGTCTGGTATATATTACACTGACTGGGTCTGCTATATATATTGCATTTACTCAGCCTGGAAAATACTACACTGACTGGGTCTGGTATATATATTGTTTTGACTCAGTCTGATATATATTGTATTGACTCAGCCTGGTATATATTACACTGACTGGGTCTGGTATATATATTGCATTGACTCAGCCTGGTATATATTACACTGACTGGGTCTGATATATCTGTTGTTTTGACTCAGTCTGGTTTATATTACACTGATTGGGTCTGGTATATATATTGCATTGACTCAGTCTGGTATATATTACACTGACTGGGTCTGCTATATATATTGCATTGACTCAACCTGGTATATATTACACTGACTGGGTCTGATATATCTGTTGTTTTGACTCAGTCTGGTTTATATTACACTGATTGGGTCTGGTATATATATATTGCATTGACTCAGTCTGGTATATATTACACTGACTGGGTCTGCTATATATATTGCATTTACTCAGCCTGGAAAATACTACACTGACTGGGTCTGGTATATATATTGTTTTGACTCAGTCTGATATATATTGTATTGACTCAGCCTGGTATATATTACACTGACTGGGTCTGATATATCTGTTGTTTTGACTCAGTCTGGTTTATATTACACTGATTGGGTCTGGTATATATATTGCATTTACTCAGCCTGGAAAATACTACACTGACTGGGTCTGGTATATATATTGTTTTGACTCAGTCTGATATATATTGTATTGACTCAGCCTGGTATATATTACACTGACTGGGTCTGGTATATATATTGCATTGACTCAGCCTGGTTTCTTTTGTATTGACTCAGCCTGGTATATATTACACTGACTGGGTCTGCTATATATATTGCATTGACTCAGCCTGGTATATATTACACTGACAGGGTCTGCTATATATATTGCATTGACTCAGCCTGGTATATATTGCAATGACTCAGTCTGGTTTATATTACATTTATTGGGTCTGGGATATATATTGCATTGACTGAGCCTGGTATATATTACACTGATTGGTTCTGGTATATATATTGTATTGACTCAGTCTGGTATATATTACACTGATTGGGTCTGGTATATATATTGCATTGACTGAGCCTGGTATATATTACACTGATTCGATCTGGTATATATATTGCATTGACTCAGCCTGGTATATATTACACTGACTGGGTCTGGTATATATATTGTTTTGTCTCGGTCTGGTATATATTGCTTTGACTCAGCCTGGTATATATTGCATTGACTCAGTCTGGTATATATTGCAGTGACTCAGTCTGGTATATATTGCATTGACTCAGCATGGTATATATTACACTGACAGGTCTGGTATATATATTGTATTGATTCAGCATGGTATATATTACACTGATTGGGTCTGGTATGTATATTGCAGTGACTCAGCCTGATAGATATTACACTGATTCGGTCCGGTATATATATTGCAGTGACTCAGTCTGATATATATTGCATTGACTCAGCATGGTATATATTACACTGACAGGTCTGGTATATATATTGTATTGATTCAGCATCGCATATATTACACCGATTGGGTCTGGTATATATATTGCAGTGACTCAGTCTGGTATATATTGCATTGACTCAGCCTGGCATATATTACACTGATTGTTTCTGGTATATATATTGTATTGACTCAGTATGGTATATATTGCATTGACTCAGTCTGGTATATATTGTATTGACTCAGTCTAGTATATATTGTATTGTCTCAGTCTGGTATATATTGCATTGACTGAGCCTGGTATATATTACACTGATTGGGTCTGGTATATATATTGTATTGACTCAGTCTGGTATATATTGTATTGACTCAGTCTGGTATATATTGCATTGACTCATTCTGGTATATATTGTATTGACTCAGTCTAGTATATATTGTATTGTCTCAGTCTGGTATATATTGCATTGACTGAGCCTGGTATATATTACACTGATTGTTTCTGGTATATATATTGTATTGACTCAGTCTGGTATATATTGCATTGACTCAGTCTGGTATATATTGCATTGACTCAGTCTGGTATATATTGCATTGACTCAGCCTGGTATATATTACACTGATTGGGTCTGGTATATATATTGTATTGACTCAGTCTGGTATATATTGCATTGACTCAGTCTGGTATATATTGTATTGTCTCAGTCTGGTATATATTGCATTGACTGAGCCTGGTATATATTACACTGATTGTTTCTGGTATATATATTGTATTGACTCAGTTTGGTATATATTACACTGACTGGGTCTGCAATATATATTGCATTGACTCAGGCTGGTATATATTACACTGTCTGGGTCTGGTATATATATTGCATTGACTCAGTCTGGTATATATTACACTGACCGAGTCTGGTATATATATTGTATTGACTCAGTCTGCTATATATTACACTGACTGGGTCTGCAATATATATTGCATTGACTCAGGCTGGTATATATTACACTGTCTGGGTCTGGTATATATATTGCATTGACTCAGCTTGGTATATATTACACTGACTGGTTCTGGTATATATATTGTTTTGACTCAGTCTGGTATATATTGCTTTGACTAAGCCTGGTATATATTACACTGATTGGTTCTGGTATACATATTGCATTGACTCAGTCTGGTATATATTACACTGACTGGTTCTGGTATATATATTGTTTTGACTCAGTCTGGTATATATTGCTTTGACTGAGCCTGGTATATATTACACTGATTGGGTCTGGTATATATATTGTATTGACTCAGTCTGGTATATATTACACTGACTGGTTCTGGTATATATATTGTTTTGACTCAGTCTGGTATATATTGCATTGACTGAGCCTGGTATATATTACACTGATTCGGTCTGCTATATATATTGCATTGACTCAGTCTGATATAGATTGCATTGACTCAGTATGGTATATATTACACTGATTGGGTCTGGTATATATATTGTATTGACTCAGTCTGGTATATATTACACTGATTCGTTCTGGTATATATATTGCATTGACTCAGTCTGATAGATATTACACTGATTCGGTCTGGTATATATATTGTGTTGACTCAGTCTGGTATATATTACACTGATTGGGTCTGGTCTGTATATTGCATTGACTCAGCCTGGTATATATTGCAGTGACTCAGTCTGGTATATATTGCATTGACTCAGCATGGTATATATTACACTGACAGGTCTGGTATATATATTGTATTGATTCAGCCTGGCATATATTACACTGATTGGGTCTGGTATGTATATTGCAGTGACTCAGTCTGGTATATATTGCATTGACTCAGTCTGGTATATATTGCAGTGACTCAGTCTGGTATATATTGCATTGACTCAGCATGGTATATATTACACTGACAGGTCTGGTATATATATTGTATTGATTCAGCCTGGCATAATTACACTGATTGGATCTGGTATATATTTTGTATTGACTCAGTCTGGTATATATTTCATTGACTGAGCCTGGTATATATTACACTGATTGTTTCTGGTATATATATTGTATTGACTCAGTCTGGTATATATTGCATTGACTCAGTCTGGTATATATTGCATTGACTCAGTCTGGTATATATTGCATTGACTCAGCCTGGTATATATTACACTGATTGGGTCTGGTATATATATTGTATTGTCTCAGTCTGGTATATATTGCATTGACTCAGCCTGGTATATTTTACACTGATTGTTTCTGGTATATATATTGTATTGACTCAGTTTGGTATATATTACACTGACTGGGTCTGCAATATATATTGCATTGACTCAGGCTGGTATATATTACACTGTCTGGGTCTGGTATATATATTGCATTGACTCAGCCTGGTATATATTACACTGACTGGGTCTGGTATATATATTGTTTTGACTCGGTCTGGTATATATTGCTTTGACTCAGCCTGGTATATATTACACTGACTGGGTCTGGTATATATATTGTTTTGACTCAGTCTGGTCTATATTGCTTTGACTGAGCCTGGTATATATTACACTGATTGGTTCTGGTATACATATTGCATTGACTCAGTCTGGTATATATTACACTGACTGGGTCTGCAATATATATTGCATTGACTCAGGCTGGTATATATTACACTGACTGGGTCTGGTATATATATTGTTTTGACTCGGTCTGGTATATATTGCTTTGACTCAGCCTGGTATATATTACACTGACTGGGTCTGGTATATATATTGTTTTGACTCAGTCTGGTATATATTGCTTTGACTGAGCCTGGTATATATTACACTGATTGGTTCTGGTATACATATTGCATTGACTCAGTCTGGTATATATTACACTGACTCAGTCTGGTGTATATTGCATTGACTCAGCCTGGTATATATTACACTGATTCGGTATTGTATATATATTGCATTGACTCAGTCTGGTATATATTGCATTGACTCAGTCTGGTATATATTGCATTGACTCAGCCTGGTATATATTGCATTGACTCAGCCTGGTATATATTACACTGATTGGGTCTGATATATGTCTTGCATTGACTCAGCCTGGTATATATTACACTGATTGTGTCCTATATATATATTGCATTGACTCAGTCTGGTATATATTGCATTGACTCAGTCTGGTATATATTGCATTGACTCAGCCTGGTATATATTGCATTGACTCAGCCTGGTATATATTACACTGATTGGGTCTGCTATATATATTGTATTGACTCAGTCTGGTGTCTTTTGCACCGACTCAGTCTGGTGTATATATTGCATTGACTCAGCCTGGTATATATTACACTGATTGGGTCTGTTATATATAATGCATTGACTCAGTCTGGTATATATTACACTGATTGGATCCTGTATATATATTGCATTGACTCAGTCTGGTATATATATTGCATTGACTCAGCCTGGTATATATTACACTGATTGGGTCTGATATATATATTGCATTGACTCAGTCTGGTATATATTACACTGATTGGGTCTGTTATATTTAATGCATTGACTCAGCCTGGTATATATTACACTGATTAGGTCTGCTATATATATTGTATTGACTCAGTCTGGTGTCTTTTGCGCCGACTCAGTCTGGTGTATATATTGCATTGACTCAGTGTGGTATATTTTTCACTGATTGGGTCAGGTATATATATAGAGGTAGCGGGTTTGGAAGGTACTGTTTCAGGAGCCTTGGTGCGATGATGCAGTGTATCTTGTAGATGGTATACACCGCTGCCACTGTGTGTCGGTGGTGGAGGGAGTGAATATATGTGGATGAGGTGCCAATCAAGTGGGCTGTTTTGTCCTGGATGGTGTCGACCTTCTTGAATGTTGTTGGAGCTGTACCTATCCAGGCAAATGCAGAGCATTCCATCACACTCCTGACTTGTGCCTTGTAGATGGTGGGTAAAACTTTGGGGAATCGGGGGTGAGTTATTCGCTTCAGGATTCCTAACCTCTGACCTGCTCTTGTCGCCATGGCATTTATATGGCTGGTCTAGTTCAGTTTCTGGTCAATGGTAAGTCCCAGGATGTTGATAGTGGGGGATTCAGCGATGGTAATGCCATTGACTGTCAAGGGCGATGGTTAGATTCTTTCTTGTTGGAGATGGTCATTGCCTGGCACTTGTGTGGAGCGAATGTTATTTGCCACTTATCAGCTCAATTCTGGATATTATGCAGGTCTTGCTGCATTTCTACACGGACTGCTTCAGTATCTGAGGAGTCACGAATGGTGCTGAACATTGTGAAATCATCAGTGAACATCCCCACTCTGACCTGTTGTTTGAAGGAAAGTCATTGTTGAAACAGCTGAAGATGGTTGTGCCTGGGACACTACCCTGAGGACTTCCTGCAGTAATGTCCTGGGACTGAGATGATTGACCTCCAACAACCACATCCATCTTCCTTTGCGTTAGGTATGACTCCAACCAGCAGAGAGTTCTCCCCTGATTTCCATTGACTCCAGTTTTGCTCGGGCTCCTTAATGCCATGCCTGGTCAAATTCTGCCTTGATGTCACTCTCACCTCACCTTTTGAGTTAAGCTCTTTTGTCCATGTTTGAACCAAGGTTGTAATGAGGTCAGGAGCTGAGTGGCCCTGGTGGAAGCCAAACTGAGCATCACTGAGCAGGTTATTGCTAAGCAAGTGACACTTGACTGCACTCTCGACAACACCTTCCATCACTTTACTGATGATCGAGAGTAGACTGATGGGCGGTACTTGGCTGTTTGGATTTGTCCTGCTTTTTGTGCACAGGACATACCTCGGCAATTTTCTACATTGCTGGGTAGATGCCAGTTGTAGCTGTACTGGAACAGCTTGGTTTGGAGCATGGCAAGTTCTGGAGCACAGGTCCTCAGTACTATTGCCAGATGTTATCAGGACTCATAGCCTTTGCAATATCCAGTGCCTTCAGTCATTTCTCGATATCATGTGGAGTGAATTGAATTGGCTGAAGGCTGGCATCTGTGGTACTGGGGCCTTAAGGAGGAGGCCGAGATGGATCCTCTACTCATCATTTCTGGCTGAAGATTGCCTGTCTTTGTTACTGTATTAACTTTACTGTAGTCTGTGCAGAGTCTAGTTGAACCGTCTGGTTTAGGCACTAATACCACTGGGGAACTCCAGCTGCTTTGACTGGGTTCAATTGGATTGTTTTCCAACATGTATTAGATTTCTGCTTTTACTTGGGCCTGTTTCTCTGGATTTAAGCAATAAGGGTGCTGTTTTATTGGAAAACATTCCCCTACATCCACATCATGTGTGGCTAAGGTTGTACATCCTGGCTTATCCCTACAGACTCTTTTAAATGCTGTGAGTAGCCTTGCTAGGTCTTCTCGTTGTTCTGCATCTAAATATGAAAGCATCGTGTTGAACCTCCCTAACAATTCAGTATTAGCTAACCAGATAGTAGGAGGTTCAATCTGAGAATTGTCTAGGCCTCCTTCTGCATCATCCTCACTATCTCCTTCAGCCTTCGCTGTCCCTACTACCTGACATACCTGTGCTTGCTTATCCTCCTCCCGGCGATAATATTGTTTCAACGTATTGATATGACACAGCCGATTCTTTTTCCGGTGATCTGGGTGTCAATCAAATAATTTACTTCACCAATTCTGGACCACTGAACCATGCTTTCAACGGTTCACCCTGTAAAGGCAGTAATACTAATCGCCTGATTGAAATGTTCAGGTCTTGGCATGCTTGTCTGCCCATTTCTTCATGTTTGTTTGGGAAGCTTTAAGGTGTTCCTGAGCCACTTTGCAGGCTCTCGTGAGCCATTCCCGGAACGTGGATACATAATCTAGCACAGAAGATTCGTCCCTCTGTTCTGAAAACCTTTCTTTAATTAGTTTTAGAGGACCTCTTGCCTCATGTTCATAAACTAATTCAAAAGGACAAAACCGGTATATTCATTTGGTGGATCCCTAGTGGCAAACAACAGAAATTCTAGCCCTTTTAACCAATAATGGGATATTCATGACAGTATGCCCTGACCGTTGTTTTGAGGGTCTGATGGCACCTTTCTAAAGCCCCTTGTGTCTGTGCGTGGTATGCTGAGGACTTTAACTGTGTCATACTCAAATTACCCATAACTTTCTGAAAAACTTTAGACAATTGGAACCTTGTTCTGACTGAATCTCAATCAGTAATCCATATCTAGTGGAGAACTGGGTTCACTTCTCTGCCATTACTTGAGCAGAATTGTTCTCAAGGGAATGTCCTCTGGTAACCGAGTAGCCATATCCATGATAGTGAATATATATTGGTATCCCGCTTTTGTTTTTGGTAAGAGTCTTACACAGTCTACCAACACCCTACTAAATGCTTCCCCAAAAACTGGTATGGGAATTAGGGGTGCCGGTTTTATGGCAGGTTGTAGCTTTCTCACAAGCTGGCACGAATGGCGTGTTTTACAAAATTGCACCAAGTCCTTAGAAAGACCTGGCCAGTAAAATGTCGACTTATGCGTGATTGGGTCTTCCGTATCCCCACATGTCCCGCTATAGGAATTACATATGCTATCCTTAATAGTTCCTGGCGATACTTAGGTGCTGCTATTATCTGATGAACTACCATCCATTCTTCGTCCGCAGGTCTGTGAGGAGGTCTCCATTTCCTCATCAGAATCTCATCTTTAATATAGTAGCCTTCTGGAACTCCCTTTGCCTCAGCTTCAGTTAGAGCTGATTGTGCCACTTTATTTAACTCTTTATTTAACACGGCTTGCTGAGCCTTAATCAGAGAAGACTTATTAAGCATTTCCTTCGGATTATCCAAATTCCCAAAGAAAGTTTCAGATATTTGACTATCTGACAGTGGTGCCAATTTTACCTCCAACAATGGAACTTGTTTAGCCATTGCTCGGGTTACTAAACATAAAGGAAAAATTCCTGGAACCTTTTCCTGTAACTGTTCTGTCTCTTTAACTTCACTTGGTTTTTCTGTGACTACTGGAGAAGCTACTACCTTCACTCTGGCCAAATCATTCCCCAAGAGTAGATCAACACCATCTACTGGAAAACTATGGACAACTCCCACAGTTACTGTTCCAGACATTAGGCCACACTCTAGGTGAACCCGATACGAAGGTACGGGTATTTACTCCCCACCAATACCATTTACTAAAACCGTGGCATTCAGTGCACTGTCTGGTCGAAATGTTATGCCTTTCCCCAAGCAAAAGAGTTTCGGTGGCTCCTGTATCCCTAAATATAACTATAGGCTTACCTACCTCACGTGAGGGATAAGGAGTTACTTTCCTTTTGACAAGAATTCCCTAAGAACTCTCAGGTATCTTATTGACAACCCCTGCACTCACAATAGCTTTTGTATTTCGCCTTACAGTGGTAGTCAGAGCTACAGCCTGATCTGCTGTACACTCGGTCAGGGCCTCTTTCTCTGCATTAGCTTTGTGTACCACAGTAAGCCCATGGGTTTACTCCGTGGCTTCCAGTATTCTGCATAAAGGTGTCCCACCTTGTGACAATGGTAACATTGAGGCTGGCAGACCTCACTTCCACCCTCAGCATCTTCCTTTCTGCCCTGAGGAGGAGATCCTGGGGTGTTCCAAGCTGACCCTTCTTGTCCCTGGCTACTTGCCTTCTTTTCACCCTCCCACCTTCTATCCTTCTCAGGTTTGTGTAGGTGATGGTCAAAGGGTTTGGGCTTATAAACAAGTTCATAATCATCAGCAATTTCCACTGCTTGTCTGGCCATTGAAACCTTCTGGTTCTCTACTTGGGTCCTTACTAACAGACAGAGTGATTTTTCGATTCTTTCAGGAGAATTAGTTCCCTAAGATTCTCATATGCGGCCTCTTCCTTTAATGCCCGTATCCAACGATCAAAATTAATTTGCTTTACCCTTTCAAATTCTGTATAAGTCTTCCCAGACAAAACCCAGAGGTTCCAAAATTTCTGTCTGCACACTTCAGGGACTAACTCATATGCAGAGAGAATAGCATTTTTTGCCATCTCATAATCTGCAGAAGCCTCCTCAGAAAGCATGGCATAAACGTCATGAGCTCTGCCCATCAACCTGCTTTGATAAGCAGTGTCCAGCTTTCCTTTGGCCGCTTCATCTGTTTGGCTATCTTTTCAAAATAAATGAAGAATGCTGATATGTTTCTTTCCACAAACTTAGGGAGGGATTGCACAAATTTAAACAGCTCTCCACTGGGTCCTGAGCTGGAGCCAGATCTTTCTTCAGCGGAACTTTCACTGGAGTCAAGACTGCCCCTTTTCCTTAGTTCCATCTTTTTAACTTCGAATTCCCTTCCTTCTCTTTCTCTTTGAAATGCTTTCTTTTTCCCTTCCCTCTTTTTCAAATTCAAGCTTCTTACGTTGTCAATTCTCTTACAAGCTCAAGTTTTTTCAATTCTTTTTACTCTTTTTTCTGTTCAAGCTTAAGTTTTTCCATTTCCTGTTCTTGCTCAAGTTTTTTCAGTTCTTTTTCCTGCTCAAGCTGCTTCAGCTGTAACTGAATTTTAGCTAATTCAACTGCACTATCGTCTGGTTTGCTTTTTCTTCTTACAGTTGCAAATTTTGTGCTATTACTTCAATTATGTCTGCTTCTTAGCTCCTGGTTTTAACTCTAACACCAACAGTTCTGCGAAATCCTTTGTTAAGTGTCTTAAATCACTTAGGGATACATCCTCCTTCCCCAGAAAAGTCGCAGCAACTGATAGAGACATTCCGGTAGAGTAAACATCAATCTGCTGCACAAGAAACATTTTTTTATTACTTTTCCTTTTTCAATTATTATTAACCCACTTACATTGTCGGCATTCTGATCATCCCGCAAAGAGCCCCAAATTATATGTTACAACCGAGGCAGGAGGCGGCACTGTTTATTCTAGTACCACTTCTCCACCAGGTTTCTTTAATAAAGAACAAAATTATGAGTTTATTATTGAACAAGTCTTAACCAGTAATGAAGTAAAGCATAAACACACAGACTGAAATATTAAAGTTTCCTTTTTACCTTAGTCCCTTACGCTGAGGGCTGAAAGCGGTGGTGGGCAAAAAAAAATGGCGGCCTGCCCATGCGGGCCGCATGCCAAAGAGCCACCACGATTCCAAGCGTGGTGGCCCATTTAAATAGCCTGGGCAGGCTGGACCCCCTGTTCACATGGAGGGGGGGCTGTCCGTCCCTGGCAATGGCGTCAGCTGCCTGTGCACAAGCGCTGACACCATTTTAAAAAAATTTGCCCTACCAGCAAATTTAAATATTTAATAAAACATTAAATAAGTACATCACTTATGCCCCTCTCCCATTCCCCAAAAAACAATTAAATTATTTGCCCTTTCTCCCCAAAACACTTACCTTTATCATCTGACCTACCCCCCAACTTCAAACTTTAAACTATAGCCCTTCACACCATCCCCTACACCCATGACGTTAATTTGTCCCTGTCCACCCCCCGCCCCCCCCCCACCTCCCACACACTGAGAAACCTACCTCCCACCCCCTCCCCACCAGTGTTGCACCGGACAGTGATCCTAAGGCGCGGCAGTGCCAGCTGCCGGGGTGAAGATTGTGGCAGGACATCAGGAGGTGAAGGGAGAGTAATTAATTCAGGTATTTTAATTTATACAAGAACACAAGAAATTGGAGCAGAAGTAGACCAAATGGCCCATCGAGCCTGCTCTGCCATTCAATACGATCATGGCTGATCTTGGGCTTCAATTCCACTTTCCTGCCCGCTCCTCATATCCCTTGATTCCCTGCAAGACCAAAAAATTATTTATCCCAGCCTTAAATATGTTCACTGATGGAGCATCCACAACCTTCTGGCGTAGAGTATTCCAAAGATTCACCACCCTTTGAGTGAAGTAATTTCTCCTCACCTCAGTCCTGAATGATTGACCCCTCATCCTGAGACTGTGTCCCCATGTTCTAGACTCCCTGACCAGTGGGAACAATCTCTCAGCTTCTACCCTAACAAGCCCTTTCAGAATCTTGTATGTCTCAGTTAGATCGCCTCTCATTCTTCCAAACTCCAGAAAATACAGGCCCAATTTACTCAGCCTCTCATCAGAGGACATCCCCCTCATCCCAGGGACCAATCTAGTGAACTTTCACTGTACAATTTCAGCAAGACTTTTTTATTCCAGTACTCCAATCCCCTTTTAATAAAGGCTAACATGCCATTTGCCTTCCTAATAGCCTGCTGCACCTACATGTTAACTTTGTGCATTCCATGTACAAGTACCCCAAGTCTCTCTGAACACTTACCACTTTTACACCTTTTAAAAAATAGTCTGCTTTTCTATTTTTACAACCAAAGTGAACAACTTCAAACTTCCCTACATTATACTCCATTTGCCATTTTGTTGCCTTTTTGTTGCCCACTCACTTAACCTGTCTATATCTCTTTGCTGCCTCTCTACATCCTCCCCTCAGCTTACCTTTCCACTGAGCTTTGTATCATCAGATGTTATTATTTAAATTATATTAATTAAGTATTTAAATTACGGTCCTGTCGCCAAGCGGTGGGGGATCGCCACAAGGCCTCACCACCGCCGGTAATATCAGGCCAGGCTCTGCCGGTGTTGAGGTCTGTGACGGGCCTCATCCAAGGCCATTTTCAGGTGTCCCCTCGCCATGGATCCTGACATTGAGGGCTCCTTAATATCCAGCCCTGACACACACACACATACATATACCGGTTAATCAGAAAAATAAACGGATTTGCATTTTAGAGCTCTTTCCAAAAAAGACAGACAAAAACACTTGGGTTCAATACTTGCTAATTCCCTCTATGCCTTGCTCATTCAAGTACCTGTCCAGATGCCTCTTAAATGTCGCTACTGTTCCTGTCTCCACCACCTCCTCAGGCAGCTCATTCCAGATACCCACTATTCTTTGTGTGAAAAATTTACTCCTTTGATCCCCTTTAAACCTCCTCCCCCTCACCTTAAATCTATGCCCTCTAGTTTTAGTCACCCCTACCATGGGAAACAGACTCTGCCTATCTACCCTATCTATGCCTCTCATAATTTTATATACCTCTATCATGTCCCCTCTCAGCCTCCTTCGCTCCAGGGAAAACAGACCCAGCCTATCCAATCTCTCTTGAAAACTCAAGCCCTCCAAACCAGGCAACATCCTTGTGAATCTTTCCTGCACCCTCTCGAGCTTAATCACATCTTTCCTGTAGTGCGGCAACCAGAACTGCACACAGTATTCCAAATGCAGGCTAACCAACGTTATGTAGAACTGTAACATGACGTCCCAACTCTTGTACTCAATGCCTCGGCCGATGAAGGCAAGCATGCCATACGCCTTCTTCACCACCCTGTCTACCTGTGTTGCCACTTTCAGGGAACTATGTATTAGAATTAGAACATTACAGCGCAGTACAGGCCCTTCGGCCCTCGATGTTGCGCCGATCATCTGACCTACACTATTCCATTTTCATCCATATGTCTATCCAATGACCACTTAAATGCCCTTAAAGTTGGCGAGTCTACTACTGTTGCAGGCAGGGCGTTCCACGCCCCTACTACTCTCTGCGTAAAGAAACTACCTCTGACATCTGTCCTATATCTTTCACCCCTCAACTTAAAGCTATGTCCCCTCGTGTTTGCCATCATCATCCGAGGAAAAAGACTCTCACTATCCACCCTATCTAACCCTCTGATTATCTTGTATGTCTCTATTAAGTCACCTCTCCTCCTCCTTCTCTCTAACGAAAACAACCCCAAGTCCCTCAGCCTTTCCTCGTAAGACCTTCCTTCCATACCAGGCAACATCCTAGTAAATCTCCTCTGCACCCTTTCCAAAGCTTCCACATCCTTCCTATAATGCGTAATGCGGTGACCAGAACTGCACGCAATACTCAAGGTGCGGCCTCACCAGAGTTTTGTACAGCTGCATCATGACCTCGTGGCTCCGAAACTCGATCCCCCTACTAATAAAAGCTAACACACCATATGCCTTCTTAACAGCCCTATTAACCTGGGTAGCAACTTTCAGGGATTTATGTACCTGGACACCAAGATCTCTCTGCTCATCTACACTACCAAGAATCTTCCCATTAGCCCAGTACTCTGCATTGCTGTTACTCCTTCCAAAGTGAATCACCTCACACTTCTCCGCATTAAACTCCATTTGCCATCTCTCAGCCCAGCTCTGCAGCCGATCTATGTCCCTCTGTACCCTACAACACCCTTCGACACTATACACAACTCCACCGACCTTCGTGTCATCCGCAAATTTACTAACCCACCCTTCTACACCCTCATCCAGGTCATTTATAAAAATGACAAACAGCAGTGGCCCCAAAACAGAACCTTGCGGTACACCACTAGTAACTAAACTCCAGGATGAACATTTGCCATCAACCACCACCCTCTGTCTTCTTTCAGCTAGCCAATTTCTGATCCAAAGCTCTAAATCACCTTCAACCCCATCTTCCGAATTTTCTGCAATAGCCTACCGTGGGGAACCTTATCAAACGCCTTACTGAAATCCATATACACCACATCCACGGCTTTACCCTCATCCACCTGTTTGGTCACCTTCTCGAAAAACTCAATAAGGTTTGTGAGGCACGACCTACCTTTCACAAAACCGTGCTGACTATCGCAAATGAACTTATTCTTTTCAAGATGATTATAAATCCTGTCTCTTATAACCTTTTCCAACATTTTACCCACAACCGAAGTAAGGCTCACAGGTCTATAATTACCAGGGCTGTCTCTACTCCCCTTCTTGAACAAGGGGACAACATTTGCTATCCTCCAGTCCTCCGGCACTACTCCTGTCGACAATGACGACATAAAGATCAACAACAACGGCTCTGCAATCTCCTCCCTGGCTTCCCAGAGAATCCTAGGATAAATCCCATCTGGCCCAGGGGACTTATCTATTTTCACTCTTTCCAAAATTGCTAACACCTCCTCCTTGTGAATCTCAATCCCATCTAGCCTAGTAGGCTGTATCTCAGTAATCTCCTCGGCAACATTTTCTTTTTCTACTGTAAATACTGACGAAAAATATTCATTTAACGCTTCCCCTATCTCCTCTGATTCCGCACACAACCTCCCACTACTATCCTTGATTGGCCCTGTTCTAACTCTTATCATTCTTTTATTCCTGATATACCTATAGAAAGCCTTAGGGTTTTCTTTGATCCTATCCGCCAATGACTTCTCGTGTCCTCTCCTTGCTCTTCTTAGCCCTCCCTTTAGATCCTTCCTGGCTAGCTTGTAACTCTCAAGCGCCCTAACTGAGCCTTCACGTCTCATCCTAACATAAGCCGCCCTCTTCCTCTTGACAAGCGCTTCAACTTCTTGAGTAAACCACGGCTCCCTCGCTCGACAGCTTCCTCCCTGCCTGACAGGTACATACTTATCAAGGACACGCATTAGCTGCTCCTTGAATAAGCTCCACATTTCGTTTGTGCCCATCCCTTGCAGTTTCCTTCCCCATCCTACACATCCTAAATCTTGCCTAATCGCATCATAATTTCCTTTCCCCCAGCTATAATTCTTGCCCTGCGGTATATACCTGTCCCTGCCCATCGCTAAGGTAAACCTAACTGAATTGTGATCACTATCGCCAAAGTGCTCACCTACATCTAAATCGAACACCTGGCCGGGTTCATTACCCAGTACCAAATCCAATGTGGCATCGCCCCTGGTTGGCCTGTCCACATACTGTGTCAGAAAACCCTCCTGCACACACTGGACAAAAACAGACCCATCTAAAGTACTCGAACTATAGTATTTCCAGTCAATATTTGGAAAGTTAAAGTCCCCCATAACCACTACCCTGTTACTCTCGCTCCTGTCGAGAATCATCTTCGCAATCCTTTCCTCTACATCTCTGGAACTATTCGGAGGTCTATAGAAAACTTCCAACAGGGTGACCTCTCCTCTCCTGTTTCTAACCTCGGCCCATACTACCTCAGTAGACGAGTCCTCAAACGTCCTTTCTGCCGCTGTAATACTTTCCTTGATTAACAATGCCACACCCCCCCCTCTTTTACCCTCTTCTCTGTTCTTACTGAAACATCTAAATCCCGGAACCTGCAACATCCATTCCTGCCCCTGCTCTACCCATGTCTCTGAAATGGCCACAACATCAGGATCCCAGGTACCAACCCATGCTGCAAGCTCACCCACCTTATTCCGGATGCTCCTGGCGTTGAAGTAGACACACTTTAAACCAAGTTCTTGCTTGCCAGTGCCCTCTTGCGTCCCTGTAACCTTATCCCCTACCTCACTACTCTCAACAGCCTGTACACTGGAACTACAATTTAGTTCCCATTCCCCTGCTGATTTAGTTTAAACCCCCCCGAAGAGCACTAACAAATCTCCCCCCCAGGATATTGGTACCCCTCTGGTTCAGGTGAAGACCATCCTGTTTGTAGAGGTCCCACCTACCCCAGAAAGAGCCCCAATTATCCAGGAAACCAAAACCCTCCCTCCTACACCATCCCTGCAGCCATGTGTTCAACTCCTCTCTCTCCCTATTCCTCTCTTCGCTAGCACGTGGCACAGGCAACAACCCAGAGATAACAACTCTGGTTGTTCTCGCTCCAAGGTCTCTCTGCTCAACAACACTCCCCAGGGCCCTGCCATTCCCTGTATTTGTCCTGCCCTTGTTTAACTTCCCAAAATGCATCACTTCACACTTGTCTGCGTTAAATTCCTTTTGCCAATCCCTTGCCCACTTTCCCAGTTGATCTATATCCTGTTGCAACCTTAGACAAACTTCTTCACTGTCCACTATACCAACAATTTGGGTGTCATCTGCAAACTTATAATCATGCCCCTTACATTCACATCCAAGTCATTAATATATATGACAAACAACAGAGGGCCCAGCACTGATCCCTATGGCACACTACTGGTCACCGGCCTCCAATCTGAAAAACAACCCTCCACTACCACCCTCTGTCTCCTATCACCAAGCCAATTTTATATCCAATTTGCTAGCTCACCCTGGATCCAATATGTTCGAACCTTCTGGACCAGCCTACCATGCGGGTCCTTGTCAAAGGCCTTGCTAAAGTCCATGTAGACAACGTCCACCGCCCTGCCCTCGTCAATCCTCTTGGTCACCTCCTCAAAAAACTCAATCAAATTCGTGAGACATGATTTCCCACGCACAAAGCCATGCTGACTTTCCCTAATCAGACCTTACCTTTCCAGATGCATATAAATCCTGTCTCTCAGAATCCCTTCCTATGACTTTCCCACCACTGATGTAAGGCTCGCCGGCCTGTAGTTCCCTGGCTTATCCCTGCTGCCCTTCTTAAATAAAGGCACAACATTAGCTCTCCTCCAGTCTTCCGGTACCTCACCCGTGGCTAACGATGATACAAAAATCTCTGCCAGGGCCCCAGCAATCTCCTCCCTTGCTTCCCATAGCATCCTAGGATACACCTGGTCAGGCCCTGGGGATTTATCCACCTTAATGCGCTTCAAAACCTCCAACACCTCTTTTCAGGTGACATTGAAGATCAGTTTAGGTAGGCCTTCCAGGCGAATTTCAGCAACAGAGGCTTCAGAGACAGGCCTTACTGAAGGAATGCAGCAACAGTTTCTTCTTCTGCTTCTTATATTTGCTTTTCAGCTCTTCGAGAGATGGAAAACTGGCAGGCTTTTTCCAAGCTGCTGGAACAGACTGAGTTGGGTGGTTTGTTCTTCTTGGCAAGGTTTCTCCAACTGACTTTTCAAACCATTGTCCATATCCCAACTCACTGTCCAAAGTGAAACCAAAATAATATCACAAGAGACAAGCCTCCTGACCTCTATAAATCTTGATCTGTCACTTCTCTGTAAACATCTTCCGCAAGTCAAAAAACAACCCCTGCTGGGTAATTATTTGAAAACAGGTGCCTTCCAGTAACTGTTCATTTTCAAAGCCAGACCTCTTAGTGACCCTGGTAAAAACCCATCCATGGAGTCTTTTCAGTTTTCCCAAAATAAACCAATATCCATCCCTAAAATACATGAGTCCTCAAAAAATACTTAAAAATATAGAAGCACTTATAACAATTGATTCTGTCTGGTATATTTTGTATTGATTCAGTCTGATGTATATTGCATTGACTGGGTCTGGTATATATTGCATAGAATGAGTCTGGTATATATTGCATTAGTTGCGTCAGCTATATATATTGCATTGATCCAGTCTGGTATATGTTGCATTGACTGGGTCTGGTATGTATTGCATCGACTGTGTCTGATAAACCCAGCCCTGTCGACCCTGCAAAGTTCTCCTTACTAACAGCTGGGGGCTTGTGCCAAAATTGGGAGAGCTGTCCCACAGACTGGTCAAGCAACGACTGGACAGAGTCATACTCATGGAATCATACCTTGCAGACAATGGCCGAGACTCCAGCATCACCATCCCTGGGTATGCCCAGTCCCACTGGCAGGACAGACCCACCAGAGGTGGCGGCACGGTGGCATACAGTCGGGGGTGAGGTGCGTTGGGAGTCCTCAACATTAACTCCGGACCCCATAAAGTTTCATGGCATCAGGTCAAATATAGGCAAGGAAACCTCCTGCTGATTACCACCTACCGCCTCCCTCTCCCCCTCGGCTGAAGAATCAGTTCTTCTCCATGTTGAACACCAATTGGAAGAAGCACTGAGGGTAGCAAGGGCGCAGAATGTACTGTGGTTGGGGGAACTTCAATGCCATCACCAAAAGTGGCTCGGTAGCACCATGACTGAGGGAGCTGGCCAAGTCTCAAAGGACATAGTTGTTAGACTGGGTCTGTGGCAGGTGGTGAGGGAACCAACAAGAGTGACAAGCCTACTTGACCTCGTCCTCACCAATCTACCTATGTATCTGTCCATGGCATTATTGGTAGGAGTGACCACCGCACAGTCCTTGTGGAGACAAAGGCCCATCTTCACATTGAGAGTACCCACCATCATGTTGTTTGGCACTACAACCATGCTAAATGGGATAGATTTTGAACAGATCTAGCAATGCAAAACTAGGCATCAATGAGGTGCTGTGGGCCATCAGCAGCAGCAGAATTGTACTCAACTACAATCTGTAACCTCATGGCCCGGCATATCCCCAACTCTACCATTACCATCAAGCCAGGGGACCAACCGTGGTTCAATGAAGAATGCAGGAGGGCATGCCAGGAGCAGCACCAGGCATACCTAATAATGAGGTGTCAGCCTGGTTAAGCTACAACACAGGATTACTTGCATGCCAAGCAGCGGAAGCAGTATACAATAGATAGGGCGAAGCGATCCCACAACCAACGGATCAGATCTAAGCACCTGCCACATCCAGTCGTGATTGGGGGTGGACAATTAAACAACTGACAGGAGGAGGAGGCTCCACAAATAGCCCCATCCTCAATGATGGGGGAGCCCAGCACATCAGTGCAAAAGACAAGGCTGAAGCATTTGCATTCATTTTCATCCAGAAGTGCCAAGTGGATGATCCATCTCGGCCTCCTCCTGAAGTCCCCAGCATCTCAGATGCCAGTCTTCAGAAAATCCAATTCACTCCACGTGATATCAAGGAAAGGCTGAAGGCACTGGATACTGCAAAGGCTATGGGCTCTGAAAACATTCCGGCAATAGTATTCAAGACCTGTGCTCCAGAACATGCCGCGCCCCGAGCCAAACTGTTCCAGTACAGCTACAACACCGGCAATGTGGAAAATTGTCCAGGTATGTCCTGTGCACATAAAGCAGAACAAATCCAACCCGGCCAATTACCGCCCATCAGTCTACTCCCGAGCATCAGCAAAGTGATCGAAGGCGTCATCAACAGTGCTATCAAGTGGCACTTGCTCAGCAATAACCTGCTCAGTGATGCTCAGTTTGGGTTCCGCCAGGGCCACTCAGCTCTTGACCTCAATACAGCCTTCATGCAAACAAGGACAAAAGAGCTGAACTCCAGAGGTGAGGTGAGAGCGACTGCCCTTGACATCAAGGCAGCATTTGATCGAGTATGGCATCAAGGAGCCCTAGCAAAAGTGGAGTCAATGGGAATCAGGGGAAAAACTCTCCACTGGTTGGAGTCATGCCTAGCGCAAGGGAAGATGGCTGTGGTTGTTGGAGGTCAATCATCTCAGTCCCAGACCATCACTGCAGGAGTTCCTCAGGGTAGTGTCCCAGGCCCAACCATCTTCAGCTGCTTCATCAATGACCTTCCCTCCATCATAAGGTCAGAAGTGAGGATGTTTGCTGATGATTGCACAATGTTCAGCACCATTCGCGACTCCTCAGATACTGAAGGAGCACATGTCCATATGCAGCAGGACAACCTCCGTGCTTGGGTTGATAAGTGGCAAGTAACATTTGTGCCACACAACTGCCAGGCAATAATCATTTCAAATAAGAGAGAATCTAACCATCTCCCCTTGACATTCAACGGCATTACCATCGCTGAATCCCCAGTATCAACATCCTGGTTTTTTTCCATTGACCATAAACTGAACTAATGTGCATTTTTGTGAAGAAGCTTTAAATGAGAAGATTAACTTACTTTCTCTTCACTATGTTGGACGCTCATTCAGTGCAATACCTGGCATTTCTTTGCTTGCACAAGTAATCAGTGTCTGTCCTAACACTTCTTGTCTGTCTCTCTGTCTCTCTCCCTCGCTCCCTGTATTCCCCCTTCTCTGTGTCATCCTCGCTCTCTGCATCCCCCCTCTCTGTCCCCCCTTTCTCTCCCTGTCCCCCCTCTCTGTCTCCCTCTTTCTCCAACCCCCCTCTCTGTCTCCCCCCATTCATCCCCTTCTCTCTGTCCCGCTCTCTTTCTGTCTGTCTCTGTCGTCCCCCTCTCTCTCTGTTCCTCCCCTCTCTGTCCCACTGCCCCTCTCTCTCTCTGTCCCCCCTCTCTCTATTCCCCCCCTCTTTCTTTTTCTTTATTCCCCCTCTCTAACTTTGTTTCCCCTCTCTCTCTCTCTCTCCCCTCTATGACAGTTGCAGGGAGCAGGATCACTCAGCACAGCAGCTTCGTGGTTGGTTGGTTTGTTTAAAAACATAGCGCTGTCAGTTTCACAGCTGACATCTGCTGAAGCAGGAATGTGCTTCCCAACTTGGAACAGATATGGGGTTTTCCGGCGAGCTTTTAAAAAAAACTGGAAAACCCCAACTCTGTCCGTTGTTGGGAAGCGTGTTCCTGCTTCAGCAACTGTCAGCTGTGAAACTGACAGCGTGATATTTTTAAAAAGGCCAGTTTGCAAGAAGAAGACAATGGGAAATTTCCCATCTCCAGTCACGGAGCCGCGGTGAGGATGAGGAATGGCCCGGGTGCAGTTTACACCTGCGAGCCGGATGGAAACCTTTGGTGGCCAGATCCTGACCTGTGGGCCGTATGCTGGATGACCTTGACCTGGAAGGACAAGGGCAGCAGATGCATGGGAACACCACCTCTTGCAAGCCACACACCATCCTGACTTGGAACGATATAGATGTTCCTTCACTGTCGCTGGGTCAAAATCCTGGAACTTCTTTCCTAACAGAACTGTTGGTGTACCTACACCCCAAGGACTACAGTGGTTCAAAAAGGCAGCTCACCACCACCACCTTCTCAGGGGCAATTAGGGATGGGCAATAAATGCTGGCCTAGCCAGCGATGTCCAAATGCCAGAAGTAAATAAAAAATATATATATATTGCATTTGCTCAGTCTGGTACATATAGCACTAATTCATTTTTTCCAAATTTCTGCTGCTATATTCTAGACTTATGAACGAAGGAGGTTCTTCTCTTTCTTCTACCTGTCCATTAATGCAGGAAGTTTACTCTCAACCATCATCACTCCCATATTGAGAGGTCAGTGCAGGTTTGGAATTCTCTATTTGATCTTTGTTAAGTTTTCTCGATTGTCCAGTGGTTGTGAGATGTAACTTGTTGCCCTGTAGGGAGTTGAAGGAATCTACATAAGAAAAGACTCACTCCTTAACCACACTTCTTCTCAATACATGTCTCACATCCCATTGTTGTAACCAAGATGACTCATACTGGGAGATTGTCACAGGGATGGCAGTTATTAGCAGTCCTCCAGGACATCAGCCAAGTAGCAATTTCTGCAGCCTGGTTGAGCCCATGTTTCATATTCACACAGAGTGTGAGAAGTTGCAGCCCCTCTTCCACTGTTTTGAAGGGGTTACTCCTCAATTTCTGACTGCACTTCAGTCCCACACTCCTGATCTTTGTCCGCCTGTTGTGGAGGGAAGTGGGTGAGTCCAAGGACCTCCTCCTGGGAGGCCCTGGGCCCGGCCAATCTGACCATTCACAAGTCCAGGTAGCGCACGGTTGAGGGGGTCGTTCGGCCTGACTGCCTGCCTCTTCCACTGCTGTGTCCACGCTGGGAAGTCCCTGGAGAGGGAGCGCATGGTGCCCATCGGTATGCTTGAGGCCTTCTGCAATCAGAGGGGACTGGAGTGCATCATTGACCCGATGAACCACATTTTGATTTAATTTGTTAAGTTTCTTTTCATTTACTTATAATTTACAGTTTATTGTTTGTGCCCCTTGAAAAATGAGGCACTTGTTAACGTGTTTTTGACAATTGTAACCCTAATTGGCGTTATGAAAGAGTGAGCCAAGTAGCTATTTTCTATGAGTGAGCTGTGCAAGGCCATATTACCACAGTTGAGACCAATCCTGACCTCACCCGGTGTCAAGGAGACTAAAAGCAGATTGAATGACATCTTTGCAGACTACCTCCGTTTAGTCACAAGTGTGATCCCAAGCTTCCAGTCACCTGCCATTTTATTTCTTCACCTTGCTCCCACTTTGACGTCTCTGTTCTCGGCCTCCCACACTGTTCCAGTGAAGCTCAACATCAGCTCAAGGATTAGCTCCTCATCTTTCCATGAGGCACTTTCCAGCCTTCTGGACTCAACATTAATTCAACAATCACAGATCATAATCTCTGCTCCCATTGTTTGTTTTTGGACGGCAACTGTTGGTAATGGCATTTTCCCATTAACACCTCCTGTAGAAACATCTTTTGTTTCTTTACTGTCCTGTTACCACCACCTTTTTGCCTTACACTATCATCTTTTTTAGCATTTATTCTCACCTGCCTTCCACCCTATCACAGACCTTCCCTTTTGTTCTTTTCCTCCCCTCCCCTCTCCTATTTGCCTGCCTCTGTACTTGCTTAAAACCTATTACATCTCTAACTTTTTTCAGTTCTGATGAAATGTCATTGACCTGAAACATTGGCTGGGATTTTATCCAGGCAGCGGGGGTCTCAACGCCCGTCAAAGGCGACACCGAGAACCCCGTGTCACCTCTTCTGTGGGAGGCCCGCCGAATCAAGTGCCAATTATGCACTTAACTGCCCAGTGGCGGGCCTTCCACAGGATCAAGGACCCCGGCAACATAAGTCCTGCCCTCTGAGAGCTGCCAGCCAATCAGAGGCCGGCAGTTCTTTAACTGAGCAGCGCCATCACAGAGGTAGTGGCTGCTGCCAATGGAGCACCTACCCAAGGCCCAGGAGTGCGCTGGACCCAGGCAACAGTTAGGTGAGGGCGGGAGGGGTCTCGTGGGGGGTGGTGGTCGTTGGGGAGGAGGTGTAGGGGGTTGGCAGCAAGAGTGGGAGGGTGGCTCTCAGTGGGCCCCCGCCCTTCCCAATGCCGGGTCCCTCGTTCAGGCACTAAATGCCTTTTAACAAGGGACGCCCCTCTACCCTGGTGCCGGCAAGCAGCCCGCACGGTTCTTCCTGCCGTGCTTCCCGTACGGCGACAGGGCCACCCAGCGCTCGTCTAATTGAGGCAGCCAGATGAAGTCCTTAATTGGGCATTATTGCCCCCCCCCCCACCATTCCACCATGGGGGAGAACATAAAATTTCCCCCATTAATTCAGTTTCCCTGTCCACAGAGTCTGCCTGACCTGCTGAGTATTTTCAGTACTTTCTGTTTTTATTACAGATTTTCAGCATCCGCAGCATTTTGCTTTTATATTGTCGAAGTTTTGCCAACTGAGCCTAGACCCACCTACCCAACCCCCGTTATGCTTACCACCATTTCAGCTGAGAAAATAAAATCTTCCAAATGCTGTATTCAAATTCACGTCTGTTAGCAGTACAATTTCTCTTTAGAATTCTGATCATTGAATGAAGATTTCTCAGCTGAATTATTCAGTTATGTCGGCAAACAGAACAGTCGTTTTATCCACAGTAAAGTCCCAAATCAGATGAATAACAAGTTAATGTTTCTCTGGTGGGGTTAGTTGACTTCTTCAAATAATGCCCTGGGATCTTTAGCATCCACCCAAATCTTGGGCATAATAGATGTGAATTTGGTTTAAAGTCTCATTCAGTAGACTGCACCTCCGACAGTGCAGCACTCCCTCAGTGCAACACTGAAGTGTCAGCCTAGATTATAATGAGTAGAACAAAATTGTCTCCTGCAGGTTAACATAAGACCGTACGAAAATGACAGCAGGAGTAGACCAGCCTGCCCCACACTCATGATGCCTGGATCCTCATGACTGGGCATTTGTCAGCCCCCTTGCAGGTGTGTAAACTACTGGGAGGAGAAAAAAAAACTCCCCTGAGAAAGCACAGGGCCAATAAGGGAAAAAACTGGAAAATTCCTCTCCAAACTGCTCAGGCAACTGAATTGAAACCATGACATTGCATTGGCCATGAGTGTTTTAACTGTTAATCCACTTAGCTTTGAAATGATGCAATGATAGGGTAGAACCTTCTGCTCTCTGTTTGGGGTTCTCATATCATGCTGCTCAGGTAGTAATTGACACTGCAATGGTAATGCAGTATATCCACCCTCATTGACATTGAGTTGTGTTTTCCAGCTGACGTGCAGTGTTTTGGAGGAGATTGTTATGCCCTTGCCTTTGGCGTTCCTGCAGCACTGATGGTGATTGCATTAGGTAAGATATAATACCACGCTCAGCAAGTCTTCCTTGGTTGCATTCTGTGCTTGTTGCCGTTGGGATAATCCAGCATATCCCTTTTTTCTCATACACAATGTCAGGCAGTTTAGTGTTAGTTGAAGCACAGAATAAATGCAGAGTAATGTTTCCTCGGCCCACACCAAAAACATGCCTTCACCCCAACCTCAGAAGTGCTTCATGGACAGCATGACAGTTCCAGATTCTTGCATCAGATATTTCCATGGCCTCGATGATTTACAAATTTGAGCCAATTTAGGGTTATTTTGTGCCATGGAATCAGAGTTAATTTTGTTCATTCTCAAGATGTGGGCATCGGTGGCAAGGCTGCATTTATCACCCATCCCCTAGTTGCCCTTGAGAGGACGATGGGCCACCTTTTTGAATCACTGCAGTCCATTTGGATGTAGTCCCTCAAGTAGGTAGGGAGTTTCAGCATTTTGACCCAACAATGATGAAGGAATGGCGGAATATGTCCAAGTTAGGATGGTATGTGGCTTGGAGGGGTACTTGAAGGTGGTGACATTTTCATGCACCAGTTGCCCTTGTCCTTCTAAGTGGTGGTGATCATGGGTTTGGGAAATTGTCACTGAGTTCAACACTCTATTTACCCAATGGTTCCCATTTGGAAGAGGAAGAGTGGTGACAAGGGAATACAGAGATGAAGGACAAGGAAAGATTGCTGTGAAATGTGAATATTCATTTGATTATTTTTCCCTTTTATTTAGTTGTGTTCATATCCGGAAATGGGATGTACAAAAAACTTCCGCCAGAGGGAAATATATTGCTTGACGTCTGTAGATGTGTTGGGGTAAGTGCCTAGGGAATGATTTAGTCATCATCCTTCCTTATAGTGAATCCAAATTCCCAAATATTGCTTTATTTTTAGAAGCTATTTATTTTACTGTTAATAATTCTGTTAAACAGGTGATATATGGACATTGGTATCCCAACTCTTACAATAATAGAACAGTATTATGGAAAGATGTAGGAGCAACAGGGTGGTGGTGATAGGAGATTTTAATTTTCCCAACATTGACTGGGATTCACTTAGTGTTAGAGGTCTAGATGGAGCAGAATTTGTAAGGAGCATCCAGGAGGGTTTTCTAGAGCAGTATGTAAATAGTCCAACTCGGGAAGGGGCCATACTGGACCTGGTGTTGGGGAATGAGCCTGGCCAGGTGGTTGAAGTTTCAGTAGGGAACTACTTTGGCAATAGTGATCACAATACCGTAAGTTTTAGAATACTCATGGACAAAGACGAGAGTGGTCCCAAAGGAAGAGTGCTAAATTGGGGGAAGGCCAACTATACCAAAATTCGGCAGGAGCTGGGGAATGTAGATTGGGAGAACCTGTTTGAAGGTAAATCCACATTTGATATGTGGGAGGCTTTTAAAGAGAGGTTGATTAGCGTGCAGGAGAGACATGTTCCTGTGAAAATGAGGGATAGAAATGGCAAGATTAAGGAACCATGGTTGACAGGTGAAATTGTGAGACTAGCTAAGAGGAAAAAGGAAGCATACATAAGGTCTAGGAGGCTGAAGAAAGACGAAGCTTTGAAAGAATATCGGGAATGTAGGACCAATCTGAAACGAGGAATTAAGAGGGTTAAAAGGGGTCATGAAATATCTTTAGCAAACAGGGTTAAGGAAAATCCCAAAGCCTTTTATTCATATATAAGGAGCAAGAGGGTAACTAGAGAAAGGATTGATCCACTCAAGGACAAAGGAGGAAAGTTATGCGTGGAGTTAGAGAAAATGGGTGAGATTCTAAACGAGTACTTTGCATCAGTATTCACCGAGGAGAGTGACATGACGGATGTTGAGGTTAGGGACAGATGTTTGATTACTCTATCCCAGGTTACTGTGGGAAGCGAGAGAGGAAATAGCTGGGGCCTTAACAGATGTCTTTGCAGCATCCTTAAACACGGGTGAGGTCCCGGAGGACTGGAGAATTGCTAATGTTGTCCCCTTGTTTAAGAAGGGTAGCAGGGAAAATCCAGGTAATTATAGACCGGTGAGCCTGACGTCAGTGGTAGGGAAGCTGCTGGAGAAGATACTGAGGGATAGGATCTATTCCCATTTGGAAGAAAATGGGCTTATCAGTGATAGGCAACATGGTTTTGTGCAGGGAAGGTCATGTCTTACCAACTTAATAGAATTCTTTGAGGAAGTGACAAAGTTGATTGATGAGGGAAGGGCTGTAGATGTCATATACATGGACTTCAGTAAGGCGTTTGATAAGGTTTCCCATGGTAGGCTGATGGAGAAAGTGAAGTCGCATGGGGTCCAGGGTGTACTAGCTAGATGGATAAAGAACTGGCTGGGCAACAGGAGACAGAGAGTAGCAGTGGAAGGGAGTTTCTCAAAATGGAGACGTGTGACCAGTGGTGTTCCACAGGGATCCGTGCTGGGACCACTGTTGTTTGTGATATACATAAATGATTTGGAGGAAAGTATAGGTAGTCTGATTAGCAAGTTTGCAGACGACACTAAGATTGGTGGAGTAGCAGATAGTGAAGGGGACTGTCAGAGAATACAGCAGAATATAGATAGATTGGAGAGTTGGGCAGAGAAATGGCAGATGGAGTTCAATCAGGGCAAATGCGAGTTGATGCATTTTGGAAGATCCAATTCAAGAGTGAACTATACAGTAAATGGAAAAGTCCTCGGGAAAATTGATGTACAGAGAGATTTGGGTGTTCAGGTCCATTGTTCCCTGAAGGTGGCAACGCAGGTCAATAGAGTGGTCAAGAAGGCATACAGCATGCTTTCCTTCATCGGACGGGGTATTGAGTACAAGGGTTGGCAGGTCATGTTACAGTTGTATAAGACTTTGGTTCGGCCACATTTGGAATACTGCGTGCAGTTCTGGTCGCCACATTACCAAAAGGATGTAGATGCTTTGGAGAGGGTGCAGAGGAAGTTCACCAGGATGTTGCCTGGTATGGAGGGCGCTAGCTATGAAGAGAGGTTGAGCAGATTAGGATTATTTTCATTAGAAAGACGGAGGTTGAGGGGGGACCTGATTGAGGTGTACAAAATCATGAGAGGTATAGACAGGGTGGATAGCAAGAAGCTTTTTCCCAGAGTGGGGGATTCAATTACTGGAGGTCACGAGTTCAAAGTGACAGGGGAAAAGTTTAGGGGGGATATGCGTGGAAAGTTCTTTACGCAGAGGGTGGTGGGTGCCTGGAACGTGTTGCCAGTGGAGGTTGTAGACGCGGGCACGATAGCGTCTTTTAAGATGTATCTAGACAGATACATGAATGGGCAGGAAGCAAAGAGATACAGACCCTTAGAAAATAGGCGACATGTTTAGATAGAGGATCTGGATCGGCGCAGGCTTGGAGGGCCGAAGGGCCTGTTCCTGTGCTGTAATTTTTCTTTGTTCTTTGTTCTTTCTTTAGTACAGCACAGAAGGAGGCCATTCGGCCCCTCAAGTCTGCACCAGCTCTTTAAAAGAGCAATTCAGTTAATCCCAAACCCCCACACTTTCCCCACTCCCATTGGGCCACCAAATGATATTAATTGATCCTCTATCTCCCCTTCCCCTCAAATTCCGTAGAGAGTTTCCAACGATAGAATCTTTATGTTCATGGATATTTTGTGGGCTGTAGTGAGGTAGTGAGGGGCGGCACAGTGGCGCAGTGGTTAACACTGCAGCCTCACAGCTCCGGGGACCCGGGTTCAATTCTGGGTACTGCCTGTGTGGATTTTGCAAGTTCTCCCTGTGACCGTGTGGCTTTTCGCCGGGTGCTCTGGTTTCCTCCCACCGCCAAAGACTTGCAGGTGATAGGTAAATTGGCCATTGTAAATTGCCCCTAGTGTAGGTAGGTGGTAGGGAATATGGGATTACTGTAGGGTTAGTATAAATGTGTGGTTCTTGGTCGGCACAGACTCAATGGGCCGAAGGGCCTGTTTCAGTGCTGTATCTCTAAATAATAAATTAAAAAAAGATGTCTCTGTAAAAGCCACACAGTCTAGGTTTGCACTTCTCGATATTTTCATTTCCTCTGTCAGTTTCAGATCCTGGTTCTGCACCACGTGCAGATCACAAGCCTCCAGGACATTTCCTGGAAAATTTTAATCTTCCCCCTTGGAAACAATTTTCTCAACAACTTCTCCCTCTCCTCCCCATTTCTTCTTCATCCATGTGGCACCTTGCAACTAAGTGACTGGTCACTAGGCCATCCTCCTGTCTTTTGTAACTAATTCGCAGAAGGTTAGAGAATCATAAAAATACAGCACAAAAGGAGGTCACTCTTCCCATCGTGCCTGTGCTGGCTCATTGAAGACCTATCCGATTAGACCCATGATCCCTGCTCTTTGCCCTTAACCCTGCAAGTACATATCCAATTCTCTTTTGAAAGTTCCTATTGAATCTGCTTCCACCACCCTTTCAGGCAGCGCATTCCAGATCACAACAACTGGCTGTGTAAAAAAGAAAATTTCCTCATCTCCCCTCCCTCTGTTTATTTTGCCTATTATCTTAAATCTGCGTCTTCCAGTGGAACCAGCTTCTCCCTGTTTATTCGATCAAAACCTCTCATAATTTTGAAAACCTCTATTAAATCTTCCTTTGACCTTGCCTGCTCTAAAGAGAACAGTCCCAGCTTAGGAACATAGGAAATAGGAGCAGGAGTAGGCTCTTCAGCCCCTCGAGCCTGCTTTACCGGTTAACTAGATATACCTCAATGCCATTTTCTCACACTATCCCCATTTCCCTTGATATCTTTAATATCTGGAAATACATTGATCTCTGTCTTGAATATACTCCATGACTGAGCCTCCACTGCTCTCTGGGTTGAGAATTCCAAAGATTCACCACCTTTTGTGTGAAGAACTTCCTCCTCATCTCAGTCCTAAATGGTCTACCTCTCATTCTGAGACTGTGCCCCCTGGTCCTAGACCCCTCAACCAGGGGAAACATCCCTCCTGCATCAACCTTGTTGAACCCTGTAAGAATTTTGTATGCTTCAATGAGATCACCTCTCATTCTTCTAAACTCAAGAGAATATAGGGCCAGTCTCTCCACTGAAGTACTTCTTTCTTGGTAGCATTCTAGTAAATCTCCTCTGCATCCTCTCCAAGATTTTAACATTCTCCCTAGAACTGGACACAATACTTTGGCTTTGGCCTACCCAGTGATTGCTGAAGGTTTGGTGTAACTTTTGTACTCTATTTATAAAGCCAAGTATTCCACATGCTTTTTTACCAGCCTTATCAACTGGTCCTGCCACCAACAAAGATTTGTGTATCAGGGATTGCCAAGGCACAAGTCTCCCCTCTAATTGCCCCTGCCCTGTCCCTGTAAAGAATCACCACACCATCAACTCAAAGCCCCTCTGCTTGCTGTGGCACAGATGAGGCATTGAACACAACAGCGCTCAAACCTGCATTCATTCCCATTCCATTGCTCTGGAACACTTGACCGTTGATAGAAAGAAAGATTTGTATTTATATAGCATCTTTTTTGACCTCAGGGCGTCCCAAAGCGGTTTACAGCCAGTGAAGTGCTTCTGAAATGTAGTCGCTGTTGTAAAGTAGGAAATCTGGCAACTAATTTGTCGCAAAGCAAATAGCAAGGAGATAATGAGCAGATCATCTTTGTTCTTTAGTTGGTTGGGGGATAAGTATTGGCCAGGACACAGGCGAGAACTCCCCTGCTTTTCTTCAAAATAGTGCCATGCAATCTTTTACGTCCATCTGAGAGGACAGACGGGGTCTTGGTTTAACGCCTCATCTGAAAGTTTACACTGGTCTGAGTGCAATGTGTTCTTTGACTTTGCTGACAACATTACCGGTAGGAAGAAGTTATCCAACAGTGCCACGTAGTCACAGAGTCACTGATTAGAAGCATTTGAAATAGGTAAAGCTCCATTCACATCTTGTTATGTTTGCAGTTAGTTCATTTTGCTGCATATTTAACAAATTCTTTGACTGGAAAAGAGAGAGTTCCAGGGACATAAAGAAAATGTGGAACACACTGTCCCAGGGAGGTCATAGATACAGAATCAATTGAAGAGATTACAAAGGGAGATAAATATTGATTTGAGAAATAAAGGTGTTAAACTACATGGTGAAAGGATGAGGAACTGGCATCAAATGATAAAGAGCTTCAATGGTGAACAAAGTGCGCACAATGGGCCGAATCCTGTTTCTGCTTTGCTGGCCCTTCATAGCTCCTTGCATTTTTACATGGTTTTAGTTATGATTCAATCGTTGAGCTTCACGTCGGATAAAATGACAGCCTTTAAGACCATTTCTTCCGGCCAATCAAACAGCAATCTTATGGAAGTTGTTTGAAGCAGAAGAAAAAAGTAATCAAATGATTTTAAAGAGAGTTTTTTTTTAAAATAATGGCAATAGTGGGTCAGTTAAGATTAAGTAGCAAGATTGAAATTAAAAATAAAACATTATCAGAACAGAGAAAAATGGGGAAAATAGAAAATTAAGGGAAGAGTGGGCAGGAAGAAAGTACAATTTAGAGTCCTAGAGTTATACAGCACAGAAATAGACCTTTTGACCCATCGTGTCTGTACCGGCCATCAAGCACCTAACTGTTCTAATCCCATTTTCCAGCACTTGGCCTGTCGCCTTGTATGCTACGGCACTTCAAGTGCTAATCTAAATACTTCTTAAATGTTGTGAGGGTTCCTGCCTCTACCACCTCTTCAGGCAGTGCATTCCAGATTCCAACCACTCACTGGGTGAAAAGGTTTTTCCTCAAATCCCCCTCTAAACCTTCTGCCCCTTACCCTAAATCTATGCCCCCTGGTTATTGATCCCTCCACTAAGGGAAAAAGTTTCTTCCTATCTAACCTATCAATGCCCCTCATAATTTTGTATACCTCAATCATGTCCTCCGTCAGCCTTCTCTGCTCTGAGGAAAACAACCCTAGCCTTTTCAGTCTCTCTTCATAGTTGAAATGCTTCAGCCCAGGCAACATCCTGGTGAATCTCCTCTGCACCCTCTCCAGTGCAATCACATCCTTCCTATAGTGTGGTGACCAGAACTGTACACAGTACTCCAGCTGTGGCCGAACCAGCATATTATACAGCTCCATCATAACCCCCCTGCTCTTATATTCTATGCCTTGGCTAGTAAAGGCAAGTATCCCATATGCCTTCCTAACTACCTGTGCTGCTGCCTTCAGTGATCTATGGACAACTACACCAAGGTCCCTCTGACCTTCTGTACTTCCGAGGGTCCTACCATCCATTGTATATTCCCGTGCCTTGTTAGTCCTCCCAAAATGCATTACCTCACACTTCTCAGGATTAAATTCCATTTGCCACAGCTCCACCCATCTTACCAGCCCATCTATATCGTCCTGTAATCTAAGGATTTCCTCCTAACTATTTATGACACCACCAATTTTTGTGCCATCTGTGAACTTACTGATCATACCTCCTATATTTACGTCTAAATCATTAATATACACTACAAACAGCAAGGGTCCCAGCACCGATCCCTGTGGTACATCACTGATCACAGGCTTCCACTCGCAAAAACAACCCTCGACCATCACCCTCTGCCTCCTGCCACTAAGCCAATTTTGGATCCAATTTGCCAAATTACCCTGGATCCCATGGGCTCTTACCTTCTTAATCAATTTCCCATGTGGGACCTTATCAAAAGCATTACTGAAGTCCATGTAGACTACATCAACTGCTTTACCCTCATCTACACATCTAGTCATGGCCTCGAAAAATTCAATCAAGTTTGTTAGACATGATCTCCCCCTGACAAAGCCATGCTGACTATTCCTGTTTAATCCCTGCCTCTCCAAGTGGAGATTAATCCTGTCCCTCAGAATTTTTTCCAATAGTTTCCCAACCACTGATGTTAGACTCACCGGCCTGTAATTACCTAGTTTATCCCTACTACCCTTCTTGAATAATGGTACCACATTTGCTGTCCTCCAATCCTCTGGTACCACTCCTGTGGCCAGACAGAATTTGAAAATTTGTATCAGAGACCCTGCTATCTCCTCCCTTGCCTCACATAACAACCTGGGATACATCTCATCTGGGCCTGGGGATTTATCTACTTTTAAGCCCGTTAAAACAGCTAATACTTCCTCCCTTTCAATGCTAATGTGTTCAAGTATATCATAATCCCCCTCCCTGATCTCTACACCTACATCATCCTTCTCCATACTCAACACAGATGAAAAGTAATCATTTAAAACCTCACCTATGTCCTCCGGCTCCACACACAGATTGCCACTTTGGTCCAAAATGGGCCCTACTCTTTCACTGGTTATTCTCTTGCCCTTAATATACCTATAAAATGACTTAGGATTTTCCTTTATCTTGCCTGCCAGTGTTTTTTCATGCCTCCTCTTCGCTCTCCTAATTACTTTTTTAAGTACCCCCTACACTTTCTATACTCCTCTTGTGCCTCCGCTGTTTTCAGCACTCTGAATCTGCCATAAGCCTCCTTTTTTTTCCTGATCCAATCATCTCTATCCCTTGACATCCATGGTTCCTGGACTTGTTGGTCCTACCCTTCACCTTAATGGGTACATTGGCTCTAAATTCTCACTATTTCCTCTTGACTGACACCCACTGGTCCAATGTAGACTTTCCTACAAGTAGCTGCTCCCAGTCTACTTTGGCCAGATCCTGTTTTATCATATTAAAATTGGCCTTCCCCCAATTCAGTACCTTTATTTCTGGTCCATCTTTGTCCTTTTCCATAAGTACCTTAAATCTTACAGAGGTATGGTCACTATCACCGAAATGCTCCCCCACTGACATTTCTACCACTTGTCTGGCTTCATTCCCTAGGATTAGGTCCAGTACTGCCCCTTCTCTTGTCAGACGTTCTACGTACTAGGTTTAAGCCTTTTGCACTAAGACTATCCCAGTTAATATTGGGGAAGTTGAAATCCCCTACTATGATTACCCTATTATTTTTACACCTCTCTGAGATTTGCCTATATATCTGCTCCTCTATCTCTCCCTGACTGTTTGGAGGCCTGTAGTACACTCCCAGCAAAGTGATTGCCCCCCTTTTGTTTTTAAGTTCTACCCATATGGCCTCATTTGAGGAACCTTCTAAGATATCATCCCTCCTTACTGCAGTTATTGACTCCTTGATAAACAGTGCAATGCCACCTCCTCTTTTACCCCCTCCCCTGTCATGCCTGTAGATTCCATACCCTGGAATATTGAGCAGCCAGTTCCTGCCTCTTCCTCAACCATGTCTCTGTGATAGCAATAATATCATATTCCCATGTGCTAATCAATGCCTGCAATTCATCTGCCTTACTAGTAAGACTCCTTGCATTAAAATAGATGCAATCCAGCCTTGCATTTTTCACTTCTGCCTTAACAGGTCTATATTTGCTCTGCCTTCCAGACTGACTCAGTTTCTCTTTTATATTTGACTGTGCATCACCTCCTACTGCACCTCTACTCTGTATCCCATCCCCCTGCCAAATTAATTTAAACCCACCTCAAAAGCACTAGCAAACCTCCCAGCAAGGATGTTGGTCCCATTCTGGTTCAGGTGCAACCCGTCCAACATGTATAGGTCCCACATTCTCCAGATTCAGACCCAGTGATCCAGGAAACTAAAGCCCTCCCTCCTACACCATCTCCTCAGCCACGCATTCATCTGCTCTATCCTCCTATTCCTATACTCACTAGAATGTGGCACCGGGAGTAATCCAGAGATTACAACCTTTGAGGTCATGCTTTTTAATCTGCTACCTAGCTCCCTAAATTCTTGTTGCAGGACCTCATCCTCTTTCTATCTATGTCCAATGTGTACCACGACCTCTGACTGTTCACCCTCCCCCTTCAGAATGTCCTGCAGCCTCTCCATGACATCCTTGACCCTAGCACCAAGGAGGCAACATACCATCCTGGAGTCATGTTTGCGGCCACAGAAACGCCTATCTGTACCCCTTACGATAGAATCCCCTATCACTATGGCTCTTCCACTCTTTTTCCTTCCCTCCTGTGCAGCTGAGCCACCAGTGGTGCCACAGACTTGGCTCTTGTTGCATTCCCCTGAGAAGCAATCTCTCCCAACAGTATGCAAAGTGGAAAATCTGTTAGACAGAGAGATGGACCCAGGAGACTCCTCCACTACCTGCCCAGTTCTTCTACTCTGCCTGGCGGTCAGCCATTCCCTTTCTGCCTGAGCAGTCTTTACCTTCGGTATGACCACGTCACTGTACGTGCTATCCATGATGATTTTCAGTTTAATGCTGAAGGTATGATGGGGCCAATTAGTGACCAAAAGAAAATCTTCTTGTGGAGGCAGAGGGCATGATGAATGAATACTTTGCATTTGTGCTCACACAGAAGAGGATAAAGTTAATGGTGGAGTGGGGGAGTTGGGAGTAGGGATATTGGATAGGATAAAAAGGAGAGAATTAGGTGCTAAATAGGTTGGTATCACTCAAAGTAAACGGGTCACCTGTCCAGATGGGACCCTAGGTTGCTGAGGGAAGCTAGGATAGAGATAGAAGAAGCTCTGAACACTGCCTGTTAATCTTCCTCAGATATCAGAGTGGATGCAGAGGATCAGAGAACTGCAAATTTTTACACCCCTGTTCAAGAAAAGGCTAAGGGATAAACATGTTAACTACAGGCCAATCAAAGTCAGCGGTAGGAAAACTACTAGAGTCCATTACCAAGAACATAATTAATTCTGATTGGAGAAGAATAAGGGACTCCTTGTTAAAGGCAAATCGTGTCTGATAAACCTGATTGTTATTTGATGAAGTAACAGAGAGGGTCGATGAAGGTAGTGCAGTAGATGTATATATGGGCTTTCAAAAGGCATTTGATAAAGTACCACGTAACAGACTCATTTGGAAAAGGGACAGTGGTAATTCAGGTATGTAATTGGCTAAGGGATAAGAGGCAGGGAGTAGTAGTGAACAGATGTTTTTCTGATTGGAGAGAAACATGCAGTGGGATTTCCTCAGTGCTGGTATTAGGACCATTGCTTTTCTTATTATAGATAAATGACCTGGACTTGGGTACAATTTCAAATTTGTGGATGATACAAAAATTGACAACATTGTAAAGAGTGAGCGTGATAGAAGCAGACTTTAGGAGGACATAGACAGACGGGTGAAATGGGCAGGCAAATGGCTGACTTAATTTATTGTGGATAAGTCTGAAGTGATACACTTTGGGAGGAACAACATGGAGAGGCAATATAATCCATAATGGTATCCATATGGGATACTTAGTTTTCTAAATAGAAGCATTGTATACAAAAACAAGGAAGTCATGCTTGTTAGCCCTCAGATGGAGTATTGTGTCCAATTACTTCAGGAAGAAATGTCAAGAGGTGGTTTACCTGGATGATACCAGGGATGAAGGACTTCAGTTATGTGGAGAGATTGGAAAAGCTGGGATTGTTCTCCTTAGAGTAGAGAAGGTTAAGGCTGGGGGGAGGGGGGGTGGGAATTATTAGAGGCGCTCAGAATTATGAGCGTTTTTTGACAGAGTAAATAGGGAGAAGCTATTTCCTCTGGCAAGTGGGTTGGTAGCCACAGATCACAGATTTAAAATAATTGGCAAAAGAATGAGTGAGTAAGTGAGGAGATTTTTATCCACACAGAGTTGTTAGGTTCTGGAACACATTACTTGAAAGGGCAGTGAAATCAGATTCCATAGGAACATCCGGAAGTCAATTGGACATGTAGTTGAAGAGGGCATGGGTTATGGGGAAAAAGCTGGGGCATGGGACTAAATCAGACAGCTCCAACAAAGAGCCAGCACAGACACGAAGGGCCGAATGGCTTCATTCTGTGCTGCATCATTCTGTGATTCTATGATTAGTCATTCATTAAATTGGAGAAGCAGACTGGTAGGACATAAGATTTGCTACTGGGAAAATTCTGACACATAAGTAACTATTTTTCTGAGATTTACTCAGCCATGTTTTAAAGAGAGTTGTCTTCTCTTACAGTTTTCGATTGCCAATCGTTGGCAACACCGTGGCAATAATTATCCAAAGAGGGAACATTGGCTTGACTGGGCAAGAGAAAGATATTCAGTTATGTGAAACTCTTTCATTGAATTCTTTGAATATTTTCATGTGCATCTTCTTTGAAATAATTTTATTTCTGTATATATACAAAAATAAAGGATTCTCTTACTCAGTTTTTAATTTTCTTACAGAGCCAGCTGATTAAAGAAATTAAGATGGTTTCCCGAGTACTGTTGCTCTACCTTCCTCTTCCAATGTTCTGGGCGCTCTTTGACCAACAGGTAAAGAACTTTCTCCAAATAAAATCAGCTCCTCTGGCCCTTTAAGAGAAGTTGAAACTATCGCACAATGTCTGAAAGGAATTTGTGTTCCACAAGCCTGAACTATGAGGGTGGATTTGAAAAACTTGGACTCTTTTGCCTCAATGGAAGGCCAGTGAGGGGACAACTTACAGACCTGTATACAGTAATAGACGATATAGAGAAGATAAACTTGGAACATGACTTCAGGGTAAACCAAGATAGTGCAAGAAGGAAGTATATTTTTCATAGAAATTTACAGCACAGAAGGAGGCCATTCGGCCCATCATGCCTGCACTGGCTCATTGAAAGAGCAGTTGTGTGTAGTCCCAGACACCCATAATACTTGAGCACCTAACTCCTGTTTAAAATTATTTATGGAATCAGCTTCCACCACATTTTCAGCCTTCCAGACTCTGACAACTCTGTGAGTGAAAAATATTTCTCCTCATCTTTTCTCTATGGGATGAATTTCCACTTTGGGGGCGGGAAACAGGACCCAGAACTGTTTCTGTGTCCCAAACCAGCGCCTGGGGTGGGGTGGTGGGGGGGGGGGGGCGGGGAGAACAGTGACTGACCTGGAATTTTGACCAGGATGCTCCCTTAATTGTCATGGAGGGCAGATTCCCTGTCCAATTAAGGGCGGCAGGTGGGCTCTTGAAGCTGGAGGACCAATCAGATGCCTTCCAGCTTCAGAGGAGCACCCTGCTGCCGTAGAAGGTAAGTAACTGAGAGGGTGACTCAACAAGAAGGTCCCCTTTCAGACCCTTTAAAAAAAATTGAAAATAAAAAATACAGAAAGCAGCCATTGTGGGGTAGGGGAGCCCCTCTACAGGGAGACCTTTGGCTACACCATCACCTAGATAGGCAGGGAGGATCAGTAGGCCTGCCTAGAGCAATGGCACCTTGGCCTGCCACAGGTACCTGCCTCCAGGCAGTTAAACTGCCCTCGGCCGTGTTGGGAAATTGGAAGCCAACTGGAAAATCCCACTTGGCCTGCGATACTTACCTTTAACAAGGCTCTGAACGAGCTTAATTGCCTGCCCACCTGGTGGGGACAGGCGGCCTTGCTGGGCCCCAAGCCCGCGTGGGCCAAAATGGCCAATGCCAGGAGCGGGGTCAGGGAACCAGCACACCAGCCAGCCCCATCTGACTCTGTTCCTGACCTCAACCGGACCAGAGAATTCAGCCATAAATGTTTGACAATTAGCACATTGAATACATTTCCAGGAAGAGTAGAGTCATAGAGTCCATAGAGAGATACAGCACTGAAACAGAGCCTTCAGCCCACCGAGTCTGTGCCGACCAACAATTTATATTGCCGACCATTTATACTAATCCTACATTAATCCCACATTCCCTACCACATCCCCACCATTCTCCTACCACCTACCTACACTAGGGGCAATTTACAATGGCCAATTTACCTCTCAACCTGCAAGTCTTTGGCTGTGGGAGGAAACCGGAGCACCTGGCGGAAACCCACGCGGTCACAGGGAGAACTTGCAAACTTCACAGAGGCAGTACCGAACCTGGGTCGCTGGAAGTGGAGATGCGAGCCATCGAGTCTTTGGAGGTGGTGCATAGGAGAATTGTAGGTTGCTCTTTTTAAAGGATAGTCATAGAGTCATTTACGGCACAGAAGGAGGCCATTCAGCCCATCGAGTCCATGCCAGCTCTCCACTGAGTTATACAATCAGTCCTATTCCCCTGCTCAAGCCCTGTAGCCCTGCCCGTCTATTTTCTTCAAGTGACCATCCAATTTTCTTTTGAAGTCATTGATTGTCTCTGCATCCACTACCCTTATGGGCAGCGAGTTCCATATCATTACCACTCACAGTGTAAAAAAGTTCTTCCCCACATTCTCCCTGCATCTCTTGCTCAAAACCTTCAATCTGTGTCCCCTAGTCCTTGGACCATTAGTTAATGGGAACAGTTTTTCCTTGGCCGGAATTTTACCCCCCCCCCCCCTCCCCCGCAGGAGCGGGCTGAAGGCGGGGGTGTAACATTGAGTGGGAGGTAGGGGGATTGTTCTCATGGCCCTCTTGACCCACTGCAATTTTATGAACGGCCAGGGAGGTGACAAACGGCTCACCTGCCGAAGGCCAATTAGGGCCCTTCAGTGGCCAATTAATAACCACTTAAGGGCCTCCTCCCACCGCTACTGGTATATTACCAGCGGCCAGGGTGCAGGCGGCTCAGCACCTCAGAAGGCTGCCCAGTAGACCCCCCCCCCACCCACCCACCCCAACTACCTCAGCCAATTGTCCCCGTCGAGGCTCCTTACACTTAACTTAATTCCGGGGCCTCCTCCATTGCTGCTCCTCTCACTTGGTGCAGTCCCAGCAGTGTCCACTGCTCCCGGTGGCGCTGCTGGGACTGGAGAGCTGCAGATCCGCTGATTGGCCGGCAGCTTTTGAAGGCGGGACCTCCTGTCTCACAGGGGCTGAAGTCCCGCCCGAGATCAAGTAAGGGCCTGGGCCATGTAAAAACACAGCATACCTTCCAGGCCTGGCGGAGGGAGGCTTGTCCCTGACGTTTTGCTGGTAGGTGGGACCTCCGCCTCAATGTAAAATTCTGGCCCTTGTTTAACTTGTCTATGCCTGTTATAATTTTGTACACCTCTACCAAATCTCCCCTCAATCTTCTTTGCTGTAATGAGAACAAACCCAGCTTTTCCAACCTAACCTAGTCCTCCATCTGTAGAACCATTCTGGTAAATCTCCTCTGCACCCTTTCAAGGACCCTCACTTCTTTCCTAAAGTGTGATGACCAGAACTGGATGCAATACTCAGTTGGGGCCTAACCAGAGCTTTGTAAATGTTCAGAATAACTTCCCTGCTTTTGTACTCAATACTTCTATTTATAAAGCCCAAGATCCCATATGCTTTGCTAACTACTTTCTCAGTATGGCCCGCCACCTTCGATGCACATGCACCCCAGGCCCCTCTGTTCCTGCACACTCTTTAGAACTGTGCCATTAAGTCTATAATTGCATCACCCTATTCCTTCTGCCAAAATAAGTTAAGATAGGCTGAATAGCCTTATTCATCTGGTGAAATATTCACCCCGCCAGCCTAGATTCCAGCTCTTTATTGTTAAAGATATTGACAACCTGCATTTAAGGGGAAGAAGGACACAAGGAAGAAAAGAACAGAAGGATATGTTGATAGGATGAGATGAGGAGAGGTGGGAGGTGGCTCGTGTGGAACGTAGACACTGACATAAACCAGTTGGGCCAAATGGTCTGAATCTGTGCCGTAAATTCTATGTCATTCATTTTGATGGGAATTTATACTATAATGGCTTTTAGGGAATGCCGACCAACATTCCTGCTGAGCTGCACATGTACACGGCCGTGTATTAGCCTGGAAAGTACCGCACAGGCCTCGTTCTGTGTTAAATACCGTGTGTGCGCTGTAGTGCAAAAAAGATTTAAAGATACACGGATTGAAAAAACTGGCTGCGCGCAAAATCAAATTTTACAGGGAATAATGATGTTCACTAACTAACTTGACTTTGTGAGAGAGTGTACTACGGGTTTCTCCTGATTTTCATTTCTGTTTAAGTCAATGGGGAGCGATGCAAAATGAGTTGCAGTCCCGCACAATGTCAAGACTTATCCCACAGAAAGGCAGACAGGAACAAATTGACATTATTTCCCGAATGAGGTATTTTGCTTTGTTGCAAAATGAAACTGGCAAGTAATGTGCGAGTTTAAAACTTAATACTGTAGTACAGGTTTCCAGTGATCACATTTACAAGTCTTGATGAAGCCAAGCTGAAAGGAGTCCAAGATTTATAAGTCTTTTGAAACATGCTAAAGTTATTAGACCAGAACATTGTAAGTTTTTAAAGAAGCAATGACCTTTTTCACATCCCTGAGCACTCCAATTGGCCCATATTTATGGTTCTTCTATGTTGTTTAATTATCTTCCTTGCTAGAATTTGGCTCTGTTGTGATGTAGCTCCACCCACTCCCCCAATACACACACACACACACACACGTGCACACAGACACAGTCACACAGACACACACACACGCACGCACTGACGCACATACAGATACACACAGACACACGTGGACATGCGTGGACACACACACACATGTGCACACAGACACACACACACATGCATGCAGGCACACACACAGAGATGCACGCACAGAGACACAGACACAGATACACACAAACACACACACACAAGAAAAGCCTGCAGCTATTTACATCACACTTGTGAAGCTTTAAGAAAAACCTGGTGTATGTGGAGTGATGTAATGCGTGGGAAAGCTTCATGCTCTGAGTACTCTATGCCAGTGTGTGAATGCTGGCAAGACGTTGAGTCGAAAAGGGCCAATTGTTCTCGGAAACACCTTGTTAAAATTCAGAAAGCAGCAACTCAGTCCTCAAGAAACACAAAGGTCACTCCAGCAATAAGTGAATATAGAAAGAGTCAGGAGCGATGTTCCCTCGAATTTCTCTTTGCTGTGTGTGGACTGTTGCACTGCACAGTCTCGTTAAGATTGCTTAGCATGTTTGTATCTTAAAGGTAACATTGTTGGTGCATGTCTTGTTTGTTCCTTGCGCAGTGCATTCCAGATTGCTATGCAACTGCACGCCCATGCAGCTTAGACGGTCAGGAGTCCTGAGTAACAGGAGAGCAGTGATGACAAGAAGAATTTTTCGACTATTGTCGTGGATGTGGCTGCTACACCAGGCATGTTGTGGTGGCGGCTGAGAGAGATTTTCAGGAGATCACAAGTGACGTCATAGTCAGCACTGTCCCAAGTAGCAGGTCAACCAGAACACAGTCTTTTTTTTCATTTGTTCCTGAGATGTGGGTGTCGCTGGCCAGGCCAGCATTTATTTCCCATCCCTAACTGCCCTTGAGAAGGTGGTGGTGAGCTGCCTTCTTGAACTGCTGCAGTCACCCACACACTGCTGTTAGGGAGGGAGTTCCAGGACTTTGACCCAACAACGATGAAGGAACAGTGATATAATTTCAAGTCAGGAATGGTGTGTAGCTTTGAGGGGAACTTGCAGTTGGTGGTGTTCCCATGTGTCTGCTGCCCTTGTCCTTCTAGGTGGTAGAGGTTGCAAGTATGCTGCCAAAGGAGCCTTGGCAAGTTGCTGCAGTGCATCTTTCTTTTTTAGAACATTACAGCGCAGTACAGGCCCTTCGGCCCTCGATGTTGCGCCGTCCTGTGAAACCATCTGACCTACACTCTTGTAAATGGTACAAACTTTTTCCGTTGTGTGCAGTTGTGGAGGGAGTGAATATTTAAGGTAGTGGATGGGATGCTGATTAAGTGGGCAGCCTTGCGCTGGATGGCAACGAGCGTCTTGAGTGCTGTTATCCCATCATGGCAGAGTAACAATAACGATTTGCATTTATATAGCACCTTTAACGTTGTAAAACATCCTAAGGTGTTTCACAGGAGCGTAATCAAACAAAATTTGACACCTCGCAACGTAAGAACAGGACAGGCTTGGTCAAAGAGGTAGGTTTTAAGGAGCATCTTAAAGGAGGACAGTTTGTATGAGGAAACCCAGAGAGATTGTGTTGTATGGATGTGTGTCACCTAGTCTGTGAAACCAGCAGTCAATGATCTATAAAGTAATACATGTGACAGCGAAGATTACCACTGCTCTTCCAATAGGTGACATCCACACAGTCAGCAATGTATCGTTCCATTGCAATAACTCGAGCTTTGTTTCAGTGTACAACCTGTTTCCACGGATGGAGAGTCTACAATGAACAGTAGTGGTTTCAGGAGAAGGGGTCAGACATTTAGGGCAGAGACAAAGAGAAATTCCTTCACTCAGAGGGTTTTGAATTTTTGGAATTCTCTACCCCAGAGAGCTGTGGATGCTCAGTCAATGAGTATATTCAAGAGTGATATCAACAGATTTTTGAACACTAAAGGAATTACATAGAAATTGACAGATTTCTAAATATAAATGACATAGGGGGATATGGGGATAATGTGGGAAAAAGGCATTGAAGTGGATAATCGACCATGATCATATTGAATGGCAGAGCAGGCTCGATGGGTTGAATGGCCTACTCCTGCTCCTATGTTCCTATGAATACCTTCAGGTCTGAGGAATTTAAGATTGCCAACCCTTCTGGAGTCTCCAGGAATTGATGATTGATCTTCAGAAAACTGCTTCAAGCAAAATTGGAGAGAAAAATCATATGAACATTCAGTCTCTTTGAACACTTCTGTTTATTAGTTATAACAATATTGGTGATGGGGAAAATGGCTGTTTGACTGAAAGTCAAGAATCATCCAGTTGGTGGCAGGAAATCATGTGACAAAACTTCCAAGAATATATCCAATCAGAGCTGACAACCTCAAATGGTATTATGTAGCCATTTCACCATTTGATCTTTAAACATAAGAGCCGTAGGGTGGCTGCACAGTGGTTCAGTCCATGTAAATTACCTCCTGTGGTGTATTCCCTCTCCTGTCATGGTGGCTATAATGTAATTTACTTAAATTGGAATGTTTTACTTTGTTCAGGGCATTTTATAAATGCAGGTTGTTGTTAATAAATCTGCTATTGCTTCAGGCATTCTTGTCAGGCCCTTTCAGGAGAGGAGGGGAGAAAACAGGAACGACAGGAAACATTGAAACTTGGGATTGTACTCGGTGATTTCACAAGTCAATAGGTTGTGGTTTCAAAGTCCCCATTCCAGTGAGATGAACACAGATTCTTGGCTGATACTCCCAATACACGACTGAGGAGTGCTGCGCTGTCCGCGGCGCTGCTTTTCAGATGAGACGTTAAACTGAGGCCCTGTCTGCCCTCACAGAGGGATCCCGTGGCACTATTTGTAAGACGAGCAGGTGAGTTCTGCCCGGTCTTCCGGCCAATATCAGTCCCTCAACCAACATCACTGAAAAAACAGCTTATCTGGTCATTTATCTCATTGCTGTTTCCAACAAAACAGCAGTCATTATACTTCTAAGCAATTCATTGGCTGTAAAACACTTTGGGATGTCCTGCGGTCATGAAAGGCACTGTATGGATGAAAGTTATAAGATACAAAACCATTAATAATATGATGTTACTTTGTATCCAGGGATCACGATGGACTTTGCAAGCCACCAGAATGAATGCCAACTTTGTAAGTAAACGCTAACCAGTATCTCTTCCAGCGCTGTCATCCTAAATAGAATATATCTTACTCATTAGATGCTGCCATTAACATTTTGAACACTCATATTTCAGGGTGGATTTATCATACAACCAGACCAGATGCAGGTAACATGGAATATATTTTAAACTCTTGACAATTAAAGTTAGTTTGGAAATAGGAAATGAGATGTTTCTGTTGCTGATTGGTGGTGTGATTGAGCTATCAATGCAATAAATATTCAATAAGTACTTTTAAAAAATTATGCAAGTTTTCCTCTCCCATTTCCTACCAGACTGAATTCTCCAGCTTAATCTGAGAATTAATCAAGGTGATTGCTGTATTTCAGTAGCTCACCCTATTGACTGTTCACCACCTGTGAATGCAGACATTGTGTGTTGAAAGATGTTCAGTGGGTAGCACCCTTGCCTCTGAGGCCAGAAGGTTGTGAGTTCAAGTCCTACTGTAGAGCACGTATTAGGCTGACTTTCTAAACTCAGTACTGAGGGAATACTGCACTGTCAGAGGTGCTGTCTTCTGGATGAAACTAAGGTCCCGTCTGCCCTCTCAGCTGGACCTAGAAGATCTATTTGGTACAAGAGCAGGGGAGTTATCCCTAGCGTCCTGGTCAATACTTATCCCCCATCCCACACCTAAAAAAAGATGAACTACTGATCACTTTCATTGCTGTTTGTGGGATCCTTCTGTGCACAAATTGGCTGCCAGGTTAGACCATATCAGATTAGAACCCGAACCTATTCTCCTTCCAATGTGCACCCGTGCACTTCCAGCAATGTTCAGGAGCAGTGACCCCAGCTGATTTCTTCGCTCCCTAACCAAGGGACACTGAAGCAATTGCAACCTGTAAACTGTGGATAGATCTTTAAGAGAGCCAGCACTGATGCGATAGGCTGAATGGCCTCCATCAGCCTAGTAAGATTGTGTGATTGCACGATATTGTCACACCAGCTCAGATCAACTTAGTACAGACCTGGGCTGTAGGGAATTGGTCCTCTAGCGCCCGATTTTCAGGTACTACGTAGCGTCCTAAGACCTCAGGACGTGCATGGGAACTTTCAACAGGAAGTGCCATTTTGGGCAAACAAGAAGTTTCCTTTACCCATGCCTGAAGTAGGCATTAGGCCCTTTGCATATGCAAATAATGAGCCTAATGCCAGCTTGCGGTCCTCACTCCAACAATAATAACTTTCAAAAGGGAACTGGATAAATATTTAAAATGGAGAAATTTGCAGGGCTACAGGGAAGAGCAGAGGGGAATGGGATTAATTGGATAGCTCTTTCAAAGAGCTAGGAGAGGCACGATGGGCTGAATGGCCTCCTTCTGTGCTCTATCATTCTATGATTCCGTGATTGGTGTTCCCATATTTCTAGGTCCAAATTAGTCCCACATTCGCTGATCTTTGCTGTTTCGATGAGCACCAAGGCTGCATGTCATAGGAACATAGGAACAGAAGGAGCCCATTCAGCCCCTCAAGCCTTTTCTGCCATCCATTATCATGGCTGATCTGTGACCTAACTCCATTTACCTGCCTTTGCCTCATATCCCTTAATATCTTTGGTTAACAAAAATCTAGCAATCTCATATCTAAAATAAACAATTGATTCAGCATCAATTGCCATTTGCAGAAGAGAGTTCAAACTTCTACCACCCTTTGTGAGTAGATGTGTTTCTTAACTTCCCTCTTGAAAGACCTAGCTCCATTTTTTAGGTTATGTCACCTAGTCCTAGACTCCCCAACCAGCAGTCACTCCTTCCATCTATAAGATGCACTGCAGCAACGCACCAAGGCCGCTTAGACAGCACCTTCTGAACCCGCAACCTCTACCACCTAGAAGGACAAGGGCAACAAATGCATGGGAACACCACCATCTGCAAGTTCCCCTCAAAGCCACACACCATCCTGACTTGGAACTATATCGCTGTTCCTTCATTGTTGCTGGGTCAAAATCCTGGAACTCCCTTCCTAACAGCACTGTGGGTATACCTACACCCCAAGGACTCCAGCGGTTCAAGAAGGCAGCTCACCACCACCTTCTCTAGGGCAATTAGGGATGGGCAATAAATGCTGGCCTAGCCTGCGACGCCCACATCCCAGGAGCGAATAATAAAAAAGTAATAGTTTCTCTCTATCTACCCTGTCTGCTCCCTTTCATCGATCAAATCACCGCTTAATCTAATATTCACAGTGCAGCCTCTGCCTTGGCCTTTCTGTGATACTCAAAGGCATAAAATTATAGACTGTCACAGCACAGAAAGAGGCCATTCGGCCAATTGTGCCTTTCATGGCTCTTTGAAATAGCTATCCACTTAGTCCCAACCCCCCCCTTCACTTTCCCCTTTGCATTGTAGTTTGTTCCCCTTCAAGTATTTATTCAACTCCCTTTTGAAAGTTACTATTGAATCTGCTTCCACCACCCTTTCAGGCAGCACATTCCATATTACAACAACTCACTGCATTAAAAAAAATTCTCCTCATCCACCCTCTTTTGGTAATTATCTTAAATCTGTGTCCTCTGGTGACCGACCCTTAAAGCGTGGCTGCCCGACCCGAACCGGACCAGACCCGATGACATGTATTGGGTTCGGGTCAGGTCTCTCTTCCGGTTCCAGCATTCGGGTTCGGGTCGGGTCAGGCTGGACGTGGACAGTGATGCCTTGTAATCTTCAAATGAGCATTCAGGACGTCAAGGCGGGAAACATGCAGTCCGAACTCCGCACTCTGACAGTAAAGCCTGGCTACCCGACCAAACCCGACTGCATGTGTCGGGCTCAAGTCGGGTTGGGGATTTTAAAAAATTAAAGGACTCGGGCCCGGGTCAGGTTCAGGTTTGCTGTTTGTCGGTTCAGGTTTTAATTTTATACCCGAGCCAGGCTTTACCGACCCTCCTGCCAATGGAAGCAGTTTCTCCTGATCTTTTCTATCAAAACCACTCATAATATTGAACACCTGTGAGACCTGTGAGCCTTACTTCGGTTGTGGGTAAAATGTTGGAAAAGTTTATAAGAGACAGGATTTATAATCATCTTGAAAAGAATAAGTACATTAGAGATAGTCAGCACGGTTTTGTGACGGGTAGGTCGTGCCTCACAAACCTTATTGAGTTTTTCGAGAAGGTGACCAAACAGGTGGATGAGGGTAAAGCAGTGGATGTGGTGTATATGGATTTCAGTAAGGCGTTTGATAAGGTTCCCCACGGTAGGCTATTGCAGAAAATACGCAAGTATGGGGTTGAAGGTGATTTAGAGCTTTGGATCAGAAATTGGCTAGCTGAAAGAAGACAGAGGGTGGTGGTTGATGGCAAATGTTCATCCTGGAGTTTAGTTACTAGTGGTGTACCGCAAGGATCTGTTTTGGGGCCATTGCTGTTTGTCATTTTTATAAATGACCTGGAAGAGGGTGTAGAAGGGTGGGTTAGTAAATTTGCAGATGACACTAAGGTCGGTGGAGTTGTGGATAGTGCCGAAGGATGTTGTCGGGTACAGAGAGACATAGATAGGCTGCAGAGCTGGGCTGAGAGATGGCAAATGGAGTTTAATGCGGAAAAGTGTGAGGTGATTCACTTTGGAAGGAGTAACAGGAATGCAGAGTACTGGGCTAATGGGAGGATTCTTGGTACTGTAGATGAACAGAGAGATCTTGGTGTCCAGGTGCATAAATCCCTGAAGGTTGCTAACCAGGTTAATAGGGCTGTTAAGAAGGCATATGGTGTGTTAGCTTTTATTAGTAGGGGGGTCGAGTTTCGGAGCCACGATGTCATGCTGCAGCTGTACAAAACTCTGGTGAGACCGCACCTGGAGTATTGCGTGCAGTTCTGGTCACCGCATTATAGGAAGGATGTGGAAGCTATGGAAAGGGTGCAGAGGAGATTTACTAGGATGTTGCCTGGTATGGAGGGAAGGTCTTACGAGGAAAGGCTGAGGGACTTGAGGTTGTTTTCGTTGGAGAGAAGGAGGAGGAGAGGTGACTTAATAGAGACATATAAGATAATCAGAGGGTTAGATAGGGTGGATAGTGAGCGTCTTTTTCCTCGGATGGTGATGGCAAACACGAGGGGACATAGCTTCAAGTTGAGGGGTGATAGATATCGGACAGATGTGAGAGGTAGTTTCTTTACTCAGAGAGTAGAAAGGGCGTGGAACGCCCTGCCTGCAGCAGTAGTAGATTCGCCAACTTTAAGGGCATTTAAGTGGACATTGGATAGACACATGGATGAAAATGGAATAGTGTAGGTCAGATGGTTTCACAGGGCGGCGCAACATCGAGGGCCGAAGGGCCTGTACTGCGCTGTAATGTTCTAAATTCTAAATCTAAATCTAAACCTCTATTAAATCTGCCCTGAACCTCCTCTGCTCTTAACCCCAGCTTCGCCAGTCTCTCCACAATTTTGTTTGTCACAGGGACATGCCAATAAGTGTCAGGTAGACTGAATCGGTAACACTTTCACTTCTGTCAAAAAGCAATCGGTTGAAGTTACAGTCCAGGCGTAAACATTCTGCAATTGGCCCTGTTCTGGGAGCACGTTTCATGAAATTGTGCAATCCAGCCCATTACTTGCCCTCCATTCAAATCAAAGGGAAAAAAAAAAATCACAGGCCATCAATTCCCTCCTTTAACCCTCCACCTCTCCCCCTCCCTAAACCCCCCACTTCTCCCCCTCCCCTCATTAAAACCCACATTCTGGTCTTCCCTCCTCACACAATCCTCACCTCTTAAACTATCTCTGGGCATCCACCAACCTTGGGTAACAATTTACCATTGCCACTGAGTGTTGCAGTAAAGTGTTTCTGAGAGTGTGGTAAGACTCTATATATAAATAATAGTCTCTGTGTTACTTAATCCTACTAATTGCTTTTGCTTGTGGTTTTATTTGTTTTTTTTCACAGACTATTAACGCCCTTTTGATTGTTATTTTTATTCCAATCTTTGATATGGGAATTTACCCTCTCATTGGGAAATGTAAAATCAACTTGACGTAAGTATTAACAAGCCTTTAAGTAGCATTTCTGCTCTCTATTCTCAATAAATTGCCATTACTAAACGAGGAGAGGATAAACATGGAAACGTAGAAAAGTAATGGCACAGGAGGAGGGCATTTGGCCCATTGTGTGTGTGTTGACCAATAAAGACCTATCCAGTCTGCACCCACTTTCTAGTTTTTGATCCATAGCCCTGTAGGTTACAGCATTTCAAGTGCACAACCAAGTGTTTTTAAAATGAGTTGAGGGTTTCTGCCTCTACCTCCCTGTCAGGCAGTGTGTTTCAGACACCCACCACCCTCTGGGTGAGACAATTACTAACTCCCCTCTAATCCTTCTTCCAGTTAAGGAGGACAGTAACATCATGGTAATGTTACTGGACTAGGATCCAGAGCCCCAGACTAATTCTCTGAAGACATGGGTTCAAATTCCACCACAGCAGCTGAAGGAATTTAAATTCAATTAATAAAATGTTAGCCTTATTAATAATGATCATAAAACTACCTGATCATTGTAAAGACCAATCTGATTCACATATGTAGGGGTCGGGTCTATATTCCGAGTCCAGCATTCGGGCTCGGGTCTGTTTCCGGAAAGTCACGGGATCAGGCTTACCCGTGATTCCCCACAACTCCAGCTGCAGGAATAGCCTGCTGCCCGAATGGATGAAGGATATTCGTGTCGGGTCGGGCAGGGAAAAAAGTTAAAGGGCTCGGGTCGGGTTCGGGTTGGCTGTGGTCGGGTAGGGCCCGGGTCAGATTTTAAGTTTATACCCGAGCCTGTCTTTAAAGTTGTGTCAATTGTTGGAGTAAGCCATGTAATTCAGAGAATGAATTAAGCAGAACAATCCATAAATGTACCATCTCCCAAACCCGGCACTAGATGAACAAGGGCAGCAGATGCATGGGAACACAACCACCTCCAACTTCCCCTGAAGTCACACACCAACCTGACTTGGAAATGTATCACCATTCCTTAATGGTTACTGACAAAAACCTGGAACTCCTTCCCGAACAGCACTTTGGGTGCTCCTACCCCACATGGATTACAGTAGTTTAAGAAGGCAACTCACCACCACCTTCTCAAGGGCAGTTGGGGATGGACAATAAACTGTGGCCTTGTCAGTGACTCCCATATCCGAAATATACTGGAACTCCTTCCCCAGAACGCTATGGTTGCTGGGGATCAACTGAAAACTGAGATTGGTAGATTTTTGCCAGGCTGGGGTATTAAGGCTGATGGAACCAAGGCGGTTAGATAAAATTAAGATTTCAATCAGCCATGATCTAATTGCATGGCGGAACAGGCTCAAGGGGCTGAATGGACTCCTCCTGGTCCTATGTTCCTAAGAATGTTTTTTTTTTCTAAAACTACATTGTACTGGCCAGGAAGATCCCAGTTTCCATTCCCAGTCGTGCTGAGCAGCAGTTACAGCATTACAATTAGCCTGAGCATCACTGGAGCAGGGAAGGATCAAGTCTTTGCTCCTCATTGCAACCTGGTGACTTTAGCGGAAAGTGATGAATTTAGATAAAGAAGGAAAGACGTGTATTTATATGGCACCTTTCACGACCTCTGGATGCCCCCAAAGCACTATCCAGTCAATAGAGTATTTTTGAAGTGTAATTAACACAACAGGACAACAAAACTTGCATTCATAAAGCGCCTTTAATGTAGTAAAACATCCCAAGGTGCTTCACAGGGTCATTATCGAGCAGAATTTGACACCGAACCGCATAAGGGGATATATAAAGAGCATAGTAGGAAGATGGACTGAATAGCCTTCGCCATCCATCTTGGGACATCAGATGAAGACTGGGTTGGAGTTAGCTACAATACATTTCTCCCACCAGTCAAATAGCCAGCTGACACTAACGTAGCGCATCTCAGTGAGTTCAAGAAGCAAATTCCGCAGAAACTCTATGGATGAGTTAAAAAAAAAAACATTTTATTGTTCTCAGTGACCTCTTGTACTAGCAACAGGCACCAAACCCTTCGAGAACGTGTTTTGAACGAGACATGTTGTTAATTTATTTATTTGCTATTGAACATGAAGAGAACACTCAGACATCAAGTGAGACCCGATGGACCATATGGCCTGCTCCTGCTCCTATTTGTTATATTCTTAAGGAATGCAGTTTACCAATGGGTTTACATGAAATTGGATGGGACAGCAGACTTCCTGCTCACTAATTATATCTTGCTTCTCCATAGACCTGCAGTTTGGAAATCCCAATTGTAATCTTTTCCTGTAAATTGCATCATACTACAAGAACGTGGCCCAAACAGCACAAAAGCTGAACAAAAGCCCAGTGAAGCCCCTGCGCATAATTGGGGCTGATATTTATAACAAATAATAGATAATAGAGTAACTTTGACACTGTAACATGATTCATGCCTTCAGGGCCTGGTTTCAAACCCCTCAACTAGATTCCAGCCTGTAACTCACTCCCTGATATTCATTATTCTATATATAAACCACCTGGACTGCCGATATCCTACATAGAAACATACATAGAAAATAGGAGCAGGAGTAGGCCATTCGGCCCTTCGAGCCTGCTCCACCATTCATTATGATCATGGCTGATCATCCAACTCAGTCGCCTGTTCCTGCTTTTGCCCCATACCCTTTGATCCCTTTAGACCCAAGAGCTATATCTAACTCCTTCTTGAAAACATACAATGTTTTGGCCTCAACTGCTTTCTGTGGTAGCGCATTATGCTCATACCAAGTCTCATACCCCCATCAGCCCTGTCCTCACTGAACTACACTGGCTCCAGGTACACCAGTGCCTCAAATTTATAATTCTCATCCTTCAATTCCCTCTGAGGCCTCGCCACTCCCTATCTCTACAACCACTTCCAGCCCTAACAACTCTCTGAGATATCTGAGTTCCTCCGACTCCGGCTTCTTGCATATCCCCAGCTTCCTTCACCCTACCCTTGGCAGCCGTGATTCCAATGGTCTGATCTCTAAGCTCTGGAATTGCCTCCTTAAATCTCTCCAGTCCTGTCTTCTCCTTTAAGGCACTCTTTCAAGCCTGCCTCTTTGACCAAGCTTTTGATCACCTGTCCTACTGTCTCCTTCTTTGGCTCAGTGTCAATTTTTTGTCAAATTACATGCCCGTGAATTGTCTCGTGACACTTTAGCGCATTAAAGGCGCTATACAAATGCAAGTTATTGCTGCGTATGTAGAGATGATGGGAACACCTCATTAAAAAAGGCAGCACAAAAAGATTAGTTAGCAGCATAAAAATAATGCATTATTTAATATGATAGCTTAAGGTATAATCTGCACCCGTGCTGGACTCATAAAAAAATCACCCATGATATATGAGGATCTTCTGTATGTCGTCTGCTAGCCTCAGCCTTCTTCCCAGTGTAAACAGGCTGAGATTTTGGGAGAGCCTTGATGTCTCTTTTTTAAGGAAATCTCTTTGGTCAATTTGAAGGTTTTTTTTATCCCTCAATCGACATCACTAAAAAATATGAGAGGATGTGGTCATTATAACCTTGCTGTTTGTGGGATCTTGCTGTGCACAAATTGAATGCCAGGTTTCCTACATTACAACAGTGACTGCACTTCAAAGAAGTGCTTCATTGACGCTTTGGGAGATCCTGAAATCATGAAAGGAGCAAAATAAATTCAAGTTCTTTTCTTTCTAAATTCTAGATTTAGTCTTCGGTAATGAAGCTGGGCAAGTGGAGGAAGTAACAGTGGGTGACTATTTTGGAGATAGTGACCATAATACAATAAGTTTTAGCATAATCATGGAAAAGGACAAAGATAAAACAGGAGTAAGAGTTCTAAATTGGGGGAAGGCGAATTTTAAGAAGCTGAAAGTGGACTGGATACAGCTTGAAGGAAAAGCAGTGGCAAACCAGTGGGAGGCATTCAAAAGCGAGATACTACAGGCACAGTGTAGGCATGTCCCCACAAAGATAAAGGGTGGTACTGCCAAATCTAGAACTTCCTGGTTATCTAGAAGTATACAGGTAAGTTAAAGCAGAAAAAGAAAGCTTATGATGATCACAAAAAACTTAATACTTTAGAAAGTCTAGAGGAGTGTAGAAAGTGAAGTAAAAAAAAGAAATTAGAAAAGTAAAGAGACGACATGAAAAAATTATTGGCAGGTAAAATCAAGGAAAACCCAAAGATGTTTTATCAGTGTATTAAGAGCAAGAGGATACCTAAGGAAAGGGTAGGGCTCATAAACAATGTACAAGGGAACTTATGCGTGGATGCAGAAGATGTGGGCAGGGTTCTTAATGAGTTTTTTGTCTCTGCCTTCACTAAGAAGAGGGTTGATGTAGATATTGGAGTTAAAGAGGAGTGTGAAATATTAGATACGATAAGCATAATGAGAGCGGAAGTACTAGAATGTCTGACATCCATGAAAGTGGATAAATTACCAGGGCTGGATGAATTGCATCCCAGGTTGTTAAAGGAAGCCAGGGAGGAAATAGCAGATGTGCTGAGGATCATCTTCAAATCCTCACTAGATACAGGAGAGGTACCTGACAATTGGAGGTCTGCGAACGTTGTACCATTGTTTAAAAAGGGTGCAAGGGATAGGCCAAATAATTATCGGCCAGTCAGTCTGACCTCAGTGGTGGGTAAATTATTAGAATCTATTCTGAGGGACAGGATAAACTGCCACTTAGAAAGGCATGGATTAATCAGGGATAGTCAGCATGGATTTGTTAAGGGAAGGTCATGTCTTACTAACTTAATTGTTTTTTTGAGGAAGTAACAAGGAGGATTGATGAGGGTGGTGCAGTGGATGTGGTCTACATGGAATTTAGTAAGGCATTTGACAAGGTCCCGCATGGCAGACTGGTCAGTAAAATGAAAGCCCATGGGATACAGGGGAATGTGGCAGGTTGGATCCAACATTGGCTCAGGGCCAGGAAACAAAGGGTAGTAGTCGACAGATGTTATTGTGAATGGAAAGCTGTTTCCAGTGGCATTCCACAGGGCTCAGTGTTGGGTTCCTTGCTGTTTGTGGTATATATTAATGATTTGGACTTAAATGTGGGAGGCATGATTGGGAAATTTGCTGAAAAATTGGCCGTGTAGTTAACAGTGAAGAGGATAGTCATAGACTCCAGAAAGATATCAATGGTTTGGTTGAGTGGATGGAAAAGCTGCAAGTGGACGTCAATCCAGATAAGTGTGAGGTAATGCATTTGGGAAGGGCAAATAAAGCGAGGAAATACACAATAAATGGGAGGATATTGAGAGGGGTAGAAGAAGTGAGAGATCTTGGAGCGCAGGTCCACACGTCCCTGAAGGTGGAAGGAAAGGTAGATAGAGTGGTGAAGAAGGCATATGGAATGTTTTCCTTTATTGGATGAGGCATAGAATTCAAAAGCAGGGATGTAATTCTGGAACTGTATAAAACGCTGGTTAGGCCACAGCAGGAGTATTGCGTGCAGTTCTGGTCACCACATTACAGAAATGACATAATTGCTCTGGAGAGAGTACAGAGGAGATTTACAAGAATGTTGCCAGGGCTCCCAAGTTGCAGCTATGGGGAAAGATTGGATAGGCTAGGGTTGTTTTCCTTAGAACAGAGGAGGCTGAGGGGTGAGTAAATTGAGGTGTACAAAATTATGAGGGGCCTAGATAGAGTAGACAGGAAGGACCTGTTTCAAAGAACAGTACAGCACAAGAACAGGCCATTCGGCCTTCCAAGCCTGCGTCGATCTTGATGCCTGCCTAAACTCCCGTAGCGGAGAGGTCAATTACCAGGGGGCACAGATTTAAGGTGATTGGTAGAAGGATTAGAGGGGACATGAGGAAAAACTTTTTCACCCAGAGGGTGGTGGGTGTCTGAAATTCACTGCCAGGAATGGTGGTGGAGGCAGAAACCCTCAATTCTTTTAAAATATACCTGGACATGCACCTGAAGTGCTGTAACCTGCAAGGCTATGGACCAGCTGCTGGAAAGTGGGATTGGATTGGTCGGCTAGTTTTTTCAGCAGCATGGACACAACGAGCTGAATGGCCTCCTTCTGTGCCGTAATTTTTCTGTGGTTCTATGGTTCTTTCTCTATTGTCCGTGCTCAGGGGTTCGAAGTGTGAGTCGAACTCATGATTTAAGAGGCCTCAAGACTTCCCCTGCCACCTTTCTGCACCCAACCCATGACAAATCACTCGCTCCTTAACCAAAAGAACCTGCTGGGCTTTACAATGCCGCAATCCCTTTAAGCTGCAAACCTTCTTTCCTTTCTTTACTCCTCCATAGGCCCCTCAGACGGATGACGGTCGGGATGGTCCTGGCAGCACTGGCGTTCGTGGCAGCAGCTATTGTGGAGATCGAAGTCCAGGTACAAGCAATGGGTAAAATGCTACCCACTCTGTGTGATCAGAGAAGTTTACCGGAAACATTCGATTGGGATTGTTTTGTAAGCCGCACCCAGACAGCGCCAAATTCCCAAGATCAGACGAGGGAGAAGGGTTGGTAACCAGAGGAAATAGGTTTCAGATAATTGGCAAAATAAGCCAAGGCAGAAAGATGAGACATTTTCTTACGCAGTGAGTTGCTGTGATCTGGAATGCACTGCCTGAAAGGGCGGTGGAAGCAGATTCAATAGTAACTTTCAAAAAGGAATTGGATAAATACTTGAAAAAAAAATTGCAGGGCTATGGGAAAAGAGCATGAGCAGTGGGACTAATTGGATAGTTCTTTCAAAGAGCAAGCACAGACACAGTGGGCCAAATGACCTCCTTCTGTGCTGTATGATTCTAAAGTCTGATGTTTAATTTGCCAATGATGAAAATTAATTCTCTGTCAACAGTCTGAGACTAAACCAGTCTGCTCGCAATCTTGGGTGTCATATTTGGCCCCGAAGTGAGCTCTGACCACATACCTGCGCCTATTTCCACCTCCTTAACGTCGCCTGACTTCACCTCTGTCTCAGCTCATATGGGAAGCAAGGGATGAAATTGCAGAGCCGCTGGCAATGATCTTTTCATCTTCTCTGCTGACGGGGGTGGTACCAGGTGATTGGAGGGTGGCAAATGTTGTGCCCCTGTTCAAGAAAGGGAATAGGAACAACCCTGGGAATTACAGGCCAGTTAGTCTTACTTCGGTGGTAGGCAAGTTGATGGAAAAGGTGCTGAGGGATAGGATTTCTGAGCATCTGGAAAGACACTGCTTGATTCGGGACAGTCAGCACGGTTTTGTGAGGGGTAGGTCTTGCCTCACAAGCCTGATTGAATTCTTTGAGCAGGTGACCAAGCAAGTGGATGAGGGTAAACCAGTGGATGTGGTGTACATGGATTTTAGTAAGGCATTTGATAAGGTCCCCCATGGTAGACTTATGGAGAAAGTCAGGAGGCATGGGATAGTGGGGAATGTGGCCAGTTGGATTAAGAATTGGCTAACTGATAGAAGGCAGAGAGTGGTCTTAGATGGTAAATACTCAGCCTGGAGCCCAGTTACCAGTGGCGTGCCGCAGGGATCAGTTCTGGGTCCTCTCCTGTTTGTGATTTTTATTAACGACTTGGATGAGGAAGTCGAAGGGTGGGTCAGTAAATTTGCAGATGATACAAAGGTTGGTGGAGTTGTGGATACCGAGGAGGGCTATTGTCGTCTGCAAAGGGACTTGGATAGGTTGCAGTGCTGGGCTGAAAAGTGGCAGATGGAGTTTAACCCTGAAAAGTGTGAGGTCGTCCATTTTGGAAGGACAAACATGAATGCAAAATACTGGGTTAACGGTAGGGTTCTTGGGCATGTGGAGGAGCAGAGAGACCTTGGGGTCTATGTGCATAGATCATTGAAAGTTGCAACTCAAGTGGATAGGGCTGTGAAGAAGGCATATGGGGTGTTAGCGTTCATTAGCAGAGGGATTGAATTTAAGAGCCGTGAGGTGATGATGCAGCTGTACAGGACCTTGGTAAGGCCTCATTTGGAGTACTGTGTGCAGTTCTGGTCGCCTCATTTTAGGAAGGATGTGGAAGCCTTGGAGAGGGTGCAGAGGAGATTTACCAGGATGTTGCCTGGAATGGAGAATAAGTCTTACGAGGAAAGGCTGAACATTCTAGGCCTCTTCTCATTAGAAAGGAGAAGGATGAGGGGTGACATGATAGAGGTTTATAAGATGATCAGGGGAATAGATAGGGTAGACAGTCAGAAACTTTTTCCCCGGGTGGAGCAAAGCGTTACAAGGGGTCATAAATTTAAGGTGAAGGGTGGGAGATATAAGGGGGATGTCAGGGGAAGGTTCTTTACCCAGAGAGTGGTCGAGGCATGGAATGCCTTGCCCGGGGAAGTTGTTGAGTCAGAAACTTTAGGGACTTTCAAAAGGCTTTTGGATAGGTATATGGATAAAGGAGAATGATGGGGTATAGATTAAATTGTCCTTGACAGAGGACAAAGGATCGGCACAACATTGTGGGCCGAAGGGCCTGTTCTGTGCTGTATGTTCTATGTTCTATGTTCTATCTGCTGCTGAAAGCCTCATTCATGCCTTTGTTACCTCTAGAGTTGATTATTCCAACGCACTCCTGGCTGCTCTCCCACGTTCTACCCTCTGTAAACTTGAGTTCATCCAAAACTCTGCTGCCCATCTCTTAACTCACATCAAGTCCCATGCCACTATCACCCATGTGCTCACTTAACTACATTGGCACCCGTGAAGTAATATCTTGATTTTAAAATTCTCATCCTTCGTTTCAAATCCCTCCATGGCTTTGTCTCTCCCTATCTCCGTAATTTCCTCCAGCCCCACAACCCTCTGAGATATCTGCACTGCTCTAATTCTGGCCTCTGTGCATCCCTGATTTTAATTGCTTCACCATTGGTGGCTGTGCCTTCAGTTGCCTAGGCCCCAAGCTCTGGAATACTCTCCCTACACCTCTCCACCTCCTTTAAGATGCTCTTTAAAACCTACCTCTTTGACCAAGCTTTTGGTCATAGAGAGATACAGCACTGAAACAAGCCCTTCGGCCCACTGAGTCTGTGCCAACCATCAACCACTCATTTATACTAATCCTACATTAATCCCATTTCCCTCTCACATCCCCACCTTTCCCCAATTCTCCTACCACCTACCTACACTAGGGGAAATTTACAATGGCCAATTTACCTATCAGCCCACAAGTCTTTGGCATGTGGGAGGAAACCCACACGGTCACAGGGAGAACTTGCAAACTCCGCACAGGCAGTACCCAGAACCAAACCTGGGTTGCTGGAGCTGTTAGGCTGCAGTGCTAACCGCTGCACCACCCTTATCTGATCTAATATCTCCTTCTGTGGTTCGGTGTCACACTTTGTTTTATAATGTTCCTGTGAAGCACCTTGGGATGTTTTATTACGTTAAACGTGCAATATAAATATAAGTTGTTCTTGTTCTTTATTGTCTATCTATGCATCTACGCAATTGTCACACTTCAGGTGCCACATTTCAAAGTAACATATTAAAAAAAATTGCAGGAATAAAGTTAATTATTTTGAACTGAGATTTTTTTTTCCCTCTGATGTGGAGCTGGCAATTTATGTCCGATCTGCAGGTGTCCCTCATCAAACAACCATTGATCTCTGCTTGACTTCAAGCTCACTGAAATTAGAACTTGTGTGCCATAAAAGCACAAACCGAATTAAACACAGCTCCATCTCAGAGGCAGAATAATACTTTATGTGGCATAACCATCTTTGCTATAAAACAGTACATCATTCACTAGTAGTGAGCAACACCATGGGCAGAATTTTTCCCTTGTCTTCTGGACCCTGATGTTGGGACCAAATGGCATTCCCGAGCCCACACTTGCTGGCAGCAGGACTGGGCTTGGTGTTATTCCCGGAGCCGGCCTCCTGATTGGCCACCTCCGTGCTCACCATCCTATTAGGGACGGCAGGCAGTTTCCTGATGCGGCTGGCCCAATCAAATGGCCAGCAGCTCTGAAGCCTGGTCGCCCCACCCAGAGAGGTGGGCGATGCTGAGGCAGGTCGGAGACCACAAGGGCACCTCAACACGGAGGCACCCTGGAGGGTTAAAATTAAATCAGAGGAGGGAAGGTGGCAGGCCCTTCAGATCGGAGGGGAAACCCCTCCAGATGCATCATTGGGGCTGCGGGCGCTGCCTTTCATGATCGTGGCCCCCTCTTTTTGGGGGATGAAGTCTCCGGCTCCTTTGGCTCCCTGGACTGCTGCAGGGAGACTGCCTTCATTCAGCTGGTGGCCTCCAAACGGTACGGGGGAGAGGGGCTGCTCCGCCACTGGCAAAATGCCGCGAGCCCTTGAAATCACCCCTAATTGGGGCCTTAATTATGTAAATTGACTCCCCCCTCCATGGTGCAGGCAACCAATCCGTTTCCCAGGCCACCCCGGGAAATTTTCCAGGCGGCGGGAATAGCATTGGGGATCTGTCCCGACGCGGCTGCCCGCTCTTTTCCCGGCCGCCCCACCTCCAACCCCGTCGCCAGGCGGCTGGGAAAAGTCAGCCCATGGATCATTCATACCTAATATCAACAAATAATTCCCTGCCTTATACGCCATAAAATTATCAGCAGGAATAAAATAGACATCCTTTTTAATAATTAGACAGTTTGGATATTTAGTTTCAATTCTAGAAACTTCCAGTTTTCCAAACCATAAACAAACTGGATGGCCCTGAGAAATCCACGGAAGTTTTTTGCGTACATGAGAAATAGGAGCAGGAGTAGGCCATTCGGCCCCTCGAGCCTGCTTCACCATTCAATAAGATCATTGCTGATCTTCTACCTCAAATCCACTTTCCTGCCCGAACCCCATATCCCTAGATTCCCTCAATACCCAAAAATCTATTGATTTCAGTCTTTAGTATACTCATTCCCTGAGCATTCGCAGCTCTCTGGGACTAGAGAATTCCAAAGATTCACAACCCCTCTAAGCAAAGAAATTTCTCCTCATCTCAGTCCTAACTGGACGACCCCTTATCCTGAGACGATGACCTCTGCTCCTAGACACTCCAGACTTCCCCTAAAAGTGTTATGAGGGGGGGAGGAGATTGTTATGGTGGCCAAGCAATCATAAAATACCAATGGTATAATTTTGGTTTCATATGCGTATTCCAAAGACAGTCCCCCGAGCAGTTCAAGGCACCAAACAAATATTGAAGTTTTAAAAATTGTCATTAATTATTTGGATGTGGCTGTCACTGGCATGGCCAGCATTTATTACCCATCCCTAGTTGCCCTGAATAATGCCCATTTCAGAGGCCTGCCACATTGGATGGGACAGGAGTCACGTTTAGGCCAGACCAGGTAAGGAAGGCAGGTTTCCTTCTCTAAAGGTGATTGGTGAACCAGTTGGGTTTTTAACAACAATCTGGCAATCTAGATTCTTAAACTGCCATGGTGGGATTTGCGCACACATTCCACAGGAAAGTGATTCCAAGCTTCACTACACCACACCACCGTACCTACATTTTACATTGCGTTAACAAAAATAAACAGATCAGTCAGGCTTGGAAGGACCCCATGTCCAGCAGGGTAGCAGAGCTGGACCTATTTTGCCTATTGAATTCTTTTAACTATCCTTTTACTTTTCAGAGAACTGTGATGCCTGAGCCCACAGCTAAAGAAAGCTACATTCAGTTCATAAACGTGGCAGATAAAAACATAAGCATCAGTCTTCAAGGACAAGATGACGTTTCAGTCATGATGGCCCCCTTTCAGGTAAATGTCAACACAACTTATACCCACGCTCTCCCAACTTTCTGTAAAACTCTAATGGTAGAGGAAAGGGATATCTTGTTTTTAAAAATTTTCCTGTCTTGCGGTTCTGGCTGGTGCTGGGAGTGGCTCAGCTGATAGCATTCTTGCCTCTTGAGACAGAACATCATGGGTTCATGTCCCACTCCAGGTAACTGAGCACAAAATCTAGCACTCCATGGGAGTGCTGCACTGTCACAAGTGCCATCTTCGGATGAGACATTAAACCGAGGCCCCATCTGCCCTCTCAGGTGGAAGTAAAAGATCCCAGATCCCAAGGGATTATTTGGAAGAAGAGCAGGAATGTTCTCCCCCGTGTCCTGGCCAATATTTATCCCTCAACCAGCATCACATTTAAATAATAATCTGGTCAGTATTACATTGCTGTTTGTGGGAGCTTGCTGTGTGTAAATTGGCTGCTGCATTTCCTGCATGACAACAGTGACCTCACAGAATTGTTACAGCATAGAAGGAGGCCATTTGGCCCATCATATCTGCACTGTCTCTTCGAAAGAGCAATTTACCTAGTGTCACTCCCTGCCTTCCCCTCATAGGCCTGCAAATTCTTCATCTTCAGATAATAATCCAATTCCCTCTTGAAGGCCTTGATTGAATCTGCCTCCACTGCACTCTCAAGCAGTGCATTCCAGATCCTAAACACTCGTGGAAAAATTTTTCCTCATGTCGCCATTGCTTCTTTTGCGAAGTACCTTAAATCTGTGCCCTCTTGTTCTCTATCCTTTCGACAATGGGAACAGTTTTTCCATATCTATCCTGTCCAGACCCCTCATGATTTTGAATGCCTCCATCAAATCTCCTCTCAATCTTCTCTTCTCTAAGGAAAATAGTCCCAATTTCTCAATTCTATTGTCATGCAGGGCCCCCACCTGCATGAGGCAGATTAATTTTGCCACATGGACATTAAATTTCAAACTGTCGTTGAAGTGAAGAAAGGACTTGCTTTAAAAAATTGCCAGTTCTTGGCTGGAAAGACATTTGCATATTAACAGATCATGTTTGGAAGGACAAAGCAGCCATTCCCTGACACATTCAACCCACAATGGACCCTTGGCTGGAAAGACATTTGCATATTAACAGATCATGTTTGGAAGGACAAAGCAGCCATTCCCTGACACATTCAACCCACAATGGACCCTTGGCTGGAAAGACATTTGCATATTAACAGGCAGTGCTTGAAAAGGACAAAGGACCATTACCTGACACATTCAATCCACATTGGACCTTTGATCACCTGACATTGAAGGCGGGGGGAGCCCGCATTCCAGGTTGAATGCTAAGATGGCCAAATATACAAACGGACGTGGTCAAGCCAGTTAGTCACATGACTAATCAGCTGGGTAACCTGAGTTTTTTGAATTTGTATAAATAGTTTGGTTAGAAAACAGAATGCTCCTAGACTGAGAAGATCTCTTCTGGCTGGCTCGCCACAGTCTCTCCTGTCTGCCTGCTCCCATCTCTTTCTCACAAGCCTCTGAATCCACTGAAGACACATGAACCCCAAGAGACAAACGCCTCCTACAGCGAACAAGGTTTAAGAGGAATACTAGACCCCAACGAAAAGCAAGATCTACCTACAATCAAGGACTCTACAGTGAGCTCGAAGAACCTAACAAAAACTCTTCAGATATTGCCTCAAATTTTTCCACTTTATTTTTCTTCTGCACTTTTCTGTCTCTATTTGCATGTGTGTATTCCATATGCATGCTAGCGTGGGCATATCATGTATCCGTAGGCGTTAACTGAATTAGAGTTTAAATTTAAGTTTAATAAATTTCAACTTTTCTTCTTTAAACCTAAGAAAGCCTGTTTGTGCTGGTTTCTTTGCATTATACTTGGAAAACAGTGAACAAGGATTCACCAAGGGGGAGCTAAAAACATGATGTGCTTAAAATTAAACCCTGTTACAGTAAGACCAGGTGAAGGCTGAAAGGAACCCTTGACCTCTTTCTCACCTGGTCGTAACACTATCCATGTAATTAAAGTTCCTCATCTCTGGAGCCATTCTCGTGAACCTTTTCTGCACTCTCTCTAATGTCTTCACATCTTTCCTAAAGTGTGGCACTCAGAACTGGACACAATATTCCAGTTGAGGATGAACCAGTGTTCTATACAAGTTTAACAAAACTTCCTTGCTTTTGTTCTCTATTGCCCTATTAATGAAGCCCAGGATGCTCTATGCTTTATTAACTGCTCTCTCAACCTGTCCTGCCACCTTTAATGACTGATGCACATATACACCCAGGTCCCTCTGCTCCTGAACCTCCTTTAGAATTTTATATTGTCTCTCTGCATTCTTCCTACCAAAATGAATTACTTCACACTTCTCAGCATTAAATTTCATCTGCCACATGTCTGCCCATTCCACCAACTTGTCTATATCCTTTTGAAGTTCTGTACTACCCTCCTCACAGTTCACAATGTTTCCAAGTTTCGTATTATTCACAAATTTTGAAATTGTACCATGTCCAGCAAGGTCCAGGTCATTAATATATATCTCAACTTAAAGTACAGCCAGCCTTTCCAATACCTCCTCCTTATCAATTTTAAACCCTTCCAGTGTCTGAATTACCTTCTCTTTCACTGTGACCTGTAGATATATATATATTCGTATGGCTGGGGAAGCAGTTATCGTTCGATGTGGAGGTTAACAATCCATTCAACAGCTTCAGCTGATGCAGTGTGAATGGTTGTGATACCACCAGGAATGGATCTCTCAGGACACGAGTTCAATATGTGGGCGATGGTCTGACGGATGGTCACAGTCACAAATTGAGCCAGTCCTCATGTTCCACTTGTGGAGCAAGTGGGCTCATCTTCCCTGGCCCCTCCTCAAGAGGTTGAGGGTTGTCCAGATATTCCGTGGGAGATTGAAACCTGGGACTTCATCACTCAGGTCAGTTACCAGGTTGCAGTCAGTGATGTTAGCAGTCAACGAGGAGGTGCGCCATCGAGAGATGGGGCTGTTGTCGGTTTGTAGGGTGTGGGGTGTGTTCCAGTAGGGGCGATGAGATTTCAAGTGAGTGTGTGGGGTTTTTTTTTTTCGAGGTCCTGTGATAATGGGAGTGCTTCATTAGCTGTCAGCTGGTGGTGGTCTTTGAGGAGAATGTTTTCCCTGCGGACATCAGTAAGTTCCATGTGAGCTAGCACAGGAAGCCACTTGAGCTGTGTTAGTCTCAACGTTCCAGAAATAATCCTCATGATTTCCCGAGGGTGGATATCTACCATCTTAGTGTGGCAGTTCATGTACCAGGTTGAGCAGCAGTACTGTGCTATTGGGTGGACCAGGGCGAGTGAAACAATGTGTAGTGTGTTGGCTTTGCTGCCCCAGGTGGCACCCGCCAGTTTCCTTATGTGGTTCACTCTCGTCTTGACCTTGACCTTGTTCTGGAAGTGTTGCCGGTAGGTTAAGAGTGGTGCCAAGGTATTTCGGCGTTGGGTTGTGGGTGAGTGGTTGGCCGCAGAACTGGACATGAAGTTCTTTCCTGCTCTTCAAGTTGTTCAGGTGGAAGGCTGAAACAACAGTCTTGGCAGCATTTGGTCAGAGTCCCAATTTTCATCATGACCTGTGATTCACTTCAAAAGTGTTTCATTAGCTGTAAAGTGCGATATCAGTGGTTTTATATAAATGCAGATACTTTCTTTCTTTTGGGGTGCAGTTTCATAGGAAGTTAGGAACAAGGGTAGGCCATTCAGCCCATCGAGCCTGTCGTACATTCAAGTAGATCCTGGGTACCAGGAGCCATCCAATACCTCATCCCTGTCAATATGCTCAAGGTGTGAGCCTTGGACAGTGTGTGGCAGCAAGACTACTCAACACGTGGAGAGCATCATAGCCAGTGTCAGACACACATACACACATACACACACATTTTCTAGCAGCAATCACTCAATAGCAATTGGAAACCAGTTCCTTAGGCAATTCTCCCCTCCATAGCCCATGGGTGCTATGGTTAATTCTAGCATCTCTAATATCATTATTGGCCGTGATCAGCTGCGTCCATAAAGGATCGAATCGGGCACCTCCACATTTTGAAGCTTTCGGCATTACTTTGCAATAAGGGACCAGTTCCCCATTCGAGGTTTAATGGACTGCTCGGGAGCTGTGTTACCAGCTCCACTCAAGAGTCTCGCCAGAGGGACTGTGTTGCAACACATTCTGAGGTGTTGAACTTGGGGGAAAACATGATTAGTGATGCAGCAAAGTAAACATCAGCTGAGGATGAACAGACTCAAAGTAAACTCGCCTTTTCCGCTTTCCGTAAATTCTTGTGTTCTTACCTTGGACTGTACCTGATCTTGGAGATCTTGGTTCACTGCCTGATTCGTATCCACCACAAACTGGTTCCCTTGTTGTTGGCGACTTACATTGTCATCACTCTTCTGTTTATCAAGGTAATCGGGTGCCCACCTTCCACTCTCCATAAACCTCAGCTCATCCAAACTCTGTGGCCCGTGTCCTAATTTGCATCAAGTCCCATTCGCTCATCAGTCCCTCTACTCGCTGACCTACATTGGCTCCCAGTCTTGCAATGCCATCATTTTTATATTCTCAACCTTGTTTTCAAATCCCTCTCTGGCCTGGTTCCAGCCCTATCTCTGTGGCCTCCTCCAGCCCTACAACCCTCTGAGGTCTCTGCACTATTCTAATCCTGGCCCCTTGCGCACCCCAATTTTAATTGCTCCATCGTTGGCAGCTATGCCTTCCATTGCCTGGGCCCTAATCTCGAGAAGTCCCTCCCTAAACCTCTCTCTGCCTTTCTCTCCTCCTTAAAAACATTCCTTAAAGCCTACCTCTTGGGACCAACTTTTGATCGCCTCATGTCTCCTTCTTTGGCTCGGTATCAATTATTGTCTGATTACGTTCCTGTGAATCATCTTGGGGTGTTTTACAACATTCAGAGCGCTAGAAAAATACAAGTTGTTGTTATAACATCGTACTTTAAGAAAAGGTAATTCAAAAATATCTCTTTTCTTTTCGCAGGATCCAGACGATTACATCAAGCTACGGCTCAATTCTCCAATTCAGTTGTACAGTTTCAATCTTATGTATGAAAATGTGACGTCAGTGTGCAACATTCAGATCAGTGAAGCTAACGCGTACAGCGCACTGTTGTACACAGAGGGCGAATTAGCACGTTGCAAACTGGTCAGTAAAAACAATTAGCCAGGTCTTTTAACACTTACTGAAGTGGGTTTGATTAAGAGCAGGCTAAATGCTATAAGAGTTGGATTTTGCACCTCAATTTTTGGGTGACTGATTTCATATTCTCCCTCTTTTCCAACCGGCTTCACCTCAGTGACTGTTCCTGGTCTCCGCAACTCAGGACCACACCAGGAGCGTGGCAATTAGCCTGCCATGCCCCTAGGAGAGCTGCCGTTATCGCACAGATTCCTGCATTAGTCCACAGACTGTAACATAAACCAGTGACCTGAGGAATCCCACGTCAATTTTTGCCGCAGGAATTTACGGCTGAAATTACAGAGCTCTATCAGGAGAACCCCCATACTCCCGATGGATCCATTCTGTGCATTTTATTTAGCCAGCCGCAAACAGAATCATTGACTCATACGGCATGAAAGGAGGCCATTCAGCCCATCGTGTCTGTGCCACCTCTTTGGCAGAGCTATCCAAATAGTCTCACTTGCCCATAGCCCTGCAATTTTTTCCTATTCCTTTTTGAATCTGCTTCTACCGCTATTTCAGGAAGTGCATTCCAGATCATAATAACTCACTGCATTAAAAAATTCTGCTCATCTCCCCCTCTGGTTCTTTTGCCAAATACCCTAAACTAGTGCCCTCTGCTTACTGACACACCAGTGGAAACAGTTTCTCTTTACTTACTCTATCAAAACCCTTCATGATTTTGAACACCTCAAATCTCCTCCTAACTGTCTCTGCTGTAAGGAAACAATCCCAGCTTCTCCAGTCTTTCCACATCAAATAAGTCCCTCATTCCTGGTACCATCTAGTAAATCTCCTCTGCACCTTCTGTAAGGCCTTAACATCCTTCCTGAAATGAGGTGCCCAGAACTGAACACAATACTTCAGCTGAGGCCTAACCATTGTTTTATAATGGGAACAGCTTATCATTCCATTCACCGCTGGCCTCCAAAACCTCTATTACCACCTTTATTTTATTTTACACTATAGAAACATAGAAAAATAGGAGCAGGACAGGGCCATTCGGCCCTTCGAGCCTGCACCGCCATTCAATACGATCATGGCTGATCATTCAAACTCAGCACCCTGTTCCTGTTTTCTCCCCGTATCCCTTGATCCCTTTAGCCATAAGAACTATATCTAACTCTTTCTTGAATATATTTAATGATTTGGCCTCAACTGCTTTCTGTGGTAGCGAATTTCACAGGTTCACCACTCTCTGGGTGAAGAAATCCCTCCTCATCTCAGTCCTAAATGGCTTACCCCTGATCCTTAACCACTGGTCCTGGACTCCCCCGCCATCGGCAACATCCTTCCTGCATCTAGCCTGTCCAGTCCTGTTAGAATTTTGTAGGTTTCTATGAGATCCCCTCTCATTCCTCTAAACTCTAGCGAATACAAGCCTAATCGACACAATCTCTCTTCATACGTCAGTCCTGCCATCCCAGGAATCAGTCTGGTGAACCTTTGTTGCACTCCCTCCATAGCAAGAACATCTTTCCTCAGATAAGGAGACCAAAACTGCACACAATATTCCAGATGTGGTCTTACCAAGGCCTTGTATAATTGCAGCAAGACATCCTTGCTCCTGTACTCGAATTCTCTCACTATGAAGGCCAACATACCAATTGCTTTCTTAACTGCCTGCTGCAACTGCATGCTTACTTTCAGCGACTGGTGCACAAGGACACCCAGGTCTCGCTGCACCTCCCCCTTTCCCAATCTATTGCCATTCAGATAATAATCTGCCTTTCTGCTTTTGCCACCAAAGTGGATAACCTCACATTTATCCACATTATACTGCATTTGCCATGTATTTGCCCACTCACTCAACCTGTCCAAATCACACTGGAGCTTCTCTGCATCCTCCACACAGAACACACTCCCATCCAGCTTTGTGTTGCCTGCAAACCTGGATATATTACATTTAATTCCCTCATCTATATCATTAATATAGATTGTGAATAGCTGGAGTCCTAGCACTGATCCCTGTGGTACCCCACTAGTCACTGCCTGCCACTCGGAAAAAGACCCGTTTATTCCTACTCTTTGTTTCAAGTCTGCCAACCAGTTCTCTGTTCATGTCAGAACCTTACCCTCAACCCCATGTGCTTTAATTTTGCACGCTAATCTCTTATGTGGGACCTTTTCAAAAGCCTTCTGAAAGTCTAAATACACCACATCCACTGGTTCTCCCTTATCTATTCTGCTAGTTACATCCTCAAAAAATTCCAGTAGATTTCCCTTTTGTAAATCCATGTTGACTTTGTCCAATCCTGTCATTGTTTTCCAAGTGCTCTTTTATCATCTTTTATAATGGACTCGAGCATTTTCCCCACTACTGATGTCAGGCTAACCAGTCTAGAATACCCTGTTTTCTCTCTACTCCCTTTTTTAATTAGTGGGGTTACATCAGCTACCCTCCAATCCATTGGAACTGTTCCAGAGTCTATAGAATTTTTTTAAATGACCAGCAATGCATCTACTATTTCTAGGGCCACTTCCTTAAGTACTCTGGGATGTAGATTATCAGGCCCAGGGGATTTATCGGCCTTCAATCCCATCAATTTCCCTAACACCATTTCCCTACTAATACTGATTTCATACAGTTCCTCCTTCTCACTAGACCCTATGTTCCCCAACATTTCTGGGAGGTCATTTGTGTCCTCATTTGTGAAGTCAGAACCAAAGTATGTATTTAATTGGTCTGTCATTTCTTTGTTCACCATTATAAATTCCCCCATTTCTGACTGTAAGGGACCCGCATTTGTCTTCACTAATCTTTTTCTGTTCATATATGTGTAGAAACTTTTACAGTCAGTTTTCATGTTCCCTGCAAGCTTACTCTCAAACTCTATTTTCCCCTTCTTAATCAATCCCTTGGTCCTCCTTTGCTGAATTCTAAATTGCTCCCAATCCTCAGGTTTGCTGCTTGTTTCGGGCTATTTTATATTTCTCCTCCTTGGATCTAACACTATCCCTAATTTCTTTTGTAAGCCACAGTTGAGCCACCCTTCCTGTTTTATTTTTGCGCCAGACAGGAATGAACAATTGTTGTAATTCATCCATATGCTCTTTAAATGCTAGCCATTGCCTATCCACTGTCGACCCTTTAAGTAATGTACCCTAATCTATCATAGCCAACTCGCGCCTCATACCTTCATAGTTTGCTTTATTTAGATTCAGGACTCTAGTCTCGGAATCAACTCTCTGACTCTCCATCTTAATGAAGAATTCTATCATGTTATGGTCGCTCTTCCCCAAGGGACCCCGCACAACAAGATTGTTGCCTAATCTTTTCTCATTACACAATACCCAGTCTAGGATGGCCTGTTCTCTAGTTGGTTCCTCAACGTATTGGTCCAAAAAACCATCACCTACGCACTCCAGGAATTCCTCCTCTACAGTATTATTGATAATGTCAATTTTCCTCTGAACTTTTCTCCTCCCAATCCTCCTTGGCTCCAATTCCCTACCTTCCTACTCCCATTGAATTCAAGCATCATTACACCATGTCCTACACTGACATATTGCTCTCCAAACTCTAAATAGTGGGACTCCCTCAATGATCCCTTCTTTATTATGCTCAGAATTCTCTAACCAAAACTCTTGATTTATTTTATCTCCAGTCTTCTCAGTCTTGTTGGTGATCTACACCATAAACCTTCAACCGAAGACAGTTTAATTTGGGTTGAGTTTGCACTGTGCTTCATTTACAGCACAGGAAGCCATTCTGCCCATTGAGTCCATGCTGGCTCTCGGCGGAGCAATCCAGTCAGTCCCACTCCCCCGCTCAATCCCCGTAGCCCTGCAAGTTTATTTCCTTCCAGTGCCCATCTAATTTCCTTTGGAAATCATTGATTGTCTCTACTTCCACCACCTTTGTAGACAATGAGATCCAGGTCATTACCACCCACTTTGTAAAAAGTTCTTCCTCACATTCCCTGCATCATTTGCTCAAAAACTTCAATCTGTGACCCCCAGTCCTTGTACCATTAGTTAACAGGAGCAGTTTTTCCTTGTCTAACATATCTAATCCTATCATAATCTTGCACACCTCTATCAAATCTCCCCTCAATCTCCTTTGCTGCAAGGAAAACAACCCCAGATTTTCCAACCTAACCTTGTAACTAAAATCCCTCCATTCCTGGAATTTATCAACATTGAATCCACTCGTAAGAAATTCCTTTGTTCTCAGTTTTAAAATGGCATTCGCCTCATTCAGTGAGATCCCCCCAACCCCACTGCACTGAAATAATGGATGAACGTATTACAAGACCTTTGTATGCTAATGTCACACAGTATGACTTCACCCGAAAAGAATCTACAGACTCCAAGAATAGCAAAGGATCAATAATGCCACAGGCTTCTGTGTCAGTAGGTTTGAGTCCCACCCCAGAGACTTAAGCACACATTTCAGGCTAACACACCCAGTGCTGTACTGAGGGAGTGCTGCAGTGCCAGAGCTACCGTCTTTCAGATGAGAACATAAACTGTGATCTGCCCTCTCAGGTGGATGTAAAAGATCCCATTGCACTATTTTGAAGAAGAGCAAGGGAGATGCCCCCGGTGTCCTGGCCAATATTTATTCCTCAACCAACACCATACAAGCAGAGTATTGGGTCATTATCATATTGCTGTTTGTGGGATCTTGCTGTGCAAACATTGGCTGCCTCTATTCCTATATTATTCAGTGAGTACACTGCAGATGTCTTCATTGACTGTAAAGTACTTTGGGATATCCTGGGCTCATGACCGGCGCTATAGAAATGCAAGTCTTTCTTCCGAAACTCACAATATTTGTGATATCTTTGTATTCAGCTGAAAGATGAAAAGTTGAAACCGCCGAAGGGACAAGCCACCATAAGGTAGGACATTGGCCTGTTAATTAGCTCAATCGCCTTCTTGTCAGCAAACTATTTCTTCTACTTTCTACTCACTGCCTGATGTCTATCTACAGAATCATAAATGCTTACAGCGAAGATATGAATGTTACCATCGGTGATGTGAATTTCGGGATAGTTGACAAGAACTTTGGCATCTCCAAGTATGCAATCATGGACAGAGGACAGTAAGTGGAGGTTTGTCTCTGAAATACTTTGTCATGGTGTGTGCCTGTGATACCGGGTGTCATATGGATGATGACCTTAGATCATTACAACACCCTTCCCTCATCTATATATATTGTGGGTATGTTAGTGTCATGATTCTGGTAGTGGGTAAGCAATCATGATTGTGTTCAAGCCCCACCCATGGCGAGCTGTGAAATTGAACTTAATAAATCCTCCAACCCTCCGAGATCTCTGTGCTCCTCCAATTCTGGTCTTTTGAACATCTCTGATTGCCACCATCTACAAGGCACAAGTCAGGAGTGTGATGGAATACTCTCCACTTGCCTGGATGGGTGCAGCTCCAACAACACTCAAGAAGCTCGATGACATCCAAAACAAAGCAGCCCGCTTGATTGGCACCCCATCCACCACCTTAAGTATTCACTCCCTCCACCACCAGTGCACAGTGGCAGCAGTGTGTACCATCTGCAAGATGTATTGCAGCAACTGACGAAGGCTCGTTCCACAGCACATTCAAAACACGCGACCTCTACCGCCTAGAAGGACAAGGACAGCAGATGCATGGGAACACCACCACCTGCGAGTTCCTCTCCAAGCCACATACCATCCTGACTTGGAACTATATCGCCGTTCCTTCACTGTCGCTGGGTCAAAATCCTGGAATTCCCTTCCTAACAGCACTGTGGGTGAACCTGCATCACATGGACCGCAGCAGTTCAAGAAAGCAGCTCACCTACACTCTCTAAGGGGCAATTAGGAATGGGCAATAAATGCTGGCCTAACCAGCGACATCTCAAGAACGCATTAAAAGAAATCACTATTGACGGCTGTGCCTTCAGCTGCTGAGTCCCTAAACTCTGGAATTGCCTTACTAAACCTCTCCACCTGTCTTTCCTCCCTTGAGGAACAATGGGTGATCTTTAAGGAAGAGATGTTTCAGATACAGGTTAGGTACATTCCAATAAGGGCAAATGTTAGGGGAACCAAAAACAGGGCTCCTTGGATGATGAGGGAGATAGAGATTATGATGAAACAAAAAAAGAGGGTGTATGATGCATCCAGGTGAATTCTTCAATTGAGAATCAGGCTGAATGCACTAAGTTGAGAGGGGAGGAGAAGAGGAAAGTAAGACTGGAAAAGAGAGAATATGAGAATAGAATAGAATAGAATAAAAGGAAACCCAAAATCTTCTACCGGCATGTAAATAGTAAGCGGGTAGTAAGAGGTGGTGTGGGGCCTATTAGGGACAAAGAGACACAGGGCAAAACTAGAATACTTAATTTGTACTTTGTATTGGTGTTTACTAAGGAAGAGAAATTTGACAAAATATTGGTACAAGCAGGGAGAATGGCGCCATGCCATGGCAGTGGTCTGCCCAAGGGCAGTTCCTCTGCTATTTTCCCCACCCAGGAGAGTTAAGCATGACTAAGGAAGAGGGTACATGAGGTAATTTCTTATTACCTTCCTCAGACCAGAAATGGGAGTTGAACCTGTGTTATTGATACTGTTATTGGATTGTACACTAGCCATCTAGCCAACTGAGCTACCCATTCCCCTACAAACACTGCATAGGGTAAACATTGAGAGGGAGAGGTACAGGAAAGGCTGGCTATTCTTGGGGTAGATAAGTCACCTGGTCCGGTTGGCTTGCGTCCCAGGTTGCTAAAGGAAGTGGGGATGGAAATAGCGGAAGAGCTTGTCATAATTTTCCAATCTTTCCTGGCTACGGGGGAGGTGCCAGAGGATTGGAGAGTGGCAAATGTGACATCCTTATTCAAGAAAGTGTGTAAGGATAGTCCTAGCAACTACAGGCCGGTTAGTTAAACATCAGTGGTGGGTAAGGTTTTAGAAACAATAATCAGGGGAAATATCAACGGGCACTTGGAGAGGTTTGATTGAACTTTTTGATGAGGAAACAGAGAAGGTTGATGAAGGGATTGCGGTGGATGTTGTTTATATGGATTTTAAGAACACTTTGATAAAGTACTACGTAAAAGGCTGGTTAACAAAATTGAGGGTCATGGAATAGAAGGCTCATTGTCCAAGTGGATAAAAAATTAGTTTAAGGACAGAAAACACCGAGTCGTAATAAATGGTTGTTTTTAAGACTGGAGACTGGTAGCAGTGTGGAACTCTGTCCCACAAGAAGCAGTAGATGCTCAATTAATAATTTTGAATCTGAGATCAATAGATTTTTGGCAGCCAAGCGTATAAAGGGATAAGAAGCCAAGGTGGGTGAACAGAGTTAAGATGCAGATCAGCCATGATATCATTGAATGGTTTATTTATTTGCTCAGGGATGTGGGCATCACTGGCTAAACCAGCATTTATTGCCCATCCCTAATTGCCCACTGAAGGCATTTAGGAGTCAACCACATTGCTGTGGGTCTGGAATCACATATAGGCCAGACCACATAAGGACAGCAGATTTCTTTCCTTAAAGGGCATTAGTGAACCAGATGGATTTTTACAACAATTGACAATGTGTTCATGGTCACCATTAGTTTAGCATTTAATTCCAGATTTGTGAATTGAATTCAAATTTCACCATCTGCTGTGGTGGGATTCAAACCCATGTCCCCAGAGCACAAGCCTAGGCATCTGAATTACAGGTCAAGCAACATTACCACTGCACCACCGCCTCCCCAATGGCAGAACAGGCTCAAGGGGCTGAATGGCTTGTTGCTGTTCCTGAAGGGCAGAGAGAAAATGTTCCCTTTGTGAGGGAGCCCAATACTTGCAGCCATAAATATAAGATAGTAACCAATAAATCTCAGAACAGCTTGGGATGAGCAATAAATGGGGCATACGAACTAACTCTCAGGCACTCTCATTTCCAAGTCATGAGGTTGTGGGTCTAAGACCCAACTCCGGAGACTTGAGCGCATAATTCAAGTTGGCACTCCCAGGGCAGTACTGATGGAGTGCAGCACTATCACAGGTGCCGTCTTTCCAATTCGGCTTCAGACTGAGACCCTGTCTTCCCTCTCAGGTGGTTGTAAACGATATCACAGCACTATTTGTAAAAGAGCAAGGCAGTTCTCCCCCCGGTGTCCTGCCCAATATTTATGCTTCAACCAACATCATTAAAATAGATTATCTGGTGACATATCATATTGTGTGTTTGTGGGAGCTTGCTGTGCGGAAATTGGCTGCCACGTTTCCCCACATTACAACAGTGTCTACATGTCAAAAAGTACCTCATTGTTTTTAAATTGCTTTGAGGTTGTGAAAGGCGCTATATAGATGCTAAATCTTTTTCTTTGAGTTTAGATTATTTTTATTTTTTATCCATTTCCTGATGTTTTGCTCCACTTTCCATGGTCTTGTGGTGAATGATTGGTCTTCCTATACTCCCGGTCACTGTACTGCTCTGTGATGGGGCTGTCCGGTGCAAAAAAACAAAAACAAGAGCTTTCAACATGACCACCTGACAAGGCCCCATGTGACGCCTGGTGCTGTGACAGGGAAATGCAAAGTAAAGGTGTTTATAGTCTTGACCCACTCTCTAACTTGTCACACAACCTCCTATTGCCTTTCTCTACCTTGAATCAGATGGGTTCTTGGGTGCGGTAAAGTGACATCTTAAAACCTAGAAAAAGATGCATAACTATGAAATGTTACTGGGAATAAAATCTAACAGGATTGTCTTTAAAGGCCATTCTTTGGCACAGTGCAAAGTAAGGGAATCGTGCAGGTGTCGAGTCAATTGTAGGACCTTACTAGGACGGGCTGCCATCTTTGTTAAAGAGAGGGGCGGATCCTAATCTGAAATGGTCCAATGGATGGCACTCTTGGCTTTAGTTGAATGGGAGTTTCCATTGGCCGCCATGGACCCTACCAGAATCTCGGCTGTGGCCGGAACAAGATGGATATGATAGGGGCCGTATTTAGTTCTCCATTATACCTTGTCTGCACTCATATTTGGAGAGTTAACAGGACTGAAAATCAGGCCCTTTTTCCTCTAATTAATTTTGTCTTTCACACAGCTACGAAGGAAAGTGCAAAGTTGGTACAATGGAATATGCTGTGGATGTGGGCCTGCTAGACTTTGGAGCAGCATACACCATCATTATGAATAAAATGGTGAGTGCAAAACTCGACGAAACAATCAATTATATTGGATATATTCTTGAAAATGTGCAGGGCTATGGGGAAAGAGCAGAGGGGAGTGGGATTAATTAGATAGCTCTTTCAAAGAGATGACACAGACACGATGTGGTGAATGGCCTCCTTCTATGCTGTAAGATTCTACAGACAGGTCAATGCTTTGCAAAACATTTACTGAATTAATGTAATATTTTGGAAAAATCTTTTAATGTTGTCTGTTTAGGTAAGAACTGGAATTGAATACAGTTTCATATTTAGTAATTGCAACTGTATCTGCACCCTTTAGTTAAAGTGTGTGGGGAGACAGTGGCATAGCAGTAATGTCACTGAGCTAATAATCCAGAGGCCCAGGCTAATGTCATGGGGACACTGGTTCAAATCCCACCACGGCAGTTGGTGGAATTTAAATTCAATTAATTAATTAAAGAAAAGAAATCTGGAATTGAAAGCTAGTCTCAGTAATGGTGCCATGAAACATTCATCGATTGTTGTAAAAACACATCTGGTTCCTCATGTCTTTTAGGAAGGAAATCTGCTGTCCTTACTTGGTCTGGCCTACATGTGACTCCAGACCCACAGCAATGTGGTTGACTCTTAACTAACCTCTGAAATAGCCTAGCAAGCCTCTCATTTGTCAAGGACAATTAGGAATGGGCAATAAATGCTGGCCTTGCCAGCAATGCTCACGTCTCATAAAAGAATAAAACAAACTATGGTTTAGCTTCAATAAGACAAAAAAAATCTTGAAACCTTTTGTCAGTGACATTGGTGAAGGCTTCAGCGACAGCTTTCTAGAAGGTTATTTATGGATCTTCCCTCCAAGCTCCTGTTGGCGAGGCTTGTTGATCTGAACCTTGCTGGATCCCCCTGCACCTTGTCACGATATCCCTTGTGATGGGAAGCATTGCTTCACTCTGTTGTGTTTTACTAATCTGCAGCCCGGAAATGGCAGCTTGAAGATTTGGAAGATCGAAGACATCAAAGCAAACATAATGCACATTGCATGGCAAATTCCACAGTATGTCCTGATGTCTACTGGTGAAGTAATGTTCTCTATAACTGGTGTCGAGTTCTCTTACTCACAGGTATTGATTTGTTCATGAGCCTGTCTGATGTCGTTGTGTGTTCACAGAGAGAAATCTGACCTGAAATAAGAATTTTTTTTGTGGGAATTACTTGGTGTTAAAAGACAGGGTCCGTCCCTGAGAAGACAGTGGCCTAGTGGTGATATCACTAGACTAGTAATTCAGAGGCCCAAGCTAATGCCCTGAGGACATGGGTTCAAATCTCACCTCAGCAGCTGGTGGAATTTAAATTCAATTAATAAATAAAAATCTGGAATTGAAAGATAGTCTCAGTAATGGTACCATGAAACTATCGTCAATTGCTGTCAAAACCCATCTGGTTCACTAATGTTCTTTTGCCTGGATTGGCCTACATGTGACTCCAGATTCACAGCAATGTGGTTGACTAGCAAGCCACTCAGTTATCAAAGGCATTTAGGAATGGGTATTAAATGCTGGCCTTGCCAGCGAAGCCCACATCCCATGAAAGAATAAAGAATCTAGTTTGCCTTCCAACATCTTGGCAGTCATATGATACAATGATAATGGAGTTGTTGACCATTCATAGAAATTAATCTCTACAGCGGACCCAGACATGAAGTGAGGAAAACCCCAATAGTGGAACCACAGTCGCAATGCCACCTTTCTCCTCCCAAGCACACTACACTTATTGCATCTCATGTCTCAAATTCCTCATAAACTGTATCCTGCAACATGAATAGGCCATTAAGCCCAACAAACCCATGTTTTTCCAATTCACAGCCCTTGTCAACATATTAGGGCTGATATTTTACCACCTTTCCTTACGCTAGGCACTAGTCCTGGAGATAGAGTATTCACAAAGCTCCAAAGGCCGGAGGTTCCTGTTGGAAAAGGGGAAAGAATTGCCCTACTTGCTGCTGTTGCCCTCTTCCACTTGCTCCCAGCCCTACCCCAGACCCTCCAATAGGAGGGAGTGTCTTGGTGCAAACCCCACTGTCACCTCCTTGGAGCGTCCCAGCATTTGAAGATCCATTTGGCATATATGTGAAAATTTCTGTCCCCTTCCCATCTTATTTCCCTAGCAACGATGGACTTGGCCTGACTGTTGTCACAAGGCGCAGGTCCAATCCAGCTGGGAAAACCCAAGACATCCCACTTTTCCTCCCCGCACTTATTTCCTTTCTGGTGCTTATCCCTTTTGAAGGCCGTGATTGAATCTGCCTCCACAACACTCTCGGGCAGTGCATTCCTGATCCAAACTACTCACTGCATAAAAAAGCTATTCCTCATGTCACCTCTAGTTCTTTTGCCAGTCACCTTAAATTGATGTCCTCTTGTTCTCGACCTGTCCTATCTACTCTGTCCAGACCCCTCATGATTTTGAACACCTCTATCAAATCTCCTCATAATCTTCTCAAAGGAGAACAACCCCAGCTTCTCAATCTATCCACGTAACTGAAGTCCCTCATCCCTGGAACCATTCTCGTAAATCTTTTTTGTACCCTCACTAAAGCCTTCACCTGCTTACCTGCCCTCTTTGACAACCTTTCCTTCTAACTTATTTCATAAGCTCTGTGTGAAAAAATTCCACCGAACTTCTCCTTCCACGTAACCTCTTAATTTTTAACACGTAATCTCACCAATGTGAACAATTTGCTTGGATTAATTTTGTCAGTTCCCCCTCATAATCATGAAAAGTTTGATTAAATTGGATTTTTTTTGCCCCCAGATAAAGGAAGCCCATCTTTGTTGACCTTTCTCCATTGTTTAAGTTCCCGGTGACTGGGACAGTGTCTGCTGCTCACATCTGTGCTTTGTCAAGTGGAATAATACCCTTCCTCTGACTGGGTGACCATGGGCGTGCGGGGGGCGCGTGTAGTGGCGCGCGGCACCCCAATTGGTGACTGGCTATCGCTTAGCACAGCAGCATTAAAACCTCTCTACACTCGGCAGGCCAGATCTACTGCTCCTGTTATACCAGCCCCCTGGCCAGACTCGAGAGGAAATAAGTAGAAAATCACCACAGGAGCTAGTCCAACGAACTCTCCTGGCAAAAGTGAGGGGGACATAGAATAAATAGATGTTGGGGCCAACTGAAAAAATGAGACTGAGAGCAACAGATTTTTTGTTGGGTAAAGCTATTTATGGATATGAAGCTATGGCAGGAATATGTAACTGAGCTACAGATCAACCATGAACTAGTTGAATGGCAGCAAAGGCTTGAGGGGCTGAATGTCCTGCTCCTGTTCCTATGACATCTAGAGAATATGTTCATACTAATTGGCTGATGAACGTCTCCGCAGTTTAATATCCAAAAGACAGCACTTCTGACAGTGTAGCACCCCTTCAGTACTTGCACAGGAGTGTCAGGTTAGATTTTGGCTTCGAATTTCTGGAATGGGACTTAAACCCAAAGTCTTTCAGACACCGAGGCGAGAGTGTTCCCCACTGAGCTACAGCTAACACAGCTTAATGCACACTTTCGAGTCTTGCGTTCTCCATTAATTTGCCTGTACCACAAGTCTTGACATCCCGACTTAGGATCAGTGAGCAACCGCAATATGAACAGCCCTGTCCAAACATCCAGGCCCACAAAATCCAGAGAAGAACCAGTCAGCAAGCAACAAATATAAATATATTTCGAGCTGAGTTGTCTGGGTTTTGTAAGCTAACACTGCAATCAATCATGGACTGCATCGGTACACTACACATGGCCTATCAGCTCAATTGCTGCTGGATGGAATCATAGAATGGTTAACGGCACAGGAGGAGGCCATTCGACCCATCGTGTCCTTGCCGGCTGTCTGTGAGAGCAACTCACCTAGTCTCACTCCCCTCCCTTTTTCCCGTAGCTCTGCCAATCTTTACTATTCAGATAATTATCCAGTTCTCTTTTGAAAGCCCCGATTTAATCTGCCTCCACCACACTGTCAGGCAGTGCATTCCGGATCCTAACCACTCACTGCATAAAAAAAGTTCTTCCTCATGTCGTCCTTGGTTGTTCTTCCAGTCACTTTGGATGTCCTCTGGTTCTCGATCCTTCCACCAATGGGAACAGTTTCTCCCCACCTACTCTGTCCAGACCCCTCTCCTCTCAACCTTCTCTTCTCTAAGGAGAACAACCCAAGGTTCTCCAATCTATCCATGCAAGTGAAGTCTTTCATCCCCGGAACCATTCTCGTAAATCTTTTCTGCACTCTCTCCTCTCCAATTGAATTGACGTGAAGATGTCAATTTCACTCTGTGCTGAATTAGTTGGGGATGGAGGGGGAAAGTAGGGGGAAGATTTCTGCCAGACATCCGTCGAGGTTATGGAGCGGCAGAGTGGGAGAAGCCCCAAGAAAATTCCCTCTGACCCTTACTGATCCTCATTGTGGTGGTGCAATAAAGAATTGCAGTTCTCCCAACTGCCATCCGATGGAGCCAAATATCAAGACAAAACTCCATGGATCATCCTAACATAGGAATTACTCGATGAGTAGAGGCTAACGTCCATCTACTTCTCCGTCTAACTTCCCGATAGTCTCATGATGCAATGGTAAAGGAGGGAGAGAGAAAACAGGGAATGATAGGCCAGTTAGACTGACATCAGAAGTTAGGAAAATGCTAGAAATATTATTGGGGATGTGATTACAAGGCACTTAGAAAAACATAATATGATTAAGCAGAGTCAACATGGATTTATGAAAGGGAACTCATGTTTGACAAATCTGTTAGAGTTTTTTTAAAGTTGTAGCTAGAAGGGCAGATAATGTTACACAAGGTAAAGGTCCATCGGACTGGGGTAATATATTAGCATGATAGAGAACTGATTAACGGACAGAAAACAGAAAGCAGGGATAAATGGGGCATTTTCAAATTGGCAAACTGTGACTAGTGGGGTACGGCAAAGATCAGTGCTGGGGCCACAGCTATTTACAATCTATATTAATGACTTAGATGAGGGGACTGAGAGTATCCAAGTTTGCTGATGATCCAAAGCTAGGTGGGAATGTAAGCTGCAACAAGGATGCAAAGAGGATGCAAAGAGATATAGACAGGTTAAGTAATTAGGCAAGAAGCTGGTAGATCCAGTAAAATGTGGGGAAGTATGAGGTTATCCACTTTGATAGTAAGAATAGAAAATCAGAATATTTTTTAATCGTCAGAAACATTTTAATGTTGATGTTCAGAGAGATTTGGGTGTCTTCATACAAAGAACACAGCAAGTTAACATGCAGGTGGAGCAAACAATTAGGAAGGCAGATGGCATGTTGGCCTTTATTGCAAAGGGATTGGAGTACAAGGATAAAGAAGTCTTACTACAATTATACGGAGCATTGATGAGGCCACACCTGGAAGACTATGTACAGTTTTGGTTGCCTTACCTAAAGGAAGATTGCCTCAGGGGGAGTGCAATGAAGGCTCACTTGATTGATTCCTGGGATGAGGGGGTTGTCCTATGAAGGGAGGTTGAGTAGAATGGGCCTGCATTCTCTTTAGAAGAATGAGAAACATATAAAATTATTCGAGGGCTCAACAGGGTACAGATTCTGTTTCCCCTGGCTGTAGAGTCTAGAACTAGAGTCACAGTCTCAGGATAAGAGGTGGATCTTTTAGGACTGAGATGAGGAGAAATTTCTTCACTCAGATGTGAATTGTTGGAACTCTCTAACAGAGAGAGCTGTGGATGGTCAGACATTTGAGTATATTCAAGACTGAAATTGACAGATTTTTGGACACGAAGGGTATCGAGGGATTTGGGGATAGTGTGGGAAGGTGGAGTTGAGGTAGAAGATCAGCCATGATCTTATTGAATGGCAGAGCAAGCTCAAAGAGCTGTATGGCCTACTCCTGCTCCAGCTTCTTATACTCTTAGGTTCTTTCAATGTGTCTATAACAGACCCAGACATAGAGTGAGGAAAGCCTCAGTGGTGAAGAACTTCGGGAAGCATTGGTCCAAAGTAATTTGTTCCTTCTCAGCGGGCTCCACTCACCAGATGTCACATCTCAAATTACTCACTTATTTCAAAATAGAATCCAATCCCACTTCCTGTCCCACAGTCACACATGTCCCCAGGCTGTCCCAAGTTTACAGAAAATGATTGTTCTACCTAGTTGGTTGCAACTGAGAACTTAATTGCCAAAAGAACCAGAGGGAGAGATGGGAGAATATTTTTTCTTTACTCTGCGAGTTGTTGTGATCTAGAATACGCTGTCGGAAAGGATGGTGGCAGTAGATTCAATGGTAACTAACAAAAGGAGATGGATAAATACGTGTAAATAGTCTGCAGGACGAGCAGGCGAGTGGGACGAATCTGGTAGCTCTTTCAAAGGTCTGGCACAGACACGATGGGCAGAATAGCCTCCTTCTGTGCTGTGTGATGCTACCAGAAGTTTTCAAAATTATTTATTTCTTCGGGGAAGTGTTATATCGGAGTGCAAAATTGCTGTCATTTTTGTTATTTCAGGCCCCTGTGAACATGAAGGCTGTTCTTCAGTCGGGCTGGCTCCTGACAGTCGCCTTCGGGAATATCATTGTAATTATTGTGGCCAAGGCTGCGTTCATGGAACAGGTAAGAGATCCAATGGCTCTTTCCCTTGTGCCATTGCCTATTGTGACCCTCTGACCATAACTGTATAGGCCGTGGCTTGGACAGAATACGGGGGAGATTGGTCGGCAGTGGTAGTGCCATGGGCTGATGGCGAATTAGCAGCTCATTTTTTACACGGCTTCAGTGGTAGAGAATATCACATGTGATGTGAATCAGTAAATTTGTGGCCTGTGAGTGCGTGCATGTGCGTATGTGGTAAGTATGTGCATATGTGTATGCATGTGTGTACTTGCATGTATATGTGTGTATGTGAATATGACAATATGAAAGGCACAATTCAACATGGTGGCTCCTCATCAGAGCCCTTTCCTATCCTGAGTGGCGTGAAACAGGGCTGTGTTCTCGCACCCACACTGTTTGGGATTTTCTTCTCCCTACTGCTTTCACATGCGATCAAGTCTTCTGAAGAAGGAATTTTCTTCCACACAAGATCAGGGGGCAGGTTGTTCAACCTTGCCCGTCTAAGAGCAAAGTCCAAAGTACGGAAAGTCCTCATCAGGGAACTCCTCTTTGCTGACGATGCTGCTTTAACATCTCACACCGAAGAGTGCCTGCAGAGTCTCATCGACAGGTTTGCGGCTGCCTGCAATGAATTTGGCCTAACCATCAGCCTCAAGAAAACAAACATCATGGGACAGAACGTCAGAAATGCTCCATCCATCAATATCGGCGACCACGCTCTGGAAGTGGTTCAAGAGTTCACCTACCTAGGCTCAACTATCACCAGTAACCTGTCTCTAGATGCAGAAATCAACAAGCGCATGGGAAAGGCTTCCACTGCTATGTCCAGACTGGCCAAGAGAGTGTGGGAAAATGGCGCACTGACACGGAACACAAAAGTCCGAGTGTATCAAGCCTGTGTCCTCAGTACCTTACTCTATGGCAGCGAGGCCTGGACAACGTATGTCAGCCAAGAGCAACGTCTCAATTCATTCCATCTTCGCTGCCTCCAGAGAATACTTGGCATCAGGTGGCAGGACCGTATCTCCAACACAGAAGCCCTCGAGGCGGCCAACATCCCCAGCTTATACACACTACTGAGTCAGCTGCGCTTGAGATGGCTCGGCCATGTGAGCCGCATGGAAGATGGCAGGATCCCCAAAGACATATTGTACAGCGAGCTCGCCACTGGTATCAGACCCACCGGCCGTCCATGTCTCCGCTTTAAAGACGTCTGCAAACGCGACATGAAGTCCTGTGACATTGATCACAAGTCGTGGGAGTCAGTTGCCAGCGTTCGCCAGAGCTGGCGGGCAGCCATAAAGGTGGGGCTAAATTGTGGCGAGTCTAAGAGACTTAGCAGTTGGCAGGAAAAAAGTCAAAAGCGCAAGGGGAGAGCCAACTGTGTAACAGCCCCGACAAACAAATTTTTCTGCAGCACCTGTGGAAGAGCCTGTCACTGTAGAATTGGCCTTTATAGCCACTCCAGGCACTGCTTCACACACCACTGACCACCTTCAGGCGCTTATCCATTGTCTCTCAAGATAAGGAGGCAAAAGATATATGTGTGTATGTGCATGTATAGGTGCATGTATGCATGTATGTATGTGCACGTGTGTGTGTGTTTGCATGTGTGTGCACATGTATGGGTGTGTTCATTTTCATGTGTATGGTCTGTGTGTATATGTGTGCATGTGTATGAACATATGTGTGTGTATATGTTTGTACAAGAGTCTGTGTGTGTATTTGTGTTGTGTCTGTGTATGTGTCTGTGTGTTGTGTGCCTGTGTCTGTGTGTTGTATGCCTGTGTTGAGTGTCTGCATGTTGTGTGTTGTGTGTCTGTGCGTTGTGTGTCTGTGCGTTGTGTGTCTGTGCGTTGTGTGCCTGTGCGTTGTGTGCCTGTGCGTTGTGTGCCTGTGCGTTGTGTGCCTGTGTGTCTGTGTTGTGTGTCTGTGTTGTGTGTCTGTGTTGTGTGTCTGTGTTGTGTGTCTGTGTTGTGTGTCTGTGTTGTGTGTCTGTGTTGTGTTTCTTGTGTTGAGTGTCTGCATGTTGTGTGTTGTGTGTCTGTGCGTTGTGTGCCTGTGTGTCTGTGTTGTGTGTCTGTGTTGTGTGTCTGTGTTGTGTGTCTGTGTTGTGTGTCTGTGTTGTGTGTCTGTGTTGTGTGTCTGTGTTGTGTGTCTGTGTTGTGTGTCTGTGTTGTGTGTCTGTGTTGTGTGTCTGTGTTGTGTGTCTCTGTTGTGTGTCTCTGTTGTGTGTCTCTGTTGTGTTTCTTGTGTTGTGTTTTGAGAGTTGTGTTTTGAGTGTTGTGTGCCTATATGTCTGTGTGTTGTGTGTCTGTGTTGTGTGTCTGTGTTGTGTTTGTTGTGTTGTGTGTTGAGTGTTGTTTGCCTATATGTCTGTGTTGTGTGCCTGTGTGTCTGTGTTGTGTGTCTCTGTAGTGTTTCTTGTGTTGTGTGTTGTATGTTGAGTGTTGTGTGCCTATATGTCTGTGTTGTGTGCCTGTGTGTCTGTGTTGTGTGTCTCTGTTGTGTTTCTTGTGTTGTGTGTTGTGTGTTGTATGTTGAGTGTTGTGTGCCTGTGTTGTGTGTCTCTGTTGTGTTTCTTGTGTTGTGTTTTGAGTGTTGTGTGCCTATATGTCTGTGTGTTGTGTTTCTTGTGTTGTGTGCCTATATGTCTGTGTTGTGTGCCTGTGTTGTGTGTCTCTGTTGTGTTTCTTGTGTTGTGTTTTGAGTGTTGTGTGCCTATATGTCTGTGTGGTGTGCTTCTTGTGTTGTGTGCCTATATGTCTGTGTTGTGTGCCTGTGTGCCTGTGTGTCTGTGTTGTGTGTCTCTGTTATGTTTCTTGTGTTGTGTGTTGAGTGTTGTGTGCCTATATGGCTGTGTGTTGTGTGCCTGTGGCTGGAATATTACGCCACCCCAACGAGCTGGATGGTGGCGGTGTGGCGTAAAATGGAACAGGAGGCTTTCCCGACTCACTCCCGCCTGCGCTGCCGTTTACGTAGGTTGGGGGTGGGGGGTGGCAGTGGTGATAAATGGCCCACCTTCCCCAGGCCAAAAAAGGCCCTTAAGTGGGTTTTATGCGTGGCAAGTGGGCGTCCTGGAGTAGGGAAAAGCCGCCTGTGCAAACAAGGCAACTGCAATCGTCCCGGGGGTGGACCCTGCTCATCAGGCACAGGGTGTCCGATGGAGGGCTGCCCCCAGTATCCCAACCATCCCCAGCACCAAACACGCCCCCTTCCTCCCAACTGACCACCATTGCCTCGTCGGGATCTGACCGATTACCCCCAGCGAGACAACCAAAACCTACCTGTCTTCCCGGCTCCATGTCTTCGGCTGGGCTGCAGTCCCAGCAGTGACCACCATTCCCGGTGTCGCTACTGGGACTAAGAGCTGCCGGCCCGCTGATTGGCCAGCAGCTCAAGTTGCTGGAAATCCTGCCTCGGAACAATTAAAGCTCGGGGACACATAAAATGCGGGTTGGATCCCAGGCGAGGCAGAAGCGGGTTCGCCACTGACTTTTGAGTCAGTGGCCAGCTGCCGTCTGCCCAACCTGAAATCCCAGCCTATGTGACTGTGTGTCTGTCTGCCTGTGTGTCTGTCTGCCTGTGTGTCTGTCTGCCTGTGTGTCTGTCTGCCTGTGTGTCTGTCTGCCTGTGTGTTGAGTGGCTGTGTGTTGAGTGGCTGTGTGTTGAGTGGCTGTGTGTTGAGTGGCTGTGTGTTGAGTGGCTGTGTGTTGAGTGGCTGTGTGTTGAGTGGCTGTGTGTTGAGTGGCTGTGTGTTGAGTGGCTGTGTGTTGAGTGGCTGTGTGTTGAGTGGCTGTGTGTTGAGTGGCTGTGTGTTGAGTGGCTGTGTGTTGAGTGGCTGTGTGTTGAGTGGCTGTGTGTTGAGTGTCTTGTGTGTTGAGTGTCTTGTGTGTTGAGTGTCTTGTGTGTTGAGTGTCTTGTGTGTTGAGTGTCTTGTGTGTTGAGTGTCTTGTGTGTTGAGTGTCTTGTGTGTTGAGTGTCTTGTGTGTTGAGTGTCTTGTGTGTTGAGTGTCTTGTGTGTTGAGTGTCTTGTGTGTTGAGTGTCTTGTGTGTTGAGTGTCTTGTGTGTTGAGTGTCTTGTGTGTTGAGTGTCTTGTGTGTTGAGTGTCTTGTGTGTTGAGTGTCTTGTGTGTTGAGTGTCTTGTGTGTTGAGTGTCTTGTGTGTTGAGTGTCTTGTGTGTTGAGTGTCTTGTGTGTTGAGTGTCTTGTGTGTTGAGTGTCTTGTGTGTTGAGTGTCTTGTGTGTTGAGTGTCTTGTGTGTTGAGTGTCTTGTGTGTTGAGTGTCTTGTGTGTTGAGTGGCTGTGTGTCTGTGTGTTGTGTCTTGAGTATTATGTGTTGTGTGTCTGTATGTTGTGTGTTTGTGTGTCTGTGTGTTGTGTCTTGAGTGTTATGTGTCTGTGTGTTGAGTGGCTGTGTGTTGAGTGGCTGTGTGTTGAGTGGCTGTGTGTTGAGTGGCTGTGTGTTGAGTGGCTGTGTGTTGAGTGGCTGTGTGTTGAGTGGCTGTGTGTTGAGTGGCTGTGTGTTGAGTGGCTGTGTGTTGAGTGGCTGTGTGTTGAGTGGCTGTGTGTTGAGTGGCTGTGTGTTGAGTGGCTGTGTGTTGAGTGGCTGTGTGTTGAGTGGCTGTGTGTTGTGTGGCTGTGTGTTGTGTGGCTGTGTGTTGTGTGGCTGTGTGTTGTGTGTCTGTGTGTTGTGTGTCTGTGTGTTGTGTGTCTGTGTGTTGTGTGTCTGTGTGTTGTGTGGCTGTGTGTCTGTGTGTTGTGTCTTGAGTATTATGTGTTGTGTGTCTGTATGTTGTGTGTTTGTGTGTCTGTGTGTTGTGTCTTGAGTGTTATGTGTCTGTGTGTTGAGTGGCTGTGTGTTGAGTGGCTGTGTGTTGAGTGGCTGTGTGTTGAGTGGCTGTGTGTTGAGTGGCTGTGTGTTGAGTGGCTGTGTGTTGAGTGGCTGTGTGTTGAGTGGCTGTGTGTTGAGTGGCTGTGTGTTGAGTGGCTGTGTGTTGTGTGGCTGTGTGTTGTGTGGCTGTGTGTTGTGTGTCTGTGTGTTGTGTGTCTGTGTGTTGTGTGTCTGTGTGTTGAGTGGCTGTGTGTTGTGTGTCCGTGTGTTATGTGTCTGTGTGTTGTGTGTTGTGTGTTGAGTGGCTGTGTGTCTGTGTGTTGTGTCTTGAGTATTATGTGTTGTGTGTCTGTATGTTGTGTGTTTGTGTGTCTGTATGTTGTGTGTTTGTGTGTCTGTATGTTGTGTCTTGAGTGTTATGTGGCTGTGTGTTATGTGGCTGTGTGTTATGTGGCTGTGTGTTATGTGGCTGTGTGTTATGTGGCTGTGTGTTATGTGGCTGTGTGTTATGTGGCTGTGTGTTGAGTGGCTGTGTGTTGAGTGGCTGTGTGTTGAGTGGCTGTGTGTTGAGTGGCTGTGTGTTGAGTGGCTGTGTGTTGAGTGGCTGTGTGTTGAGTGGCTGTGTGTTGAGTGGCTGTGTGTTGAGTGGCTGTGTGTTGAGTGGCTGTGTGTTGAGTGGCTGTGTGTTGAGTGGCTGTGTGTTGAGTGGCTGTGTGTTGAGTGGCTGTGTGTTGAGTGGCTGTGTGTTGAGTGGCTGTGTGTTGAGTGGCTGTGTGTTGAGTGGCTGTGTGTTGTGTGTCTGTGTGTTGTGTGTTGAGTGGCTGTGTGTCTGTGTGTTGTGTCTTGAGTATTATGTGTTGTGTGTCTGTATGTTGTGTGTTTGTGTGTCTGTGTGTTGTGTCTTGAGTGTTATGTGTCTGTGTGTTGTGTGTCCGTGTGTTATGTGTCTGTGTGTTGTGTGTTGAGTGGCTGTGTGTCTGTGTGTTGTGTCTTGAGTATTATGTGTTGTGTGTCTGTATGTTGTGTGTTTGTGTGTCTGTATGTTGTGTGTTTGTGTGTCTGTATGTTGTGTGTTTGTGTGTCTGTATGTTGTGTCTTGAGTGTTATGTGTCTGTGTGTTGAGTGGCTGTGTGTTGTGTGTCTGTGTGTTGTCTGTTGTGTATCATTTCAGAACAACACATTTTTTGGCCCTGAAAGACCGAAAAATAATCTTTAAAATGTCCTTACATTGATCTTTTGTCGGGGCTGTTTGTCTGAGCTGTTACCTGGGACAACCAGTGACTGACAAGCAAGCAGCATAATGTCCCTCAGCAGAAGCACAGTAACAAACAGTCCTCAGTACAATGTCAGCTGTCTGCTGTGGAACAAGACATAAAGCAAGCAAACTGAAGTATTTATTCATAGATAACAGGTTGTTTGAATTGAATGCCCCAGGACTAACCTACAACCAGATGCCTTCTTTTATTTATTTGTGGCAAGGCAATGTATTACCCATCCCTCATTACCATTGGGAAGGTGGTGGTGAGCTGTCTTTTTGAATACAGCTGAATGGCTTACTAGGCCATTCCCGAGGGCAGTTAAGAGTCAATCACATTGCTGGTGCCAGTGTCAGCGTGTGCTAATTTAGCTCCAGTGTCTGACATTACCATTAATATCTCTGAAAAAGTCAGCTGAGGTTCTTGCTCCAGGCACCCACTGCCCCCCTGCCCTCATTACAAGGATTTGCCGGAATAATACCTGGGCACTAAGGGTTAAATTACTAGGAGAGTTTTCATAAATTAGGGTCATATTCTCTGGAATTTGGAAGGTTAAGGAATGATCGTATCGAATGGCGAAGCAAGCTCAACGGGCTCCTGTTCGGCCCTGCTCCTATTTCTTATGACCTTATGATTTGATCGAAGTTTTCCAGATATTAAGGTGAACTGATAGGGTTGATAGGGAGAAACTATTTCCACTGGTTGGGGAATCTAGAACTAGGGGGCATTGGCTAAAAGTTAGAGCCAGACCTTTCAGGAGGGAAGATAAAAAGTGCAGGGACATAAGTAGGCCATATGGAGTTAGGCTAACCATGGTCTCACTGAATGGCAGAACAAGCTTGAGGGGCTGAATGGCCTTGTCCTGTTCCTATATTCTACACACAAAGGGTGGTAGAAGTTTGGAACTCTCTTCCACAAATGGCAATTTATGCCAGATCAATTGTTATTTTTAAATCTGAGATTGATAGATTTTTATTAACTGAAGGTCAAGGGGCAAAGGCGGGAGTTAGGTCACAGATCAGCCAGGATCTAACTGAATGGCGGGAACGGGCCCGAGGGGAGCTTGAGTGGCCTCCTCCTGTTCCTGGGGTCCAGTGCATAGCGGGAAGTCAGCTATGATCAGGTTTGACTGTGATATTCCCCACTAGTTGAACAGAAACTCACTGTCAGGCTCATGAGTAAAGACTGGGGTGCACACAGGGGGCCCCTTGCTCTCTGCAGGACTCTACCCTTAGTAGGTCATTACCATCGGGGAAAAACACGCCAATATAAAGACATATACCCACTAGAATGTGAGTGAGTTGTAACTTGGAAAGCGCAGTGGAAGCAGATTCAATTGTAGCTTTCAAAAAGGAATTGGATTAATATTTGACAAAGAGAAGTTTGCAGGGCTATTGGGAAGGAGCATGGGGAGCAGGAATAGTCGTTTTCAAAGAGGTGCCACGTGGCTGTGCTGATCGATTCTGTGATGCCAATAGTAACGCATTTCCTGTTTCTCCGCAGTGGGCTGAGTTTGTGCTCTTTGCCTGCCTCTTACTTGCCGTCTCCGTCATCTTCACAATCATGGCTTACTTCTACACTTACGTGGATTCTGAGCAACTGGTCAGCAAAGATGAGGACAAAGAAGAGGAGATGCCTCCACCCTACAGAGATATCTGCCTCAGCACAGTCAAGCAGACAAAGATATAGAACATCTCCTTCCTGCCGAAAACCTTCTTAACTTCCTGCTTCCAGTATTATTTACTGAACGAATTCCGTTGCCAATGTAGATGTTTGTGGTTTCTTTAATCAGGAGTGTGTATTCAGAGTAAAGCGTAAATGATTTTTTTTTTATTTTGACTGGTGTCAGGTCTAGGGGGCCGGGGTGGGAGAATTCAAAGACATTTATTTCACTGATGGGCCTCCTTGGCAAGGTCAACCTTTATTGCCCAGCCCGAGGTACCCTCAGACGCTGGTGGTGTTTTGTGATGTGCATTCTAGCCCTCGGATGCAACTGAGCAGCTTGCTAGGCACATCAGAGGGTGGTCGTGAGTCAAGCATGCTTTGGAGTGGGACTGGGGTCGCGTATAGGCCAGTCCAATAGAGGACACAGGTTTCCTTCTACAAGAACGGCCATTTTTACTGATTCTAATGAAACTGAATTCAAACTTCTCAAACTGCCATGGTGGGATTTACACTAATGTTCTCTGGATTCCTAGTCCAGTTACATAAACCACTACACTACCCTACCCACATGGTGTTAGAGTAACATAGAGAATAGAAGCACAGGGTGCCGAGATAAGCCTATATCTCCTTGACCAACACACAACCCCAATCACTCCAGTGGTAGTAAATTCCACAATCTCATCACAAATATTCACAGCCAGGGTCAAAACAGTAGGGTCTTTGGTGCAAGTGGCTTGAACGGCTAAATGGCCATGCCTTCAGTTGCCTGGGCCCTAAGCTCTCAAATTCCCTCCCTAAAACTCTCTACCTTGCTCCTCAATTAAGACACTCTTTAAAACCACCTCATTTACCAAGCTTTTGGCCATCGGCCCTAATATCTCCTTATGTTGTTCGGTGTCAAATATTGTTTCTAAAGCCCCTGTGAAGCACCTTGGGATGTTTTATTACATCAAAGGCACGATATAAATGCAAGTTGTTGTTCTTGACATTTGTTGCCCCCACCCCCTGCACTTTAATCTCTGCCGCCTCCAACCCAGCTTCCCTCCTCCCTGTCAAAATGATTTTCTACTTGAGGTGCACTATATCATTGACACCGCAATTCCCTCACACCACTGTTTCCCTCAGTTTTTCAGTTCTGAGCGAGGTACAACAGGGCTGCTCAGATGCACCTCCTGGTGGCGGGTTTCATTGCTGCGGTGGCTGAGACTTACAGGACTAAGTAAGTCATCCTGGCTGTAGATGGTACGAGGAGCTCAGGGAAGGGACGTGAGGGCAGCACCAGCAATAATGTACACTGATGTAGCGCACCTCTTGTAGCAAGTCAATTTATTTAATGGATGTTTGGCTGCAAAAAGGGTCGCCATTCAAAATGGTAAAGCATTCCGATCAAATTCCGACACTGTGCATTTAAAGGGACCCTGTCTTCATTAGAAGGTGAATCTCATTGACAGATGCATGAGCCAGTGACATAGACATGATGGGCCAAATGGCCTCCTTCTGTGCAGTAATGACTTTATGACTCTGTGGAAATTATAGCAAACTGCGTCTCTTGCCTGTGATATCATTGTGACAGGTCCTCAAGCAGCAAAAAGGATTCACCAGAATCGATGTCCAGAAAGATCGTTTTAACCCTGGATGTGAATTTATAGGAACATAGGAACAGGACATTCAGCCCTTCAAGCTTGTTCCACCATTCAGTTATATCGTGGCTAATCTGTGACATAACTCCATACACCCGCCTTTGTCCCAAGTCCATTAATACCTTTGGCTAACAAAAAAATCTACTAATCCCAGTTTTAAAATTAACAATTGATCCAGCGTTAGTTACCATTTGCGAAAGAGAGTTCCAACTTCTACTAACTTTCGCATGAAGAAGCATTTCCTAATTTTATTCCTGAAAGGCCTGGCGCTAGTTTTTAAACAATGCCCCCCTAGCCCGAGACTCCCCAACTAGTAGAAATAGTTTCTCCCAATCTACCCTACCTTAATATCTGAAAAACTTTGATCAAATCACCCCCTGTCCTTTTTGTGGGGTGAGACCAGAACAGGGGGCCTTAAAAATAAGACACTCACTGATAAATCCAATAGGGAATTCAGGAGAAACCTCTTTCATGTGGAAAGTGATGTGAACGTGGAACTCGCTACCACATGGAGTGGTTGATGCATTTAAATGGACGTTAGATAAACACATGAAGGAGAAAGGAATAGATGACTATGTCGGTGATGGGCTGAGATGAAGAAGGGAGGGAGGAAGCTCGTTTGGAGCATTAATGCCAGCATGAACCAGCTGGGCCAAATGGCCTATTTCTGTGCTGTACATTCTATGTAATATTTGATAGTGAACTGGGAGTGGGGGCACAATGGGGGAACACTTTGGACAAAAGACTGAAGTAGACACTGTCTGTGACGGAGCTGATAGTAATAGATGAAAGAGTAGAGAGGGTGGCACAGTGGCGCAGTGGTTAGCACCGCAGCCTCACAGCTCCAGGGACCTGGGTTCAATTCTGGGTACTGCCTGTGTGGAGTTTGCAAGTTCTCCCTGTGTCTGCGTGGGTTTCCTCCGGGTGCTCCGGTTTCCTCCCACATGCCAAAGACTTGCAGGTTGATAGGTTAATTGGCCATTATAAATTGCCACTAGTATAGGTATGTGGTGGGGAAATATAGGGACAGGTGGGGATGTGGTAGGAATATGGAATTAGTGTAGGATTAGTATAAATGGGTGGTTGATGGTCGGCACAGACTCGATGGGCCGAAGGGCCTGTTTCAGTGCTGTATCTCTAAACTAAACTAAACTAAGAGAGCACATAGGCATCAGCAGGCTCTCATCGTGTTATGTAAACTTGTGCCCTGAGCTGTAGTTACAATTGACTTAATCCCTGAAGGTTGATCTATCCTTGGCCCCCTCCTATTTCTCATCTACATGCTGCCCCTCGGCGACATCAGCTGAAAGCACAGCGTTAGTTTTCACATGTGCGCTGACGACACTCAGCTCTACCTCACCAACACCTCTCTCGACTCCTCCACTGTTGCTGAATTATCAGACTGCTTATCCAACATCCAATACTGCATGAGCAGACATTTCCTCCAATTAAATATTGGGAAGACTGAAGCCATTGCTTTCAGTCCCCGCTCCAAATTCCGTTCCCTAGCTACCAACTCCATTCCTCTCCCTGGCAACAGTCTGAGATTAAGCCAGTCTGTTCTCAACCTTGGTGTCATATTTGACCCTGAGATGAGCGTCTGACCATCATGCCATCACTAAGACCGCCCATTAGTTCAGATTACCAAAAGCTTGGTCAATGACGTGGTTTTAAGGACTATCTTAAAGGAGGAAAGCGAGGTGGAGAGGCGGCAAGGTATAGGGAGGGAATTCGAGAGTTTGGGGCCTAGGCAACTGAAGGCACGGCCACCAATGGCGGAGTGATTAAGATCAGGAATACACAAGAGGCCAAAATTAGATGAGCGCAGATATCTCGGAGGGTTGTGGGGCTGGAGGAGATTACAGAGATGGGGAGGAATGAGGCCATGGAGGGATTTGAAAACAAGGATGAGAATTTTAAAATCAAGATGTTGCTTGACCGGGTGCCAATGTAGGTCAGCGAACACAGGGGTGATAGGGGAACGGGACTTGGTGTGAGTTAAGACATAGGCAGCAGGGTTTTGTATGACCTCAAGTTTATGGAGAGTAGAATGTGGGAGACCAGCCAGGAGTGTGTTGGAATAGTCAAGAATAGAGGTAATGAAGGCACAAATGAGGGTTTCAGCAGCAGATGAGTTGAGACAGAGGTGAAGTTGGGTGATGTTTTGGAGGTGGAAGTATCTCCTTTCGTGGCTCAGTGTCATACTTTGTTTTAAAATGCTCCTGTAAAGTGCTTGGGATGTTTTATTACATTAAAGGCGCTATATAAACATCAGTTGTTGTTGTTGTTGGCTCCAGTTCAGAGAAGCTGCCCTTAAGTCACTTTCAGGCTGAGTGACAAACTGCACTGTAGGCAACAACTGTCACTGAATCCAGTTTACCATCCGGCGCTTGGGAAGAGAGAGACACTGTTAAAGGGACCAGACGTCACTGATCTCTGAGACCTCCTGTTCTCACTTGCCCAGACCTGATGTCAGATGCATGATTCCAACGTGACGCACACGCTAGTGTCTCTTCCGGGCTATCTCGCTAAGGCATTGAGAATTCCAGCCCCCCCACACACCAACCCCCCTCTCCCCCCCACCTCTTTCACCCCTCATAGAGGGGCTGCTGATGGTATCCAGGGATGGATTGACTTTCTACCGTCCCCGAAACGGGCCAGGAATTCTTCGTAATGCTCACGGAAGAAAGCAGGAAGAGGCAGTGTTAATAAAACAGCACCGTGGAATTATTCACAGGGACACTCAGCATATCTTCCAATAAGGCCAGCCCGAGAGTTGCCAATTCTGGTTGGACATAAACCTAGAGGTTTTATCACATGATCTCCCTGCCTCCAACTGCCCCACCGAGTCAAACAGCCTTATTTCCCCCATCTCCAATAGTGTCATAGCCAATGGATAAAACTGTTCAAAGATAATTATAAAAATGCACAATTTATTTTAATGCCCCCCCCCCCCACCCCTCCGTGACCTCTCTCCCCAAACAGCATCCAGGAAACTCCAGAGCAATCCTGGAGGGTTGGCAACCCTACCTCAAATTATTAGCTGATCGTTGTCCCTCCATTTAGTGGGAAGTGGGTTCTCTATTTCCCACCAGACAGGCCACAATTCCATTTCCAACTCCGTTGAGTGCCATAAAATCAGTAGAAACTTGCAGCATAGGAGGAGGCCATTCTGTCCATCATGTCTGTGCCAGCTCTTTCAAAGATCAGTTGTGTTTAGTCCCTCACCCTAGCTTTTTAATTGTAACCTCATAAGTTCCTCATCCTCAACTACCTGTCCAACTCCCTTTTAAGCTTATTGACGGAATTGGCTTCCATCACCTTTTCAGGTCAAGCATTCCCGATCCCAACGACCAACTGAGTGAAAATGTTTCTCCTCATCTCCCCTCTAGATCTTTTGCCGGTGATTTTTTAATCAATGACCTTTGTTGATTGACCCACTCGCCAGTGTAGGTTACCTGCAGCCGAGGCAAGGATAGAGTTGCTCCATTTTGGCTTCTGGAAAGGAAGGGGGCGGTGAGGCTAAGAGAACCAGTTGAGGTTGCCACTCCCGATTTCTATCTTGCTGCTGAAAATTACAATCCTGCAAACATCAGGAGGTGGAAGTTCGTTTGGGGGAGGGAGGGGTCTGCAAGCTCCCACCATAACTCCGGCGAGAGCTCAGCAGAAATTCCGGAGAAATTGTGCCAGCTGCCGAAATTACAGCAGGAGATCAGGAAACCACCTTCACTTCCTCCCTGTGTAAGTTACTGATGCTGGTTACGATTGATATGTCTCACCTCCCCATTGAATAGCTTGCTGACAATCCGTGTCTAACATGTAGGCACAGCAAGCAATTAGGAAGGCAAGTGGTATATTAGCTTTTGTACAACGGGATTGGAGTTTAAGAATAAAAAAGTCCTACTGTAGTTATACAGCTGAGGGCACATTTGGAGTATTGTGTATCAGGACATACTTGCTCTAGAGGGAGTGCAACAAAGTTTCACGAGACTGGTTCCTGAGATGAGAGGATTGTCCTGTGAGGATAGATTAAGTAGAGTAGGTCTATGTTCCCTGGAGTTTAGAAGAATGAGAGGTGATCTAATTGAAACATAAAGTTCTTAATAGGCTTGTCAAGGTAGATGCTGAGAAATGTTTTGCTGACTGGGGAATCTAGAACACAGGGTCACAGTCTCAGAATAAAGGGGAGAAAAATAAATCGTTAACTGATGCTCAGACTGAGATTGATAGACTTTTGGGTTGTATGGGAATTAAGGGATATGGGTGTTGTCCGGGAAGGTGGAGTTGAGGTAGAAGATCAGCCATGATCTTGTTGACTGGCGGAGTAGACTTGAGCAGCCGAATAACCTACTCCTGCTCCTATTTCTTATGTTCACACATAACCAAGATATGAGAGGGGTAGGCAGCTTCCCCATTCCCTGTGGAGCATCACCGTGGTCGGAGTCCGCTGAATGGGGAAGGAGGTGGGAAACAGATTCAGAAAATATATTTTGGACGTCTTTTAAAATCGGAAACAAGCACTTATCAAAGAGACAGCAGTGGGCCTGAAGCTCAGTGCCATGTTCAACCATTTGTAGAAGAGAATAAACAGGCTTTGAATGTTCTACATATAAATATTTATACCCAAGAGAGAAATGTAAACTCCATTTTCTAAAGAACTCGCTATTTATGAGTACACTATGTATTTTCAGAATTTTACCCATTAGTGTGACTAATGCATTAGCAAGATGTTGAAATTGTGAAGTAAAATTATATCTGGGCTTAACTTTGTGTCCGCTCCCACTGTCTTTTAGATTGAACAGTCTTGTTGTGTGATTAAATGCATGTTAGAGACAGATTAGGAAAGTGCATAAGCAAGCTGTTCCCCTTTACCTCGATTCTCCTGCCAGTGACACAGTAAGTAAATGCCCTACCCAGTGGAGCAATGAACCGTACCATACCAGAAAATGCCAGGATCGATTTCCAGGCTCATTTGAGACATTACAGATGATTGCATATGATATACGTTAAATAGACAGGCCACTCAGTCCAATCAGTCCATGCCAGAGTTTACGCTCCACTTGAGCCTCCTCCCATCTTTCCTTATCTAAATCCATCATCATAACCCTCTATTCCCTTCTCCCTCATAGGCTTGTCAGCCTCCCCTTCACTTCCTCCCTGTGGAATTTACTGATAGTGGTTACAATTGATATGTCTCACCTCCCCATTGAATAACTTGCTGACAATCCGTGTCTAACATGCAGGCACAGCCTCCCCTTAAATGCATCAATACTATCCACTTCAACCACTCCCTGTGCTAGCGGGTTCCACATTCTCACCACTCTTTGGGTAAAGAAGTTTTTTCTGATTTCTCTATTGGATTTCTTGGTGACTATCGTATATTGATGGCCTCCAGTTATGTTCTTCCCCACAAGTGGAAACATTCTGTCTCTATCTACTCAATCAAAATCTTTCATAATTTTAAAGATCTCTATTACGCCACCCCTCATCTTTCTTTTTTCAAGAGGACAGAGATCCAGCCCGTTTATATTTTCTCGCTAGTGTTATGATCCTGTAATTTTTTTTTCTTTTCCGGGAAGTATGCAGTGTGCCTTTAAGGCTGTAACAAGATCAGTACTGCTTTAAGGCAACAAGCTCCACGGACTGAGTCATTCTCATTGCCATAGGATACAGCCACTCAGGACCAAGGACACGAGATTCAATGTTGCCGATTGACATTTGAAACTGGCTGAAAAACTGGCTTTTGAGACACAGTTAACAGATACACACACGGACTGTTGGACAGCATATACTGAAGGAAAAGAGAGCTCTCTCTCAGTTTATTTAAACCCTATTTATTACGTTCTCAGAATTCTGATGTCAAGCCAGATTAATTTCTTATAAGAAAATAACCAATTCCTTTAACTACTGAACTATAATTGCTGAAATTCATCGCTGGAAAAGAAGAGCATCAATTCAACTGCTGAACTAGACTATGGACTGTTCTACTGTTGAAGAACCTTTTTTTTTCCCCATTGGATGCTGTGAGGACTTCAAGCAACCTTAGACTGTTCCACGTTGGAAGAGTTCACTTCGGCAGGAGCGTAAACCTGCAAGGACGCTAATTTTTTTTTGATTTTAAATGTTGTTTATATCTTAGTAGTGGTGAAGAATTTAGTTTTTCTAATTATACAGTTAATTTGTTGATCTAAAGGCACCTGGTTTGGTTAGCCGCATTCGGGGGTTAATAGATGGCACAATTTGACTGGGTCTTTCTTTAATTTGGAAAGTTTAAAATGATATGTTAGGCGATCTGTGGAGGTACGGGACTGAATCAACTGTGCGTTTCTCCCACCACAATCAGAATCATATATTTTGATCGGGGGCTTTAACTTTAGCAGTCGGTCATAAGACTAGGTATACCAATGCTTTTCTGGTATCATCCTTGTAAATCTTCTCTAAACCCTCTTTAATGCCTCTATATCCTTTTTGTAATATGGCGACCAGAACTGCACGCAGTACTCTAACTGTGGTCTAACCAAGCTTCAATACAGGTTACATTTGACCTGAATGATGCTGAACTAGAGAGGGGATTGGCTGTCTAGTAACTAATACTGGAAGTGCTTTTGCATTGGTATCAGGTGAGGAAAGGTTTGGTCCAGCTCTGATGCTCTAACAGTCAAACAACCTGCAGCACTCACTGTCTAACTCGTGGGTGAAGATCGGCCGTTTGTATTTTGCATTGGAAGGGAATGATTGGGTTAGCTACAGGGAGTTCATTTGGATGAGCCATTAAACCATCTCAGGTTAACGTAAAAAATCCCACGGCACTATTTCGGAGAGGAAGAGAAGAGTTCACCCTGGTGTCCTGGCCAATATTTATCCCTCAATCAACATCACTAAAAACAAATAGTCTGGTCAGCCACATTGCTATGGGACTGGAGTCACATACAGGCCAGACCCGGTAAGGACAGCAGATTTCCTTCCCCAAAGGACATTGGTGAACCGGTTGGGTTTTAAACAACAATCCAACAATTTATTGGTCACTTTTTATCCCCTTTTTATTTCTTTGAACTAAATTCACATTCTCAAACTGCCATGGGGGGATGTGAATTCACATTCTATTGGCTATTAGTCCAGACCTCTGGATTACTAATTTATTCCCCTAATCAATTGTGTTCGAGAAGTGGGACTGGGGTCACTGGCATGGCACATGGCTGGTTAATCTATTGACACTCACTGTACAGACTCAGAAATGCAAAAGTGGCTTGACTACATAGAAGCTGAGAGCCCGTATCCTCCAACTGGATAGTCTGGAATATGGGCCATCATCTCACAATAAGCGGTCAACCATTTAAGACTGAGCTGAGAAGAAATTTCTTCACTCAGAGGGTTGAGACTCTTTGGAATTCTCTATCCCAGGGGGTTGTGGATGCCCAGTCGATGAGTATATTCAAGATGAGAATGATACACTTTGGGCTCAAAGGGAATTAAGGGATATGGGCAATAGTGCGGAAAAATAGTGACCAAACAGGTGGATGAGGGTAAAGCCGTGGATGTGGTCTATATGGATTTCAGTAAGGCGTTTGATAAAGTTCCCCATGGTAGGCTATTGCAGAAAATACAGAAGTATGGGATTGAAGGTGAATTAGTGCTTTGGATCAGAAATTGGCTAGCTGAAAGAAGACAGAGGGTGGTGGTTGATGGTAAATGTTCATCCTGGAGAATAGTTTCTAGTGGTGTACCGCAAGGATCTGTTTTGGGGCCACTGCTGTTTGTCATTTTTATAAATGACCTGGATGAGGGTGTAGAAGGGTGGGTCAGTAAATTTGCGGATGACACGAAGGTCGGTGAGTTGTGGATAGTGCCGAAGGATGTTGTAGGTTACAGATGGACATAGATAGGCTGCAGAGCTGGGCTGAGAGATGGCAAATGGAGTTTAATGCGGAAAAGTGTGAGGTGATTCACTTCGGAAGGAGTAACAGGATTGCAGAATACTGGGCTAATGGGAAGATTCTTGGTAGTGTAGATGAGCAGAGAGATCTTGGTGTCCAGGTACATAAATCCCTGAAAGTTGCCACCCAGGTTAATAGAGCTGTTAAGAAGGCATATGGTGTGTTAGCTTTTATTAGTAGGGGGATCGAGTTTAGGAGCCACGGGGTCATGCTGCAGCTGTACAGAACTCTGGTGCAGCCGCACCTGGAGTATTGCGTGCAGTTCTGGTCACCGTATTATAGGAAGGATGTGGAAGCTTTGGAAAAGGTGCAGAAGAGATTTACTAGGATGTTGCCTGGTATGGAGGGAAGGTCTTACGAGGAAAGGCTGAGGGACTTGAGGTTGTTTTCGTTGGAGAGAAGGAGGAGAAGAGGTGACTTAATAGAGACATATAAGATAATCAGAGGGTTAGATAGGGTGGATAGTGAGAGCCTTTTTCCTCGGATGGTGATGGCAAACACGAGGGGACATAGCTTTAAGTTGAGGGGTGATAGATATAGGACAGATGTCAGAGGTAGTTTCTTTACACAGAGAGTAGTAGGGGCGTGGAACGCCCTGCCTGCAACAGTAGTAGACTCGCCAACTTTAAGGGCATTTAAGTGGTCATTGGATAGACATAGGGATGAAAATAGAATAGTGTAGGTCAGATGGTTTCACAGGTCGGCGCAACATCGAGGGCTGAAGGGCCTGTACTGCGCTGTAATGTTCTAAAAAATGGATTTGATGTGGAATATCACCAATGATCTTATTGAATGGTGGAGCAGGCTTGAGGGGCCATATGGCCTACTCCTACTCTTATTTCTTATGTTCTAAAATGGTCACTTAGGTGAGGCACCAGAGAGTATCCATGAACCCCTATACCAGCAAACATCACTACATTCAGGGTCTGAGAAGTGAAGAAAAAGTTGGAGAAATCAGAATTATTTATCAAATGGAGGAGTCCACATGCCCCCTGTTAAAGGCAATGGATGTTCTACAGCAGTTCTGATCCCTTTAACGCCTCAATGATGTAACAGAAGAAAATAATCTCTTCAAGTGTTAGGGAAATTCTTTTTGACTAGCATCATTCCACACCCTCGAAGGGACCCGTCAATCCAGGACAGATGGAAGCCCTGACCCACGCTCAGCTGACTGGCACAGCCCCTTTCAATCAATGTCTCCAATGACTCAGCAATGAGCTACATCATATTTTCCATGGGGTGTGGTAAATACAGTGCTGTTAAGAAGGCTGTCATGTAATATTTAAGCCTATTTTTGCTAAATCTTATTATGTCTAAGGTGCAAAGGGTAATAACTGTGCCCCTCCCTTTCAATGGTCTGTAAAATTATGAAGCCCATTCCAATCCAATTATGTCCTTGGTCTCCTTCAATCCCATATTTCCTCCATTGCTGAATGGGTCTCTAAACTCTTTGGTTTCCAGTTTTCTGTTTAACATTTCTTTTCCCTCTCAAGGTCCATCTAAGATTTAATACTGGCAGAGGCTCCAAAATATCTGATACCTGACGAGTGATGCTTTTCAATCTGCAGCTTCTTTCTCTGTCAGGTTATTCCTTGTCTCTTGCTCCTTATTGCAAGATAAATAGTGATGAGGAAAGCCATTTAGCCCACTAGTCAAGAGTGAACATACTGTCCCCCAATCACAAAATCCACCTAGCTCATGACTCTCCTTCTCTACCCAGACTTATTCCAAGTGACACTAGAGTAGTCATAGTCTCCTAAGTGTGCACTCTTGTTCCTCCAAAACCGTGTAATTCAGAGACAGTTCTTTCAGCGGTACTGTCTGCCTACAAAAAAAACACTTGTAAGGAATAAAAGCCAACAGACAATTGAAGACTATCCCAAGAAATAAAGGATCAAAAATAAGTTAACTGATCTTCATGAAGAGTGAACTAACATTGGTCTCAGTGCAGCCGAGTTTAACTGTGAAATTGTCCCTCTAAGAATGTAGAGATGTTTTTCCATTGTTCTAATACAGAGCGAGGACAGGCCAGTTAATATAGCAGAATTGGTTGAAACTATGTGTTCACCAATCCTGTCTTTTCCCCTCAATCCTATTCCAGGACGTCAGCACAAAAATCAAAGCTGACACTCCGGTGCAGCACTGAAAGAGTGCTGCACTGTCTGAGCGACCGTCTTCTGAATGAAACATTAAACCGAGGCTCTGTCTGCTCCCTCAGGTCGATGCAAAAGAGCCCACAGCTGTAAAATACTTTGGGACATCCTGAGGTCATGAAAGGCATTATATAAATAAGAACATAAGAAATATAAGCAGGAGTAGGCCATTCAACCCATCAAGCCTCCTCCACTGTTCAATACAATTATGTCTGATCTGATCTTGGCCTCAACTCCACTTTCCTGCCTTCCCCCCCATAACCCTTTACTCCCCGATAGTTCAATAATCTATCTAACTCAGCTTTGAATATATTTAATGATCCAGCCTTCACTGCTCTCTGGGAAAGAGAATCCCAAAGATTTAAGACCTTCTGAGAGAATATAAGGACAAAAGAACACAAGAAATAGGAGCAGGAGTAGACCATATGGCCCATCGAGCCTGCTCCGCCCTTCTAAACGATCATGGCTGGTCTTAGGATCTTAGAAGAAATTCCTTCTCGTCTCTGTCTAAAATGGGTCATTTCCTTATTCTGAAACTATACCCCCTAGTTTTAGATTGCCCCCACAAGGAGAAACATCCTCTCAGCATCTACCCTGTCAAGATCCCTCTGAATCTTATGTGTTTTAATAAGATCACTCCTCATTCTTCTAAACTCCAGTGAGTTTGGCCCAACCTGCTCAAGCTTTCCTCATAAGGCAACCCCTTCATTCCAGGAATCAGTTGAGTGAACCTTTTCTGAACTGCTCCCAATGTAAGCATATCCCTCCCTAAATAAGGAGACCATAATTGTGTGGTCTCACCAAAACCCTGTACAGTTGTAGCAAGATTTCTGTACTTTTATATTCCAACTGCCTAGCAATAAATGCCAACATTCCATTTGCCTTCCCAAATATTTTCTGTACCTGCATGCTAACTTTTTGTGATTCATGTACAAGGGCACCCAGATCCCTCTGTGCCACAGCATTCTGCAGTCTCTCTCCATTTAAATAATATTCTGGTTTTCTATTCTTCCTTCCAAAAGTGGACAATTTCACATTTTCCCTACATTATGCTCCATCTGCCAATTTTATGCCCATTCCCTTAACCTATCTATATCCCTTTGCAAACTCTTTCCTTTCAATGACGCTGAAAACATTAACTGAATGAATGCATGAATTTCAGAGCCAAAAACATTGTACTATAAGGATAGGTGCATACAGATTATTAAATACATAAGCTCATTGGATAATATGAGCTATAAAGGTTGCTAGTTTCAAGCATGTAGGCTTTTAAAACACAGGCTTTTGATCACAGCAGGGGGCAGTGTAAGAGAGAGAATTCATTAAAAAAAGGCAATAGATTCCTTTTACTATAGAGTTTAATAGCAAAGATTTGTTCAACAAAGCGATGCCTTGGGAAAAGCAACAATAGGAAATAATGGTATATTGTGACAAGACATGAGGCAGTTCATCCTTGTCTGGCGATCTGTACAAAGCTCTAATTCTCATAAAACACTAAATACAGTTAGAATCCTGCAGAAACTAGACCGTAAAAGAAAATAGTCTAGAAAGAGGTAGATTATTCCGCTCAATGGGGACTTTCACCTACCATCAGCCTAACCATTTGGCCTAACCATCAACCTCAAGAAAACAAACATCATGGGACAGGACGTCAGAAATGCTCCATCCATCAATATCGGCAACCACGCTCTGGAAGTGGTTCAAGAGTTCACCTACCTAGGCTCAACTATCACCAGTAACCTGTCTCTAGATGCAGAAATCAACAAGCGCATGGGAAAGGTTTCCACTGTGGTGTCCAGATTAGCCAAGAGAATGTGGGAAAATGGCGCACTGACACGGAACACAAAAGTCCAAGTGTATCAAGTCTGTGTCCTCAGTACCTTGCTCTATGGCAGCGAGGCCTGGACAACGTATGTCAGCCAAGAGCAACGTCTCAACTCATTCCATCTTCACTGCCTCCAGAGAATACTTGGCATCAGGTGGCAGGACCGTATCTCCAACACAGAAGGCCTCGAGGCGGCCAACATCCCCAGCTTATACATACTACTGAGTCAGCAGCGCTTGAGATGGCTTGGCCATGTGAGCCGCATGGAAGATGGCAGGATCCCCAAAGACACATTGTACAGCGAGCTCGCCACTGGTATCAGACCCACCGGCCATCCATGTCTCCGCTTTAAAGACGTCTGCAAACGCGACATGAAGTCCTGTGACATTGATCACAAGTCGTGGGAGTCAGTTGCCAGCGATCGTCAGAGCTGGCGGGCAGGCATAAAGGTGTGGCTAATGTGTGGCGAGTTGAAGAGACTTAGCAGTTGGCAGGAAAAAAGACAGAAGCGCAAGGGGAGAGCCAACTGTGTAACAGCCCCGACAACCAATTTTATCTGCAGCACCTGTGGAAGAGTCTGTCACTCTAGAATTGGCCTTTATAGCCACTCCAGGCACTGCTCCACAAACCACTGACCACCTCCAGGCACTTACCCATTGTCTCTCAAGACAAGGAGGCCAAAGAAGAAGAAGAAGAAGAGGGACTTTCACTTACCTTCAAGATCAGGTAACGTGAATAGGCTTGGATAAGCCATGCTCATGATTACCTCCGAGGAGATCCCAATGCAGCTGGTGTTGGATGCAGGGCTAAATGCCTACTATTCTGTATGAAGTTTTAGAACGATTATTTTGAATCAAGAATAAATGAATTTAATTCTCAGACTTATCGCTGTCTCTACCTTTTTGCATGTGTTAAAAGGATAAGGAAGGATTTATCCCAACAGTCTCTCCCTCGCCCACATAGAAACCAGCAAATTTCCTGACATTCCCAAATGTCGAATTCAGGTTTGGGTCACAAAGCTCGCCAATGAGACCAAGCTCCCTAAACCGGCAGTGACAATAAGTGGGCAATGGATGAAGTCAACATTTAATGCCCACACTCTTCCTTCCACCTGCCTGTTTTGTGATAAATGTTGACGTCACTCCCAATGTCTCCAGGTTAGAAGAAAAAAACAGAATGAGCAGGGCTCCCACACCTGATTGATGTTATCACCTCTGCAGGAAAGGTAATACGTGTGTGCACATGTGGTGTGGACAGGAGCAAGCTCAGTCTCGAAGATATCCCTAGGATTGAATCTCTTGTCAACAGTTACTATGTCTGCTCTCTCAGCTGGATGTAAAAGTTCCCCTGGCACTATTTTGAAGAAGAGCAGGGGAGCTCTCCCCGGTGTCCTAACCAATACTTACTCTCACTCAACCTCACCAAAGCAGACTATCTGGTCATTATCATATTGCTGTTTGTGGGAGCTTGCTGTGTGCAAATTGGCTGCTGCATTTGCTACATTACAACTGTAATTGCACTTCAAAAAGCACCTCATTGGCTGCAAAGTGCTTTGGAATGTCCTGATCATGAAAGGTGCTATATAGAATCATAGAATAGTCCAGCACAGAAGGAGATCATTCAGCTCACTGAGTCTGCACTGGCTCTTTCGAAGAGCAATCCAGTTAATCCCATTCCCGGGCTTTTTCCCCATATCCCTGCAATTATTTTCTCCATTGAGTATTTATCCAATTTCCTTTAGAAAATTACCATTGAATCTGCTTCCAGCACCCTATAAATAAATATACATATGCAAGTGTTTAAGCTCACTGGTGAATAATGCCCATTTTGCTGGCGTCTAGGACCTGCAGAACTTTAGTGATGGCCCTGAGGAGAAGAGGTGGAGAAAGCTGAGAAAACTGGGAGCAAAACTGAACCAAGCCCCCTTTTAAAAATAACCAGTGATAACCTCAACTGGTGACTCTAGAAGAATTGGAAAGGAGCCACCTACGGTACATTTAGCACCTGCCTAAAGCAAGTCTCACTCAGTCAGAGCAGGCTGCATATCTCACTCAATAAAGCCAACCACAATCTGTGCTGTCTGCGAACAACTCGTTATTCTTAAGTGGAAGAGATCTTTCTTTTCTATCTGTGCAGGATGCCTGATGAATCATAGAGACATGCTGACAGATGATTTTATCTTCTTGTCAGTCAACATTAAGATCTCTAAATTCCTGCTGTGCTCCTGAGCAGATTTCCAATGTATTGTACAAGTAGCAGCAGCAGTCTGTTTGTTCTCTTCTACCGCGCGTTGGGTTTTGTGGTTATTAATGATGCTGGCAAGGTCCCCCCCCCCCAGTCTCCTTTGTTGAAGCATGTCCCTTAAACCTCTCTAACTACTAATTAATAATTATCAGGCTTTCTTGGGATTGGTTGGCTGTTAATCAGTGCATTTAAAATCTGGGAGCTGGGTTCAAATCCACTGGAGACTAGTGAGGTGCAAGTCCCTCGCTCCCTTTCCCAAAACGTTTTGAACAATAATTTGATTCTCATAGTTTTCAGCCAAAGCAAAAAGCTGCCCCTAATATGGCATTAAGTTAAAATTTGCATTCAAAAATGCCATGATGTTTTGAAGAGTAGAAAACATCAGACTTGAGCAGTAAAGAAGGTAATTCTGCAATTGAAGTCTGTGAAGGAAGTCTTACTCTCTATCTGTTCTAGACTATCCTTGAACCCAAGATGCTGATGCAACAGAGTAAGCAGTGATTGAGAAATGGCCATTTAGCCCATCAGGACCACATGCAATTTAACCTGTTGTGAACTCCAGGGAAACTCATTTCATCTTCTGAGGGAAAGTTCTTTATAAATACTCGCTGGTCCATGAAACACACCAGATTCCTCACACTTTCACTGTTGGATCTTTCCAGACAATATCCCCTCAATGAGGCTCATCATCCAAAAACCATCATGACATAACAAGTTTAGCTGTCATCTTCGTGACATGCTGGAAAGGTAATTGACCAACATGGTACCTAATCTAGAGTCCCTCTTCATTGAGTAGTGTGGAATGCAAGGTGCTAGTTAAAAGGCCTTCTCACCCTTCACTGTCCAGAAAAAGGGCAACTGACATGTAAGAAAGGAACTGAACATATTCAGGCAATTAAAATCAAAAGTCAAGTCTGCTGAAATGTTCTCAGTGCAGAAACATAGAAACTTCAGCACAGAAAGAGATTTTTATCCCACTGTGCCAATGTTGCCATTACCTCCACCTGAGCTACCTATTCCATTTTCCCCATAACTGGAATACTTTTCCTCTTTTAAGTATTTATCTAATTCCCTCTTAAATGCAGTGATTCACACAACCTGCACGACCACTCTTTCCAATGCATTGCTCACTCTAAAATCCCTGCACGTGGCAAATATTTTCTAACCTCACCCTTAATTCTTCTATCATTAATCCCAAAGTCATGCTCTCATCTGCAAATCACCGACAAGTGTAAATAACCTTTCTTTATTTATCCTCTCCAACAATTTGAACATGTCCATTAGAGCTGCCTTTAGCCTTTCCCCTTCTTGCTGAACATAGCCTTAGCTTTACAAGTCTCATCTTTGCTGTTGAGAGTCCACTCGATCGAGTGGACTCTCAACTTCCTTCTCACATCTCCGGAGGAACTTTGTATCAGATGCACTCTCCTATAATGGATTCAAATATTGACTCATGGCTGTTTTTCATGATCAATGACACATTGCACCTGCATTAGAGTTACTGCTCTACAGAAGTCCTTGTTTTTATTTGTTCACGGGATGTGGGCATCGCTGGCAATGATAACATTTATTTCCCTAATTGCTCTTGAGAAGGTGGTGGTGAGCTGCCTTCTTGAATCCCCACAGTCCGTGTGGTGTAGGTACACGCACAGTGCTGTTAGGGAGGGAGTTTGATCCAGTGACAGTGAAGGAACGACGATATATTTCCAAGTCAGGATGTTGTGTAACTTGGAGGGGATCCTGCAGGTGATGTTGTTCCCATGCGTCTGCTGCCCTTGTTTTTCTAGGTGGTAAAGGTCGCGGGTTTGGAAAGTGCTGTCGAAGGAGCCTTGGTGAGCTGCCGCAGTGCATCTTGTAGATGGTACATATTGCCTCCACTGTGGAGGAAATGACTGTTTAGGTGGTGGATGGGGTGCTAATCAAGCAGCCTTGCGTGTAAATCAGAGAGAAACTTTCAGCAAGTGCACATGTGCAGTTGAATGCAGAGATCAGGAAGCCGCTGGCCGAGTTGCCCTGCTCCACCAGAACCTTCAGTCCACTGGTATCTCACCAAGAGACTCAGCATTGAAGCACATGGGATGTCATGAAGTTGCAGTACTTTTGTGAGATACATACTGATCGTACCAGAAAAAATTCAGGGCTTGACCATTCCTGTGGAAATATATTTTTAAACTGTATGATAAATCTTAATTACTGCCAAACAACCTCTCTAGCCCTGAAAATTTAATTTTTATTAGGATGGAGTCTCATGCCTTCAGCTTGTAACTTTTGTTGGATGTTTAAAAAACATTTTTTACTTCTCTTTCAGCCTCTTTTATCTCTCTATCTCTCTCTTATTCTCATCTTCCATTCCTTCCCTTCAATTTGATGTCTGTACATGATTTGGTATTGAATTAAATATTTTGAATAAAACATCTTCCTGATTCAAACTATGCACAGTTCAGTGAGGATTCTTCGCTCTGATTGCTTAAAGAGTTACACAGTTTCTGTCCCTGTTCTCTTGAAGAGGGCACTGCACTGAAATGGCTTTCTAATCACCGCAAGTTTCAGTACAAAAGCCCATAAAAAGTTTGTGGGCGAGTACAAGTGTAATGAATGACTGGCTCCGTTCATTCATTGCTGACTGCAAAATCCAGTCCAGTAACTGTCTAAATAAATGTACAGTTTATTTATATTGGGATGCGCTGAGGTCATGAAAGCTGCTATATAAAAGCAAGTTAGATTTTTTGTGGGTTCAAGTCCTACTCCAGAGACTTGAGCACAACACCCAAAATACTTTTGGAAGAGACATTAAACTGATGGCCCGCCTGCATTCGAAGTTCGATGTGAATGATCCCACAGCATTATTTCAAAGAAGATCAAGTGTCCTGGACAATATTTATCCCTCAACCAACATTACTTAAAATACAGATTATCTGGTTATCACATTGCTGTTTGTGGGAGCTTGCTGTGTGCAAATTAGTTGCTGCATTTCCTACATTACAACAGTGGCTACACTGTAAATCACTTTGGGACAACCTGAAATTGTGAAAGGTGTTATATAAATGCAAGTCCTTCTTTCCTTCTTTCTATCTCTTATCACAGTCAGAAGTACGCAATAAGGGTGTTTCATTTCAACCTTTCTACTTCGCCTGGCAAAGCAACTTATTGCTGCAGTGTCTTTCAGCTTTCATGGAATTCTGCTCAGAACTGTAAAATAATGGAAGAACGTGGGCTATTTATATTTATTTACATAGGAACAGGAGTAGGCCATTCAGCCCTTCGAGTCTGTTCTTCCACGGCTGATCTGCATCTCAACCCCATTTACATACCCTTAACGCAAATTCTCCTGATATTCTTAGCTGACAAAAATCTATTAATTTCAGCCTTCAAAGCTCAATTAGTCCCCAGCAACTGCAGTCATTTGGGGCAAGAGTTCCAGATTTCCACTATCCTTTGTCTAAAGAAATGCTTCCTGATTTCATTCCTGACTGACCTGGCTCTAATTTTAAGATTTCTCCTCTTGTTCTGAATTCCCCCACCAGAAGAAATCTTTATCTACCTTATCAAATCCTTTTATCATCTGATACATCTCGATCAGATCACCCCTCGAACTTCTATACTCAAGGGAAAATGGCCCACGTTTATGTAATCTGGCCTCATAATTTAACTCTTTAACACCCAGTATCATTCTGGTGAATCTCCAAGGCCAATGTATCTTTCCTGAGGTGCTGTGTCCAGAACAGAACACAGGACTCCAGATGGAGTCTAACCAAGGCAAAAAACAACTAAAGCATCGCTTCCTCCCCTTTCAGATAAAGGCCAATGTTCCATTAGCATTTTTGATTGCTTTTAGTACCAGTTGGCTAGCTTTTAATGATTTGTGTCCCTGCATTCGTAAATCTCTTTGCTCCTCCATATTTCCTATTTCTCACCATTTAGGAAATGCCCAGATTTATCTTCCTTAGGTCCATAATGGACGCCCTCACACTTGCACAGATAGAAATAAGCAAAGAGAGGATTGCATTTTTTGCTGCATGGAAAAAAATAACATTTAAGTTGAAAGTGGATCAAAATAAATCACTTGTATTTGTAACTGACCACTTGAAGAATGGGACATCTTATGGAGAATTGAAGACAAAGTGGTTTGGAGAAGTGAGAATTGAGCCAAAACCTACCTTAAGCCGAGCACTGATGATGATGATTGACCAGGGTAATAGAGGGCAGTGACAGGACATTATTGGAACAAATGAGGAGAATATCTGGGAACCAAGGTACTAGTTATCAATGATTTCAATTATACAGAAGTTAAATGGAACCTTGTTGAGATCTCTTAAAGGTTTGAGCTGTTTCAATGATAAAGGAATGCATCGTGGTACAGTGTGTGACCATGGATGGTGTTGAAAAACTTATACTTGTCACCCTCTCCAATCTTCTTCTTGCTATCCCGAAGATACGGATATGGCTGGAAAAGGTTCCATTGCTGATAACTGATCATGAATACCTTTGCAAACTGACCAGTCTTCATGTGTAAATCAACACTGAATAACAATAACACAGGGGTTTATCAAGGGGCTGAATGGTCTACTCCTTTTCCCATGTTCCTGCGCCTTCCTGCTTTTCCATCCTGCCCTATGACTAGTCACCCATTTCTCCTGCTCCTGACTCTCTCTGTTTGTGGGGTAACCCCACCTCAGAACTTTTATGTTCCACAGATTTTTTCCTCCTTCTGTATGGTGCAGAGTATGGTGACCTCATCCTCGAGCTCAGCATTTGCCTGCTCGAGCCACACGACCGGTTGACACTTCATATTTATGTACACCTCCTGGTTACCTCACAGTCTCAAAGGGCTGAATTTTCCCGAACAAAGTGTGAAACAGGAGTTAACAATAATTTCAGCATGCAAACTTGCCTCCGGTGAGAAACTGATTGAAGTCAACATTTTCAAGTGGGTGAACCCATAATTGGCATGGAGACAGGTTTCCTGTCCAAGTTAGGGTGATGGTCAGGCTCTCAATGCTGGAGGGCCAATCGGAGGCCTTCTAGCTTCAGAGAAGCATCCGGCTGCAGTACAAGGTATGTCACTGAGAGGGTGCCTCAACAAGGAGGTGCCCTCTCAGCCACTTTAAAAAAACTTTAATTTAAAAAAAACTAAAAGCAGCCAAGCCACCACTGTGTGGGGGAGCAAGGGAGGAGCCCATTACAGGGTGGTCTTTGGCTGTACCCCCACCCAGGCAGGCTGGGAGAGCCTATAGGCCTGCCAGGAGATCTGACACCCCAGCCTGCCACTGGGTACCTGCCTCCAGGCAGCTGATCTTCCCCCATTCATTTTGGGAAACTGGAGGCCAACTGTAAAATCCCAGTTGTTCTCCATGATTTACCCTTTAACAAAGCTCTTAACAAACCTAATTGCTTGCCCGCCTCATGGGGGCAGGTGGCTTTCCCAGGCCCCCAACCTGCGTCAGGCAAAACGTGCGACATCGGGAATGGGATTGGGAAACTGGCACATCATTCGACCTTGCAATTTCCGGCCCCATCCGCCTCCATTCTAGGTTATGAGCAGCATCGGTGGGACCCGAAAATTCAGCATAAGGTGTTAGTGGGGGCTCAGTTGGTAGCACTCTCATTTCTGAGTCAGAAGGTTTTAGGTTTGAGTCTTACTCCAGAGACTTGAGTACAAAATCCAGGATGACACTCCTAGTGCAGTTCTACAGCTCTGGCGCCACACTGTCAGAGCTGGTGTCTTTCAGACGAGATGTGAAACCTAGGCCCTGTCTGCCCTCTTGTGAATGCAAAAGATTCCAAGATACTATGATCGAGAAGAGCAGAGGCATTCTCCTGGCCAATATTTGTCCCTCAATCGACATCACACAA